>NC_045439.1:128523550-128548601 GCF_002776525.5 Piliocolobus tephrosceles
CCTTCCCCCCTCCCCCCTCCCCATAATAGGCCCCGGTGTGTGATGTTGCCCTTCCCGAGTCCAAGTGATCTCTGTTTTGGTTTTCTGTTCTTGCAATAGTTTGCTGAGAATGATGGTTTCCAGCTGCATCCATGTCCCTACAAAGGACATGAACTCATCCTTTTTTATGGCTGCATAGTATTCCATGGTGTATATGTGCCACACTTTCTTAATCCAGTCTGTCACTGATGGACATTTGGGTTGATTCCAAGTCTTTGCTATTGTGAATAGTGCCACAATAAACGTGTGTGCATGTGTCTTTATAGCAGCATGACTTATAATCCTTTGGGTATATACCCAGTAATGGAATGGCTGGGTCAAATGGTATTTCTAGTTCTAGATCCTTGAGGAATCGCTACACTGTTTTCCACAATGGTTGAACTGGTTTACAGTCCCACCAACAGTGTAAAAGTGTTCCTGTGTCTCCACATCCTCTCTAGCACCTGTTGTTTCCTGATTTTTTAATGATTGCCATTCTAATTGGTGTGAGATGGTATCTCATTGTGGTTTTGATTTGCATTTCTCTGATGGTGAATGATGATGAGCATTTTTTCATGTGTCTGTTGGCTGTATGAATGTCTTCTTTTGAGAAGTGTCTGTTCATATCCTTTGCCCACTTTTTGATAGGGTTGTTTTTTTCTTGTAAATTTGGTTGAGTTCTTTATAGGTTCTGGATATTAGCCCTTTGTCAGATGAGTAGATTGCAAAAATTTTCTCCCATTCTGTAGGTTGCCTGTTCACTCTGATGGTAGTTTTTTTGCTGTGCAGAAGCTTGTTAGTTTAATTAGATCCCATTTCTCAATTTTGGCTTTTGTTGCCATTGCTTTTGGTGTTTTAGACATGAAGTCCTTGCCCATGCCTATGTCCTGAATGGTATTACCTAGGTTTTCTTCTAGGGTTTTTATGGTTTTAGGTCTAACATTTAAGTCTCTAATCCATCTTGAATTAATTTTCGTATAAGGAGTAAGGAAAGGGTCCAGTTTCAGCTTTCTACTTATGGCTAGCCAATTTTCCCAGCACCATTTATTAAATAGGGAATCCTTTCCCTGTTTCTTGTTTTTGTCAGGTTTGTCAAATATCAGATGGCTGTAGATGTGTGGTATTATTTCTGAGGCCTCTATTCTGTTCCATTGGTCTATATCTCTGTTTTGGTACCAGTACCATGCTGTTTTGGTTACTGTAGCCTTGTAGTATAGTTTGAAGTCGGGTAGCGTGATGCCTCCAGCTTTGTTCTTTTGGCTTAGGATTGTCTTGGCAATGCGGGGTCTTTTTTGGTACCATATGAACTTTAAAGCAGTTTTTTCCAATTCTGTGAAGAAAGTCTTTGGTAGCTTAATGGGGATGGCATTGAATCTATAAATTACCTTGAGCAGTATGGCCATTTTCACAATATCGATTCTTCCTATCCATGAGCATGGTATGTTCTTCCATTTGTTTGTGGCCTCTTTTATTTCACTGAACAGTGGTTTGTAGTTCTCCTTGAAGAGGTCCTTTACATCTCTTGTAAGTTGGATTCCTAGGTATTTTATTCTCTTTAGAGCTGCAAATATCTTACCATACTGTTTTTTAATCTGTCATCCACATAGCCATTCAGTAGCTATGTGCCATTCTAACACTGGATAATAGAGTTTAAAACTGAGTAAAACAGGATACAGTGGCCTAGCTTATTCACAGCTAACCCTGCTGACTGAGACTCAGCTCAGACATCACTTCCCCAACCCTGAGGCAGAGCAAGGTGCCTCCCTGGGCCCCCACGGCCCCATGTTCGCCTCCTCTACAGCAGTGAGCCTCGTATACTACTGATCCAGCTGGTTATGTGGCTCCTTAGGGCTGAGCCATATTTCTGACTGTACATCTAGAACCTCGGGCAGAGCTGGGAAGTAGGAGCGGGAGAGGAAGGAAGGGCGTGGAGCAAGGGTTGTGCCCTGAGCTGCCCGGTGTGGGACCCGCAGTCATGAGTGCATTTGTGCTCCTCTGTCATGGGGAGACTCGAGGTCCCCCATGGTGGGGTCAGGAGGCTGCACTGTCGGCAGGTGGAACATGTTTTTGAATTCCAGCTGGCCCCAGGACACGAGAGTTTATCAGTCTATCTGGCAATGCCCATTGCACCATAGGAGGGAGGCAGGGGCAGCCCCAGAGGAGGGATGAATGGCAGAGAATCCCTGGCTCAGGAGCAGGGCGACACCTGTGTGCTGCACTTACACCACAGGTGCTGGGAGCTGTGTCACCCTCCCACTGTGAGGCTCTGAGCCGTGATGAGGAGGGAGATTGTAAGAACTCCACTGGAAAGGGCTGGACAGCAGGAAGGAGGGATGCCTGAGGTATGTTCCATTCTGGCACCAGAGGCAAAGGAGAGAAGAGGCTGGACAATTAGCCACCCCTCGCCGCTCTGCGAGAATCTTCTGTGTGAAAACAGTGCCCCTACCAGGGCCGTTTCTCCAAATTGCTTAGATCAAGAAATCACTTCTGTGGGAAGCCTCTTAAATATACAAAACTTTTTGAGTGAAATTTTTGCTTTTTCCACATTCCTCTTGAGCCTGTTTCCCCGCAGATCTGGCTTTTTAAGTCAGCGAGGGGACAGGGGATGTAGAGACATCCAGGGCAGGACTACTGAGCCTTGCCCAACTCATCCCCCGTCCCCTCCATGTGTCTTGGATGTGACCTGTGTGTCGGCCAGAATCACTGCCAACGTCCACTAGAACACCTGCCGTGGTCACGTGCTGGCAATGGCAATGCATCCTGTGGCCTACGGCATGCCAAGTGGCATCCCCAGGAGCAAGACATAGGGGCCCCACTTCTCAGGCTTGACCCTGAAAGCACAGCAGATACAAAGGCGGGAGCAGACTCAAAGCTGTTTTCACAGTTGGGGTCAGCACAATAGCACCAAACACGTCTCACCCTAAAGCCTGACATCTTTATTCACAAAGTCAACTGCAAAAAGGCAAGACAAAGGAGATCCGGTGGGAGTCAGTTCATGAGACACAAAAAGAAGCCCAGGATGGGGAGATTAATATGTTTAATCTGGCTGCTTAAAATATAGAAATAGTATCAAGTTGGGTAACATTGATGAAGTCAGAGTCCCTATTTTAAAAAAGAAAATCACATTCAAATTTCTTTTTTTTTTTTTTTTTGGTTTTGGCTTTTTTTTTTTTTTTTTTAATCTTAATAGACTTGATTCTTTTTTTTTTCTTTGGTGAGGGGAGAGCGGGGGTACTGAGTCTCGCTGTTCCCCAGGCTGGCAGGCTGGAGTGCAGTGGTGCGATCTCATCTCATTGCAACCATTGCCTCCCCGGTTCAAACAGTTCTCTCGCGTCAGCCTCCCAAGTGTCTGGGACCACAGGTGGACACCACCACGCTGGGCTACTTTTGTATTTTAGTAGAGATGGGGTTTTACCATACTGGCCGGGCTGATCTTGAATTCCTGACCTCAGGTGATCCACCCACCTTGGCCTCCCAAAGTGCTAGGATTACAGGTGTGAGTCACTGCGCCCGGCCTACACTTGATTCTGTAGAGTACTTTTAGGTTCACATCAAAATTGAGAGGAAGGTACAGAGGGATTTCTTATATACTACCTGCTGCAGGCACGCATGATCTGCCCGGCCAGAGTGCTACATTCGTTACAGTTGATGGACCTACCCTGACACATCACTACATCATTATCACCCACGTCTATGGTTCATCTTAGGCTTCATTCTCAGTGTTGCGTGTTTTGTGGGTTTGGAGAAATTTATGACATGTTTTCACCATTATAACATCATACAAAGCAATTTTGCTACCCTAAATGTCTCTGTGCTACAACCAGTTTCCTTTTTTTAAAAAAAAGGAAAGGGACCAATTTATTTTGTGATTGTGAGCAAAGAATTGCAGCTATCAATCTCCTATTCTGTGCCTCTTCTTCCCAGGTACAGACACTTTTTTCCTTCGGGAGAGATGTGGCTTATTCTGGTTTCAGGGGTAATGGTCATGCCTGGATCATGGCCTTCATCATTCTCATCTTGGGGAGAGCTTTGGGTCCTATGAAGGCCCAGAAATCTAGTGAACCTGGTTGACGCTCAGTAAATGTCTGCCCCACTGAATATTTTCCGTATCTCCTTCCAAGAGCACCTTCTGGTGTTCTTCTATTTTCTTGACCATAGCCCCCAGCAGGCATAAGATCTGTATCCTGGGGTCAATATTTCTATAGTGATGACTCTAGAAACCAGTCTGTTCTGAAAGCTTTCACCATTTCTCAGGAGTAATGAGAGAAATAAACATAGGTTTTTATTCATTTTAAAGATGTCTCCTTTATTTGAGACTATGTCTCTTCTATATTTTTAGTGTTAAGATGTATTCTGGGGGAGCTGTATGGTTGGGGCCGGGCACAGTGGCTCATGCCTGTAATCCCAGCACTTTGGGAGGCCGAGGCAGGTGGATCATCTGAGGTCAGGAGTTTGAGACCAGCCTGACCAACATGGTGAAACCCGTCTCTACTAAAAATACAAAATTTAGCTGGGCGTGGTGGCACATGCCTGTAAGCCCGACTACTCAGGAGGCTAAGGCAGGAGAATCGCTTGAACCTGGGAGGTGGAGGTTGCAGTGAGCCGAGATCGTGCCATTGTGCTCCAGCCTGGGCACTGGGTGACAAGAGCAAAATTCCACCTCAAAAAAAAAAAAAAAAAAAAAGAAGAAGGAGATAGTGGCTAGTTTTTTAGTGTGTGTGTGCTTATTGTCCCTATTCATCACATTCATTCTTGCGGCTTCCAGGCCACATCTGGGCCGTGTGGTCCACTGTAAGAAAAGTAGTGACTGAGTAGAAAATGAATGGGAGGGATTGAACATCTGCCACACAAACTCTTTTGGCCAAAAGAAGAGAAAACTTAAAGGGGAACAAAAGAGCTGTCTTCACATATTTAAGAAGGTCTCTGGGTTACTCCAAAGACCAGAACCAGGAGAAATGAACTAGGAGAAATGTGTAGAATTTAGCTCAGTTCTCTTCGTGTTAAGTAGTGGCTGGGTGCTGAGATGAGACTCATGGCCACCCTGCAGGAGTTCTCCATCTCTTACCGAGGAGACAGTGACAGCAATGATAGCTAAGAGTTACATTTACATGGGCTTCCATGTGCCAGACACTGTTGTAAGCAGTTTATGGACAATGTGCCACTTGTCCTCACAACTGCACCCCAAGGGAGTCGCTGTGGCTCCCATCCCTGCCATGCGAGCCATGGATCCAAGAAGGGCTTCACTGGAGTTAGGCCCCGGAAGCCTGAGGACAGAGTCATGAGTCTGCCAAGGGGATTAGGACTGAGCTCCAGAGGAGGTACCCTGGAACAAGGAGGGACAGTTTGGGATGGAGGGGAGGAGCCCAGGTAGCTCTGTCTTCTCAGCACCAGAGATGCCAGCGCCACCCCAATTGGTTCAAACCAGCACCGTCCTCACCGGGACTGCTGCAGGAGCCTCCTCTGGTCGCCTTGCCACTGCTTCTGCCCACTATAAACTGGTATCCATACCGAGCCGGTGGCCCTATCAGAGCCAAAAGGAACATGTCACTCCTCTCTCAAAACCCTGCAGGACTCCATCTTATTTGAACAACAGCTACCTGGGCCACCCAGGCCCTAGGAATCTCACCCTTCTGCCTCCCAAATCCCATCTTTTCCCCTCACTCTCCCCTCCCTCACTCCGCCTCCACCCCACCAGCAGCCCCTCCACCACGGCCTTTGCACCCCTGTGACCTCTGCCTTGGAAGCCTTTACCCGTGTAGCCACAGGGCTCACTTCCTCCCAGGCTCTGCTCAGATGTCCACTTCCCAGTGAGGCCTTCCCTGCATCCTGCTGTAAGATAACAGTCACCCCCACCTACTCCCTGTTCTGCTCACACTGCTTGACTTGTCTCTAAAGCACTTGTGACTGTGTGTTACGGTCTCTAATCTCATCTAGTACATTTGTTATATATGCTATGGTGATATATGTGGTTTGCTGGGCATATATGGTCTGCCCCCCTGAGAATGTAAGCTTCAGAGGGCAGGGACTTTGTTTCACTCACTGCCTCCTCATCAGAAACTAGAAGGTGCCTGGCACGTGGGAGGCCCTCAGTAAATCTGCAGCGCCTGGATGGTCAAATGAGCCACTCAGCTGGGACTGGAAAGTGAGAGACAGCTGGCACCATCCAGTACCCATTCAAAGGATCCTCCCAGTGGGCAAAAGCTGTAGACATTGCTCAGCAGTGGGATGGCCTGGCATGGCATGATCAGACTTGGTTTGGGGCGGGATTTAGGACTGTTTTTGACTAATGAGGAGGAACTGAGTGGCTGTGAGACCTGGCGGTGCACTGGTCAAGCTGCTTTGTCAGGTGGTGAACTCTTGGGAGCAAGGAGTTTATGAGGCAGGACAAGAAAGGGCAAAGCCAGTTGGCTCATCCAGAAACCAAGCAGGGGCGATCCCTCAGTATTCCCCAGAGGGCACTGGAAACCCTGTGTGTGTCCTGAGGAAGCATGATTCCCAAGCTGCTCAGCTGCTGTCCAGCGACCTGAGGCCAACAGACGCCTGCTGCATCAGATCATCAGGCTGTCGCGCAGGGAGCTGAAGTTTCATGTTTTATTTTTTGTTTTTATTTTTTGGGGGGACAGAGTCTTGCTCTGTCAGCCAGGCTGGAGTGCAGCGGCACGATCTCGGCTCACTGCAGCCTCCACCCGCTGGGTTCAAGCGATTCTCCTGCCTCAGCCTCCTGAGTAGCTGGGATTACAGGCATGCGCCACCACACCTGGATAGTTTTTTGTATTTTTAGTAGAGATGGGTTTTCACCATGTTGGCCAGGCTGGTCTCGATCTCCTGACCTCAAGTGATCCACCTGCCTCAACCTCCAAAAATGTTTGGATTACAGGCATGAGCTACTGCCCGGCCTGAGCCGAAGTTTTAGAAGAACGCTTTCAGATGCCAAACTCAACAGCCTCTGTCTTCCCACAGCCCACAATTTGCCACTTTCAAGCATCACAGCCATCTCTGGAGGCTCCGGAAAGCAGGGAGGGCCTAGTTCTGGTTAATCAAGCTGGGACTGGTTTGGGGTGGGGGTTTCTTTGTCAGTGGCTGTATCAATCCCCTATTGCCGCAGTGACAAACAACTCCAACATCTTGGTCACTGACAGAAGTGCAGGTGGTAGTGGTGCAGGCTGTCTGTAGGGGCATTCCCTGTACTGGGACTGTTCTCCCAGCAGAGGGTAAGAAGCAAAGAGAATCAGAGCCAAACCGCATAACCACGTTCACAGCTTCTGCCGGGACGTGGCCAGCATCCTGTTCGCTCACACCCTGTCAAAAGAAGCAGGTCCTGTGACAACAGGCAGATTTGTAATTCCCTACAGGGAGGCCCTGACCAGATAATTCCGTCCGCCGTAGGGGTGTTGATTACAGAAAGATGTCTGTGCTGAGGAGACCATCCAACCAGAGGACCACTGAAGTCGCTCCCTCTGTGCCGATACTCTGAATGATGTCCAAGGTTGACTGGAAAGCTTCCTGAGTCTGCCTCCCTCTCTCCCACCACAGGGCAACAATTCCAGGATCCGGCTGGAAGGCCTTCCGCAGAGGCTGGCCTCTCACCCGAGTCATTCTCGCTCTCTTTCCTCCTGTCTGGCAGGTGGGTAGCAGGTCCGTGGAGCCCCTGCTCAGCGACCTGTGAGAAAGGCTTCCAGCACCGGGAGGTGACCTGCGTGTACCAGCTGCAGAACGGCACACACGTCGCTACGCGGCCCCTCTACTGCCCGGGTCCCCGGCCAGCAGCAGTGCAGAGCTGTGAAGGCCAGGACTGCCTGTCCATCTGGGAGGCATCTGAGTGGTCACAGGTGGGTGCCTGGGCTTGCCGCCAGGACTCAGCCACAGGGACTCCAACACGGTGCCACGGTATTGGTGACATTCTGGTGCCTCCCAGCCCTCGCTTGCCCCCAGGTCAGCTCGAAGTTGTGTTATAGCTCATGTGTTCTTAATTTCCATCTCAGATAACAGCGTGGCTACAAAAACATAGATACCATGTCTCTCATGATGTACATGTTGACACCACAGTGAAGGACTATTTGATCCCATTTCCTATGAGAATTCCCACATCAAGATAGGGCAGACAGATACTGACCGACTTTTTAATTCTCCTTTGGGTGTATTTAACTGTGGTGTGCTCAGGCTGGGAAGGTGGTTTCAAAGGTTTTCCTTTAATCCCCCAACAGTCTTTGTAGATTACAAGAGTCAGATGCCAGGAGGGACAGCTTTTAGTGTGCAAGTTGGAGTTACAAATCTCATGCCATAAAATGTTTTGGAAAGAAGTGGATTAAGCCTTAAGTCTTAACTTTGAAGGTTGGTCCTGGGAGTACGATTTTATCTTCGGTGATGTCATCCTTCAGGGCTTTGCATTGACTTTGCATTAATGATTTTGACCGCTTGGCTATAAAACTACAAAAAAAAAAAAATAGCTGAATAAAGGGCAGGCTTCCCTCAGGTCTTCCACCAGAGTAGTCTAGGAAACTCAGAGAGGCTCATCCAAGACACTCTTTAGTGTGGAAAATATTTTTAAAGTTCCCTCTATTGCCAAACAGTTGGAATTATTTTGAATAAAAAAGTATTCAGCCCATTTTTAATGAAGGGAAAGTCTGCCATTGGCTGCTCTAAAACAAAGATTAATTTTCAAACAGATCGTGGCATGTATTTGTTTATAGATCAGAATCTTTATCCTACATTTTATGATATTTTAGGAAAAGAAGAGAGTTTGAGATTTTGTTGTTTGATTTTGTTTTTCTTTATATATGCTAACATTTGTCGGTTTAACATTAGAGGGACTTTTTTTTGGCCCCTTGCTAGCAGGGTTGAGACAGGTATTCAGCCCCCTCCCCTTTCCAGTACCCTAGGTGAGCCTTTGGGTTTTAATTGCCTAGCTCTTGATCCAAGTAAGATTTGTGCTTTGATCAGATCAAAACTATAAATTTTCCACTCAGTGGTGAAACCCTGTCTCTACTAAATACAAAAAATTAGCCAAGCATGGTGGTGCACTCCTGTAATCCCACCTACTTGGGAGGTTGAGGCAGGAGAATCACTTGAACCCGGGAGGCAGAGGTTGCAGTGAGCCAAGATTGCTCCATTGCACTCCAGCCTGGGCAACAAGAACGAAACTCTGTCTCAAAAAAAAAAAAAAAAAGTCCACTCAGACTCTTTTTATGGGGGAAAAAAAATGCCTCCCCACCAAGCCTGACATCATCAATTATCACTACAGCACTGAAGATCTCTGCATTTGGAAAATGTGAGACAGTGGGAGCAAGATTTAAATAAATTTCTCTGTGTCTGTATCTATGTGCACACCTCATCCTAATCCCGAACGAGCACCACACCAGTCAGCCTAACTCTGGCTTAGCCCAGGCTTGAGCAAAACGCTTTCTTCTGAATATTTAACTTGGAATCAAATCATTCCCCACAGGAAGCTCACGAAGTTGGTACTTCTGCCGCTTCCCAAGTACTGAAATCCCAAAGTGAGTCTCTCTTCCCCTGGAAGCAAATGGGTTTCAGTTCCTTGCGGGAGAGTTTTTATCGACATGGTCACTTTTATCCAACCAGCTGTGTTGATTGCTCTCACTACCTACTCCGCAGCGTCTTCCTGACTTTATTAGAAGAAGGATCAAATATCCAGAGGGAAGGAAAAGGTAGTGAGTTTCTCCTGTCCTCAGCTTACAGGCCCCGCCCGTGATGGAAAGCAAAGGGAGAGACTGAAGTGCACCCTCCTAGGCCCCTTTGGAGCTGGAGCTGACCTCAGCAGCCTGCAGCACCCCTCAGACAAAGGCTTCAGAAAGAGAATAGGTTGCTGGTCAGAGTTTGGTTAAGGGTCAGGATTTGATTAAGAAATAGGCTAGACGTTCAGAGCTTGAAATTCAAGGGGAAGAGGCAAGGAATGCAAAGTAAAGACCAGGCAACAGTGAACTTAGACAGAAATGGTGCGTGGGCTCCTGGTTGCAGAGAAGCAAGTTGTGTGGGTGCTGGTGCCAGGGGTAGCCCACAAGTCAGACAGTGAGGACAGAGTTGCTGAAATGGTCAGGAAACCTTGCCACGCAGAGAAGCAAGGTGTAGCCCTCCAGTGCAGTGCCCCGGGGCTCCTGCCCCTGCTCCTGCATGCAAAGCCCACCGTGGACTGACCCCTGGCATCCGAGGACCCTTTAAACCAGCTCCACACTCCACACACAGCGACTCTCTCCACTCCCTGAAGGGGACATTGCAGCCAGTTCTGAAGCATGTGTATTTCAAACCAGCCTAAATTAGCCTTGAAAGAAAACCTCATAGGATCTTTAGACAAAGAGCTGAATTGAATTCATAAGAAAGAGAGGCTGGGCGCGGTGGCTCACACCTGTAATCCCAGCACTTTGGGAGGCCAAGGCGGGTAGATCATGAGGTCAGGAGATCGAGAGCATCCTGACCAACATGGTGAAATCCCATCTCTACTAAAAATACAAAAATTAGCCAGGCGTGGTGGCAGGCACCTGTAGTCTCAGCTACTCAGGAGGCTGAGGCAGGAGAATCGCTTGAACCCAGAAGGCGGAACTTGCAGTGAGCCAAGATTGCACCACTGCACTCCAGCCTGGGCGACAGAGCAAGACTCCATCTCAAAAAAAAAAAAAGAGAAAGCTAGATCATATTTTGAGATAAATGTTAATAACAAATATCAGGAATAACATTTGTCCTTTATGTATCTTTTTTCCAGTGGACACAGTGGGATTTTTTTTTTTTTTTCTTTAGAGATGGGGGTCTCTATGTTGCCCAGGCTGGTCTTGAACTCCTGGCCTCAAGTGATCCTCCCACCTCAGCCTCCCAAAGTGCTGGGATTATGAATGTGAACTACTGCATTTGGCCTAGAACTTTTTAAAGTTGAGTTTGTTATAACTGAAGAAAGTCACTGCTGTAGCCTGCCATATTTTTGGTAAAGTGAGCAAGTATGAAACCGCCTTAGCAGAATCCAGCCTTCTGCACATCATCTTTCCAAGTTATGTGTTTACGCCTGTGTCAGGGACAGGGCTCCCGGGGCCAACTTGTTTATGAGTTTTGTCCTCCCGAGGCTATGGGTCAGCTCTGCCTGGGCTTCCTTCTGCTTTGCTTTTGGAGATGGTAAGTGCTCTTGCCAGCCCAGGCACCGTCCCTCCACAGTATCTGTGGTAGGCGTGTCAGGAACAGGCTCCAGACGCACCCCAGAGCACCCATCTGCTGTGCCGACACCCTGTCATGCCCTCTGTCTCTTCACACCTTCTTGCTGCTGGGAATCCTGAACTCTGGAGGGCACGTACATCATTCATCACCCACAGGCCCTGCCCAGGTCCCCTCCCCACTGCCCCGGCCCAGGTCCCCTCCCCACTGCCCCTTGCTAGGTCTCCCGCAAGTAGGTAAACTACCACAGGGGACATGCCTCTGTCACCATTCTTGGTGTCTGCGTTAAAACGTTCACTGGAGCTCCCTGCGAAGGCTTTCCACCTGCCTCATGAGAAAGTCACCTGTGGCTTTTCCTTCCTTCTGCCTCCTCTTCCTCCCGGCTGGATCGAGGTCTTTGTCCCAGACTGGCCCAAGCAAAGCACATGCACCTGGAGGCCATCTGGGAAGATCTGGGGCCTGGAACTCAGCTTCAGGGCCTCACCTTGCTCCAGCTGGCCCCTGTTCCCTGCAGCACTCATGGCTCCATCACATACCTGCCCTTTGTGCTCATGTATTGCCTTAAGCTTTTGGACCTGACAAGTGGCCACTGAATTCCACTCCCCTCATGTGACCTCACAAGTGTCCCAGGTTCTTCCCACTCCTGATTCCTGGGTCCCTTCCCCAACACTGGCCACTTGGCTGGGGCCTCAGCTGGGACCATGTGCATTAAGACCCTGTAGACCATGAGCTTTTTGAGGACAGAAGTGTGGGTTTTCGTCTTTGCATCATCCCACACCTGGCACCTCGGAGGGAGTTAATAGCTGCTGATGGACTTGAATCAAATTGGAACTGGATTAAATATTCGAATGGTGTCTTGCAGTGTTCTGCCAACTGTGGAAAAGGGGTGCGGAAACGGACTGTGGCGTGCACCAACTCACAAGGGAAATGCGATGCATCCATCAGGCCGAGAGCCGAGGAGGCCTGCGAGGACTACTCAGGCTGCTACGAGTGGAAAACTGGGGACTGGTCTACGGTAAGAGCAGCCTGCTGGCATTTCTCTCTGTGCCGCAGTGCAGGGGCCTCGAGGGTCGGGAGCTCAGCTCTTGTGATGGGTTCCAATTCCACACGGCAGTCTCAGCATAACTAGGCACATTCACTTTCCTTCCACCCGCTGCCACTACCCAAGACCCCGTGTGCTTCCTCCCCTGCTTCTCCCACAGGCCACACCAGCACTGCCCCCTGGGGCTCACTGGCAGAACCCCACTGCTTCACATGCATGCAGAAGGAATGCCCAAACGCAGCCCAAGGCAGGGCGCCCGTGCCCTGGATGCCAGGCTTGCTATGCTGTGCAGTGGGCTGGCAGGCCCCAGCCTCCTGCCATGGGGACACTTGGGGCAAACATCACTTCCATTCACTCCCAGGACCCCTGGGGGCAAGGGCCTGGAGATGCAGGGACAGACAGGGCAGGGGGCCTTGAGGTGGGAGCAGGGAGGGGTATCGCAGAGCTGCGGGGTCAGCACTCTCAAGACCAAGGGTAAATAAAGGGCCATTGAATGTTTCTCCAAGTAAAAACATGATTTATTGTTTAACCCCTCTTTTTTCATTCGTCTGACACATTTGAATGATTCCTGTTTTCTGGGGACCAAGGTGAGCACCACTGCCACCTGTAGGAACCTTCTAGTGGGTTTTCTAGAGAGTCTTTTCACAAAATCTGTACCACGCCTCCTGTAAGCATAGACCGTGTTTGACTTTCTGTATGGTCTTAGCAACTGAAAAACTCTTGCTTGCTTCTCCTGATATCTCTTCACTCAAAGATTGCAAACTGCTGACCTAAAGCCATTGGTTTTTGCTCAGCCTACACAGTATCTTAAACATGTTGGAATTAGTGGCTAGCATTTTTTTTCCAACATTTTAATGCATATTCTAATCACATGATTGACTGCCAATGTGTTCCTTGTGTGAAAAAAATGTTTACTTGAGCTGAATGTTCATTATCTTCACTTTAGACAGTTTTTTTTTTTATTATTATACTTCAAGTTCTGAGGTACATAGCAGAATGTGCAGGTTTGTTACATAAGTATACATGTGTCATGGTGGTTTGCTGCACCCATCAACCCATCATCTAGGTTTTAAGTCCCGCATGCATTAGTTATTTGTCCTAATGTTCTCCTTTCCCTAGTCCCCCACCCCCTAACAGGCCCTGGTGTGTGATGTTCCCCTCCCTGTGTCCATGTTTTCCCATTGTTCAATTCCCACTTATGAGTGAGAACATGCAGTGTTTGATTTTCTGTTCCTGTGTTAGTTTGCTGAGGATGATGGTTTCCAGCTTCATCCATGTCCCTGCAAAGGACATGAACTAATTCTTTTTTGTGGCTACATAGTATTCCATGGTACATGTGTGCCAGCCACATTTTCTTTACCCAGTCTATCATTGATGGGCATTTGGGTTGGTTCCAAGGTCTTTGCTATTGTGAACAGTCCCACAGTAAAAATACATGTGCACTTCCCAGATGGCCTCCAGGTGCATGTGCTTTGCTTGGGCCAGTCTGGGACAAAGACCTCGATCTACAATAAACATATGTGTGCATGTGTCTTTATAGTAGAATGATTTATAATCCTTTGGGTATATACCCAGTCAAGAGATTGCTGGGTCAAATGGTATTTCTGGTTCTAGATCCTTGAGGAATCACCACACTGTCTTCCACCATGGTTGAACTAATTTACACTCCCACCAACAGTGTAAAAGCGTTCCTGTTTCTCCACATCCTCTCCAGCATGTTGTTTTCTGATTTTATAATGATCACCTTTCTAACTGGTGTGAGATGGCATCTCATTGTGGTTTTGATTTGCATTTCTCGAATGACCAGTGATGATGAGCTTTTTTTTCATGTTTATTAGCTGCATAAATGTCTTCTTTTGAGAAGTGTCTGTTCATATCCTTCGCCTACTTTTTGATGGGGTTGTTTGTTTTTTTCTTGTAAATTTGTTTAAGGTTCTTTGTAGATTCTGGATATTAGCCCTTTGTCATATGGATAGATTGCAAATTTTTTTCCCATTCTGTAGGTTATCTGTTCACTCTGATGCTAGTTTTGTTTTGCTGTGCAGAAGCTCTTTAGTTTAATTAGATCCCATTTGTCAATTTTGGTTTCTGTTGTCATTGCTTTTGGTGTTTTAATCATGAAGTCTTTGCCCATGCCTATGTCCTGAGTGGCATTGCCTAAGTTTTCTTCCAGGGTTTTTATGATTTTAGGAAGGAGGGAGGGAAGGAAGGAAGGAAGGAAGGAAGGAAGGAAGGAAGGAAGGAAGGAAGGCAGGCCCTCGAGCCATGAGGACTTGAACTCATGCAATAGAGACATTAAGGGAGTGAATGACAGCTCTGACTCTCCACTTACGTGCCTTAACCTCTCTGACCCCTTGGTCTCTTTATCTCTGAAATGGGAATCATAAACACTGGCCCTGCCTGTTTCTCAGAGATGCTTAGAGGTTTCAGAATGTTACTATATGTGTCTAAGTACTTTGACAACTAAACCCATTTCATTTCATTGCCCAAAATCCACCACCCAAAGGTCACACGGTTTTGGGGCACAATCCCCAAGATTATAACCCATTCCGATCTGACTTAACTTTGTCTTATCAGTAGGGCTTCCAGCCTTTTATAGATAACACTGAGAAATTCTCTATCCAAGCACATCCAGACCTAGCTTGAAAAAGGTCACTGATTCTAGCCCAGAGACATATAGGTGAGCTATCAAAAGACTAGGTTCTGATCCATAAGTAGCACATTGGCAAATGTGCAGGATCATCTAAAGAATTGATTACCTTATACCTACATGGTTACAGACAGGCCAGAAGATGTAGAAGCAGACCTGCCTAACACAGTAACAGGCAGAATAACATTGGATACTAAGTGTTCAGATGTGAACTGGAATAAAGCTGTCATTGTCATCAGGGAATTAGAAGGGTCCTAGCAACCACGCCCTAAATGCAGCCTGTACTGTTGTTGGCGCCTGTGCCCACAGGGGTCCGGGGCAGGAGCTGAGGCAAGAAGTGGTCAGTTCTAGGCCTGGGCCACACCTGCCCATCTGGGGTTGGGGCGCCTAGCACTACTTTCCTTTTTGTGGGGTACCCCTGTGCCTCATGTCACTGGTCCCCTCTAGCCAAGGTTGTCACCCCTGCTGCACCGAAGAGGGAATGGAGGCTCAGAGCAGTTACCTGCCTCACCCACACCCCGGCAGAGTCCAAGCTCCTGGACCCAGTTCAGTGTTCAGGCTGTTTGGTGGAAACCAAGCAAAAAGGGATTGGGTAGGCACCATGATGGCGCCTTTAAGCTGAGGGGCATCCTGTAGATGGTTCTTGGGCTGCAGTGCTTGGCTCTCCTCAGCATGACCATTCTGGTTCTGAGGACTAGCTGGACACTTTTGCTTTCTTAAGTACCTTGACCTTCCTGGTACGAGGAGTCACAAAACAACCAAAGGATGGACAGGAATAACACTCAGCAGTCCTGCCTGGGACCTGGTGCTCATGTATCGCGTGGCTCACTCAGCCCATGAGCCTTCCCTCATCTGCTGTTTGGGGTCCCTCCCTGGCCAAGGACGCTGCAAGTTTCCCCAGACAGGACCTTCAGCCTTCTGGGAATGCCTGTCAGGTAAGATGGAGCCTTTTGCCTGGCCATCCTCTCTTCACCAGCCATGCTGTGAATAACACTTCCAGGCTTTCAGAAGAGTGAGGGGTTGGAGTCACTGTGCCCACTTCTGCCATAGCCCATTTGACAAGCTGTCACTGCAGTAAGAACAAGAGGGATTTGTGGGATGTGAGGGCCTCGGTGACATCTTGGTTGCTGTATTAATCTACTTTGCATTGCTGTAAAGGAATGCCTGAGACTAGATCATTGATAAAGAGGTTTATTTGATTTGTGGTTCTGCAGACTGTATAGGAAGCACAGTGCCGGCATCTGGGGAGGCCTCAGGAGGCTTTTACTTGCGGCAGAAGGTGGAGCTGGCATGTCACATGGTGAAAGAGGGAGCAAGGGAGAGAGAGGGCGGAGGCCCCAGATTTTTTTGTAACAACCAGCTCTTGGTGAACTAACAGAGCGAGAATTCGCTTATGACCATGGGAAGGACATCAAGCCATTCCTGAGGGACCCACGCCCGTGACCCAAACACCTCCCACCAGGCCCCACCCCAACACTGGGGGACACATTTCAGCATGAGATTTGGAGGGGACAGACACCCAAACTATATCAGCCACTGTCTGGAGCTGGCATCGGATGGCATCTGATTGTGTGCACCAAGCTGTTATGAAGAGGGCTTAGCAAGGATCCCCAGCCAGAGCCAGAGCCTGAACCTGAGGCTGAGCTGGGGGTGGTTTTAGCAAGCAGAGAGGGCCCGCAGGGACATTAAACTGGAGTTGGCACTGTGTGTGTGTATGTGGTGTACCAGGAGCAAGCTGGTGGGGGCTGCATAGACATGAACCAAGAGACCCCGACCCCAACTGTCGACCTCACCACCCTCCCTCCTGCTGCCATCACCTGGGAGAGTTGGGGGCTGGGCACCCCCCACACCACCTGCCCCTCAGTACCCTCCCCCCAGGTAGAGAAACTTGCCCATTTTTCCCTCTCTGCCTTCTCTGGAGAAGTGGGAAGAATACATTTCCCCAGGGTGGTGGTGGGGAGCCCATGTCCTCAGTCCCTGGAGACCAGACCTTTCTAATTAGATTCCATGGGATGAGGCTTCCCCAGCGTTTTTGTCTGATTTGAACTGTTTGGGTTTGCCGTATGGTTTGTGTGTCATCTTTGCTGTCCAGCTTGCAGATGGTGCCATGGTTGCACCCATGGGTTCCACTGCATTTTTAAACCTGTCACCCAGGGCTTCCTTCCTGTAATGAGCCACCAAACCTCATCATGTGCTGGCATTTGAAGGCAGCAGGCAAATTGCCCAAAAGGAAAGCAGAGAGAAGGCTGAACACTCTCCATGTATCACTGTATCTGTGGAAGGTTGTTAATGTAACCAGTTGTTGCAGTTACTATTTCTTGTCCAGCTCTAGCTCTTGGGAGGCAAACTGCAGCAGCAGCAGCAGCCTGCTGGGCTAAGCAGGTATTCCCCTCACTGTGTCAAAATAGAGGGAGCTCAAAAGGTGAATCTTTCAGCAGATGGAAGCTTTGATATTGCCATCCAAGCCGTCTCCTCTCACTTCACCCCAAGGTGCTGTTGCGAAAGATGAGACTGTTTCCAGGGAGGTGAGGAACGGGCCAGTCCAAGAGCATGCTGCAGGTGCTAGCTGGGAGAGGACGCCCAGGGATGGCTGAGCACTCCTGCCACTCAGAGCCTTGGGGAGGCAGGCAGGCCCCTAGGGAAGATGGGGCCCCTCTCTTCCTGCCCCTGCCCCTCAACCTGACCTCGGCCAGCAGCAAAACCCTAACCAGGGTCATGTGTGAGGGACACAAGTCATGTTCCCATCCCTGCCTAGAGCACTCCTATCGCTCTGGTCTGTTTGAAAAATGACCTGCAGCTGCCTTCCCACCCGGGATAGTAGCTCTTTCCAGAAAACAATGCTGATCATTGTTTTCACCCACTGAATGCCGGGTCTGTGTATTCCACTCTGGGGGTGGTGGGCCCTTAAAATGCGGGAGGGGGAAATCTCATTTCTTTCTAGATAGCATGACTTCTGAGCATTAATCACCACTGCAATGATGGGATGTTTCCAGTGAAAAACACATTCTGGAGGGATTATGATGGATGATGTTTTTAAAGAAAACCATGACTTAATAGACCAAGGGAAGAGAACGGTGTTCCCTTATACTGAAAAGAAGAAAGTGGTCGTTGACCCCCTGGTGCAGTGGAGGGGACTGATCTGACTTGCAAGGCCTCTGAGCACCCTCACAGCCTAAGCCAGCCTTCTTTCTGTCTGTAATGTGGAGATAACGGTGCCTCTCAGAGGCCTTTCGAATCAAATGATGCAGTACATGTTCAAGGATCTGTGTGCTCTGAGCCCTAGGAGGAAGTCAGGGAGAACCAGTCTGAGGTCGAGTTCATGTATATTTTGCTGTGTCATTGTGTTGCCCAGAAACCCAGCTGTTAGATACCTTTCTATGTTCTAGGCAAGGAGATACAGGCTCGAGTTCCATGACCTTAGCAATGAACGAACCTTGTATCACGCAAGAGGGTAGTTACAGACAGTTTTCAATGTGGACACACCATCTCTGAGGCCCGCACTTGTTTGGTGTGGCCTGGCCCCCCCCCCCCCCCCCCCCCCCCAAGGCCTGCCTGCCCAGCTGTAGCCCCCACTTGCTGTGGGCATGTGGCCAATCACTTCAGTTCAGCCGTCATTTCTGGAGTTGCTATTCTGTGCCAGACCCTGTGCTGGTGGTACAAGAGTGGACAATGACTGTTGCCTAAAGGGAGACAGACAAGGAGCTGGCTATAGTGGCCCATGCTAAGTCCCACTGAGCAGGTATGAAGTTAGCACTGTGGGATCCAGACAGCCCCTGCCTGGGGAGCCGTAACTGGGGGTGGGTGCAGGTAGAGGGTAAGACTACTTTTATTGGGATCGGTGACATTGGCCCGTGACATTTGCTGTTGCTTTAGAATTTACAAAGCACCTTCACTCAGGGTATGTCATTGGACCCTCACCTGTCAGTCCGTGTTTTACAGATGAGCAAGCTGAGGCTCAGAGTGGTGATGTGGCTTTCTTCACAAAGTCACACAACTAGAAAATGGCAGGGCTGGTAATCCACCTTGGCTTAAAGTGCAAGATCGTGTTGGAGGCTTAGATTCCGAATTTGAAACCAGAAGGAGCTGAGTCTAAGATGCTCATGTGCTCGTTATTAAATCAAGTATCTGTCTGCTCTCAGCCCACCATGCCCATCACAATCTGCTCCCCCAAAGGCTTTGAGTCAATCATTTACACTTTAATGTAAATCTGTTATCCCTCTAGGAGATCCTGCATGTTTAGCCTCCCCTTAATTGTGAAATTAAAAGTTGAGTCCTTATTGAAGAATATGTGAGCATCAAATCTCAAGTGCACAAGGCACTGGGGACCCTGGGGCCCTTTTCTGGGACGTGTGAAACTGTGCCATGGCAGCAGCCAGCACTCTGCATCCACATCAAGAGAGGTAGATCCTCCATTTGCCATCACTCCTAGGAATGTGAGCAGCCAGTGAAAGGCAGTGACCAAAACTCAGTGCTTTTCTGGGCAGGGGCAAAAAGGAGTGGGGACAGACACTTCCTTAGTGTGGAACACTGTGTGTGAGTCCACAGAGCCTGCCATTGAGCCATCCATGCTTTACAGAGAGAAGTTCGAGACCCAGACCATGCTCAGATGAGAGCAGTGAGCTTGCTGAAGAGCAATGAGGTCCCAGGAAATTGCCAGGAGGGGTGGCTGCAGGGAAGTGAGGTGGGCCACAGGGCCATGCTGAATGGTCCAAAGGCCAGTGCCTCCATCTCCTGGGCCCCGCGCCGTCCCCCCGTTTGCTCAGTGTCCCTTGTCAAAGCAGCCGCCTTTGCAGGGAGTGAGAGATCAGGGAGTGACCAGGGGGAGCCTGGTCATCCCACGCCGCGTCTCCACCACAGTCTAGATTCTAATCACTGCCTGCATGTGGCTAGTAAGTCAGAAGCCATCATCCCTAAGTAGTGCTTTTTTGTCATTGACCTCAGAGCAGGGCAGGTGGTTAAGACAACACAGGTTCACAACCCAGCCCCGCTGCTGTCCCCATCTCACCTTGTGTGGGCATCATCCGCCGTCAGATGAGTCGGGGGGTAGCCCTCATACGACTGATTGAGGAGTGAATGGCATCCAAGCATAGCATTCACCCCAGCGCTGGCACAGGGGAAATGCCCAGTAGGGGCTTTTGATCACCATCATTTTCACAATCACCATCTGGGGCAGTCATCAGCCTCGTCTCTCATCAGAATCTCATTTCTTATATGGGCCTGTAAAATGTTTATGTATTCGAAGAACCATCCATCGAGTGTGGTTCAGGCCCCATAAATGGTGCGTGCTGTGGTTGAGTACCCACACGTGATGGCGGCATGGCCTGGGGCAGCTGTCTCACTGCAGCTTTTGCAGTGGGTAATGGGAAGCAAATTTACCCACAGGGAACAGCTCCAGCCCCAGGAAAGAGGATGAGAGCTGCCCCGTGGTCTCCTCTGCGCTTCAGTCCCCAAGAGCTCTGGAGGCGACCCGGCCCCTGCAGGCCATCGGGGGTCACCTCAGCCTCCTGGTTCCCTGGCTAGAAGGTCCCAGCCACAATGTGCAGGTCAGCAGGCTGCGAATTCGGAGGAATGAGGGACACCTGAAGCTGAGACTGCCAGGAAGAAAGCAGGCGTCGCAGGGGGAGTGGGAGGGGGTGTGTGTATGAAAGCATTTCCTGTTTCTCAGCGATGGCACAGGGAGTGGGGATTTTCGCTGTTGTTTAACACTGCTATTTCAGGTTTCAACCGCTTCTGAGGTTTTCCTTGCTCATGCCAAGTCTCGGGGGGAAATCTGTTCAAAATGCTCTTGAAGAGCTTTTGACATTTCACCAGCCAGGAACCTTTTCAGTAGAAAATGCAGTTACTGTCAGGATTCTGTCTGTCTCTTTCTTTGCTATCCAAAACCAGCCTGAGGCAGGCTGGCCCCTCAGAGACTCACTTAGTGGGGACGGGGGAGCATTCCTTGTGCTTTGAGAGTTCAGCCTTGCATGATTTCACCCCATCCTGGGCTTGTGCTCACCCCAAAGCCAGTGGGGGGAGCCAGTGGGGGGCAGCCCTGCCTGGGCCACTCTGCAGGAACCACAGCCCAGGCGTGTAGTTGACATTCCTGGAGTGTTTTCCTCTTCCTGAGAGCTTTACAGCCTCCTCTAGCTAATTCTCAGAACATCCTGTTGGGATCTGGTGTTATTTACAGTTGTGATTTTACAGCTGGGAGAAGCTAGGAGAAGGGAATCCCGCTGTGGGGAAGGATGTCATCAGGGTAGGGGTGATGGAGACCTGGTTCCTCCCTGTTGGGGGTGGTGCAGGCAGGTGGGAGGCAGGGGCAGGCTAGCCATGTGGCTTGGGAAGACTCACATGGACACTCTGAAACCTCACATTCTGCCTCTCTGAAAGGTGGTGCCGCATCCCCAGCAGACACCACTTATTGAGCACCTACTGTGTTCTGAGCTCTGGCCACAGCAGCTGTCAGTGTGAGGATTAACAAGCTCGTACATAAGCCCGGTGCCCTGTACACAGCAGACAGGCAGGAGGTGGGCCCTGCTGCGATAGCGACTGCCATTTCTATTATTATTAAGGAAGCTAGTAACGCTTGCACAGTGTCTCACTATCACATCGGTCTGGGGAACCTAACATCTTTTCTCTTTTTGCTGGAAACTCTACCTAAAGGGAAATCTCTTTTTCACAGTAACTTTATGAAATAATGTGCACAAAAAAGCACATGAGTAAATCCAAATTGAACCTCTTCCCTTTGTTGCCACGAACATTTTGCCCTTTGCGCATCAACCATTTTGTTACTGTTTTTCCAGTGACACCCCCTCCCTGCCTGGGAAGGGTGATGGGCGGATGTGGAGGCTGCCTCTCCACCGGGTGGCCAGCTCTGATGCACAGCTGTGGGCACCTGCTGGGGAGGGGGCTCCACTCACTTCAGGTTTCCTGGCAAGGAGCTTTTCGGTTAAATTTATTGCTGCCTCCATTTCTGTCTCAGTTACCTGAGTCTTGGGAATGAAATGTGGATGTGATGAGCCCCTTGACAAAAGGACTGTCAGTGAGAGCTTCAAACAAGACCAGATATGTTTTTTATAGATCTGTTTGCTTGGATTATTAAAGCCTAAAAAATGGCTTCACAGCGATGCTTGGGGCAAGTTTGATGCTATCAGGAGACACTGCAGTCTCCTCACTGTTCAATTAAAGCTGAAGCCTCAGGGGAGGCCAACAGAGAAGGAATTCACCCCGTGCGCCTGTTATCCTTCCCACCACCGCCCAGCTCAGGTTGCCCAGCTCAGGTTACGAGGATGTCCTTCAACAGCAACCCCTTCAGACCTGTCTGGAATCATGTTTGTCTTCAGGACCAAAACAGCCTCTAATTGTGCTCCCTGAGGTCTGGCTGCCAGATCAACTCAGGGAGCCAGGCAGACAGGGCTGTCTGCACCTGCCTGTGGAGGGCCTGGTGACCTAAGGGCAGCCCAGGGAGTGCTAAGGGAGTGGGCCAGGTGATGCAGTGTGCCTTGCTGGGCTCCAGGAGCTCCCTGGCCAGCTGTCTGTGCTCTTGGCCGTGCATTTGCTGTTGAGAATAATAACAGCAGGATTTGTTGAGCTCCACTCTGAGACCCCCCGCTAGGCTCCTATTCCACACTGCGTCTACTCCAGGAGACAGTTCTACAAACGAAAGTTGATTATCCTCATGCTGCAAATAAACTGAGGCTCAGAGAGGTTAAGTCATTTGCCTGAGGTCACACAGCTAGTAAGTGGGGATGTAGCATGCCAACAGGCCCCCCTTCCCCCCGATGCCACACTGCACAGCCTCTCCATCAAAACTCTGGTTAAGGAGAGTATATTACCTGTGGATTTTAGGCCAGGGCAGGGCTGGCACCACCTCAGCTCAAATGAAAATGCAGCTGATTAGGATGGTGGGCCACCAGCAGGTTACACCAAAGAGTCATTGACAGAATTCTCCAGTTTTATTTTTAATTATAAAAGTAGCTCTTACTATAGAACACACTAAAAGGAAAATTAGTCCCAGAAACCATACGCTGACATGGTAAATTTTTATAATGGTTTGTCTTCCAAACTGTTACATAGGTACACACACGTCTATATTAAAAACGGGGTGGCTTCTGTACATGCCACTTTGTAACTTGTCTTCTCACCTAACACATGGAAGCATCCTCTAGGGGGCTGGCCAGACACAGCTCCAGGCAGTTAAGCAAACACCCCAAAATTCTCAAAAATTCTTCCAGGTGAGCCAGAGCCACCCATAGCCCACAGCTGTGTGAACAGCGCCCACTAGGACTCCAGCTAGAATTAAGCAAACCCTAATTCTGATGACAGTAAAATGCCTACAAGGGGCAGAGCCCTTGGGACCACCTGCCCTCAAAACCACTTCACGCCTGGCCCTGATCTGGCCTGGCCTCATGGCGACGCTAGTGAACAGTGAGAACAGACACCTGTCCCTGTTGAAGGACTTTGGAGACACCCTTCCATGATCTCATGGAGCAGTTCTATTTATAGACTGGAAAATTAAAAGCCAGTGACCCATGCTAGGAAAGATAATGAGTAAATGGTGGAGATGGGCAGTGACCTGGTTCTTTGATTCCCGCTTCCAGTGAAAGCTCCATTCAGTACAACCTCTTATTCACATAGGAGGATAGAATTCAGTCCATGAGATGGGGGTCGCTGGACCACTTGCCACTCCTACCTTTGCAACTTTGAGCAAGACATGGACCCCTGCCAACCTCAGTGGCCGGCATCAGCCATGAGGATTGTTGTGGAATGTTCCACGCTGCCGTGGAGGCCTATGAGGGATCCCTTGGGAAGAGCAGGCACACCACCTGCATATGCTGGAGACATGCCATATGCCAGCCTTTTGCCCTCAGCCCCAGAGCAGGCTGCACAAGACTAAGACCTTTCAGAGGGGACATCTGTCTGCAAGGTCACCCGAAATGCCTGAGTTTCATGATGGTCATTGATCGTTTCCAGGCAGAAACTTTGCCAGTGCTGCGTTTGGTTTTAATGGACCCACAGGGTGAAGCCCTTGCCCTTGTGTGATTTTCACATACATATTAGCAATACTCACAGAGGAAACGGAAGCCCTTCCTGGCACTCCTGCAGGCCTGAGCCCCTTAACAGCAGTGATTCAGTGGGGCTGACTCCCCAGCTGGTAGGGCACTTCCTCAGGAGATGCAGGGGAGTGAGGTGGGCTCCTCCATCCATCTGTGCAGTTTCCTCCCCAGAAATCCAACAGCCCCCCACCTCATGCTCCTCTCTCCAGGAAGAAATAGGAAGATGCCTGGCTTACCCTCCTGGGTACGTGTTTTGCAGTAGAGGCGGCGCTGTGGCCAATGGCCCAAGAAAAGATCTGAAGAGAAAAGGGATGTTGGTGTTGCCTGCAGGTCAGCAGTCAGCAGGTGTATCCTTTTTTTTTTCTTTTCTTGAAACAGAGTCTTGCTCTGTCACCCAAGCTGGAGTGCAGTGCCGTGATCTCGGCTCACTGCAACCTCTGCCTCCTGAGCTGAAGTGATTCTCCTGTCTCAGCCTCCCAGATAGCTGGGATGACAGGTGCTCACCACTATGCCCAGCTAATTTTTATATTTTTAGTAGAGACAGGGTTTCTCCATGTGGGCCAGGCTGGTCTCGAACTCCTGGCCTCAGGTGATCTGCCCACCGCAGCCTCCCAAAATGCTGGGATTACAGGTGTGAGCCACCGTGCCTCGCCCACTCTTCTTAAGTGGGCCTCATATGTGCCAGTTCACAGAAATGAACCCTGATTATATGGTAAGCCCATTTTCCCAGGAAGCAGGGTTTCTTTTAAATTACATAACCCATTTAGATATAAAAGTCTCTAGTGGTATAAATGGACTCATTAAATGCCTACCATTAAGTAATGTATTGATGTAGTTACACATTCATATTTAAAGTTATGCATTTTGAACATTCAAATTTAGAAATGTTACTATTTTCTTTTTCTTTTTTTTATCTTTTTTCTTTTATTATACTTTAAGTTCTAGGGTACATGTGCACAACGTACAGATTTGTTACATAAGTATACATGTGCCATGTTGGTTTGCTGCACCCATCAACTTGTCATCCACATTAGGCATTTCTCCCAATGCTATCCCTCCCCCAACCCCCCACCCCCTGGCAGGCCCCCCGGTATGCGATGCTCCCCACCCTATGTCCAAGTGTTCTCTCATTGTTCAGTTCCTACCTATGAG
>NC_045439.1:128548611-128615417 GCF_002776525.5 Piliocolobus tephrosceles
GATAGTTTCTGTGAATGATGGTTTCCAGCTTCATCCATGTCCGTGCAAAGGACATGAACTCATCCTTTTTTATGGCTGCATAGTATTCCATGGTGTATATGTGCCACGTTTTCTTTTTATCATACTTTAAGTTCTAGGGTACATGTGCACAACGTGCAGGTTTGTCA
The DNA here is from genome assembly GCF_002776525.5 of Piliocolobus tephrosceles. Lineage (NCBI taxonomy): Eukaryota > Metazoa > Chordata > Mammalia > Primates > Cercopithecidae > Piliocolobus > Piliocolobus tephrosceles. The sequence continues at coordinate 128,548,779 of NC_045439.1, forward strand.
CATATGTGCCATGTCACAACATGTGCCATATTGGTGTGCTGCACCCATCAACTCGTCAGCACCCATCAACTCGTCATTTACATCAGGTGTAACTCCCAGTGCCATCCGTCCCCCCATCCCCCTCACCATAATAGGTCCCAGTGTGTGATGTTCCCCTTCCCGTGTCCAAGTGATCTCATTGTTCAATTCCCACCTATGAGTGAGAACATGCGGTGTTTGGTTTTCTGTTCTTGTGGTAGTTTGCTGAGAATGATATTTTCCAGCTGCATTCATGTCCCTACAAAGGACACAAACTCATCCTTTTTTATGGCTGCATTGTATTCCATGGTGTATATGTGCCACATTTTCTTAATCCAGTCTGTCACTGATGGACATTTGAGTTGATTCCAAGTCTTTGCTATTGTGAATGGTGCTGCAGTAAACATACGTGTGCATGTGTCTTTATAGCAGCATGATTTATAATCCTTTGGGTATATACCCAGTAATGGGATGGCTGGGTCAAATGGTATTTCTAGTTCTAGATCCTTGAGGAATCGCCATACTGTTTTCCACAATGGTTGAACTAGTTTACAGTCCCACCAACCGTGTAAAAGTGTTCCTGTTTCTCCACATCCTCTTGAGCTGGGGTGGGCTCCACCCAGTGTGAGCTTCCCAGTGGCTTTGTTTACCTACTTAAGCCTCAGCAATGGCAGGCCACCCTCCCCCAGCCTGGCTGCTGCCTTGCAGTTAGATCTCAGACTGCTGTGCTAGCAATGAGGGAGGCTCCGTGGGCATGGGACCCTCCCGGCCAGGTGTGGGATATAATTTCCTGGTGTGCCATTTGCTATACCCTTGGTAAAGCACAGTATTAGGGTGGGAGTTGCCCGATTTTCCAGGTGTTGTGTGTCTCAGTTTCCCTTGGCTAGGAAAAGGGATTCCCTTCCCCCTTGCACTTCCCACGTGAGCCGATGCCTCACCCTGCTTCAGGTCTCGCTGTTCGGGCTGCCCCAGCTGACCAGCACCAATTGTCCGGCACTCCCCAGTGAGACAAACCCGGTACCTCAGTTGAAAATGCAGAAATCACCCATCTTCTGTGTTGCTCGCGCTGGGAGCTGGAGGCTGGAGCTGTTCCTATTCAGCCATCTTGCTCCAGGACTCTACTATTTTCTTTAGTGTGTTATAAAATGGAGCCTTATGAAATGGATGCTTTGAGGTCAAAACAGGTGAATATAAGCAGTTTTGTATGGTGCAACCTAGTGATTGCAATCTGGGTCTCATCGTCACCAGCTTCACTTTGAGTCACCTGTCAGTTTGCCAGAGGACATGTGGTCATATCTGACTTCACTCAAATGCTGCCCTTTTTCAGTCTGTGTCCTGCTCTCAGTGGACAGGTTGCATGGTTTTGCAGAGGATTGGCATGACTTTTCTCTGCATTTAGCTTTTGGCTCTGTGGCTTTGTTCTGCATTGGGAACACTGGCCTTTTCCTTCATCCACCACGTTTGTGTGGACTCTCAGTTTCTGGGTACAACTACTTACCAGATTGCTTTCCTAAGTGATTTTTTTTTTTTTTTTTTTGAGATGGAGTCTCGCTCTGTTGCCTAGACAAGAGTGCAGTGGCACAATCTCAGCTCACCACAACCTTTACCTCCCAAGTTCAAGCGATTTTCCTACCTCCGCCTCCTGAGTAGATGGGATTACAGGTGCACACCACCACGCCTGGCTAATTTTTGTATTTTTAGTAGAGACAGGGTTCCACTATGTTGGCCAGGCTGGTCTCGAACTCCTGACCTCATGATCTGCCAGCCGTAGCTTCCCAATGTGCTGGGATTACAGGCATGAGCCTCTGTGCCTGTTTTGACTGAAAGCCTTTGCTCCCTTACCTTTAGGCATACCTGTCATCTGGCCATAAACTGCAGTCAGGGCTGCGCCTGGATGTTGTTTTGCTTAGTTATACGTATTTGTGTGTGCAAAGACACAACTACTCCTTAACAGGAAGAAAAGAGAGCTCTTTGCGTTCTCCACAGGGCCCTGAGGGGAGGTTCAGGTTAAGTCAGAGGCTCTTGGTTCTGAATGCCCATTGTAACCACTTGGAGAACTTTAAAAACACTGAGCCCTCAGTCCTGGGTCCTCCTCCACCATCTGATTGTACTGGTGTGGGATTTTTCAAAGCTCACCAGGTAGCTCCATGCAGTAAATCCCAGTATGCAGCCAGCTTCCTCCAAGGTGCCCCCAACGCCAACAGGGCAAGAGTCATGTTGCTATAGCGCCTGTCTTGTGTTCAAGGCAGGAACCTCCTTATGCGACTTCATCCCTCAAGCTCAGCACTCCTCAAACTTCCATGTGCCTGATGCTGACTGCTGGGTCTGGGATGGAGCCCTGAAATCTGCATGTGTAATGTATGTGTTTGTAAGGTCAGAAGCAGCCTCAGAAGGGTTTATCTAAGAAAGGAACAAGGCTTGAAGTGGAGGCCCTAGGGCTGGCCTGGCCTGTTGGGTCAGAGCCCGGGTTCCAGTTTGAACGTGCCGGGGGCCCACAAGGGAGCTGCTTGTGGTTTTCACACCTCCTTTGTGAGCTGAAAAAACCGGTGCCCCTTTAGAGCAACATTCCCTCTGAATGTTCATCATTCTAAAGTGAAAAAAGACACACAAAACAGGAACCTGCTTGTCAGGCAAGGAAGCTGAGGAATCTGTCTGGCTTGCAGAAACCCCTCCTGGGAGCAGACAGCCCTCCCAGGCACAGATGGGACACCACCGCCTCCCACTCGGCCTGTGTCTAGAGACTCCGCATGGCCCCCAGGAAGGTCCTTTCTCCAACAAGGCCAGGGTCAGGACCAGGAGTGAGGACATGGGAAGCACAGGATCTGCAGGGCACCTGCCTCCCTCACCACTTGTGGCATTCAGAGAACAAGGCTGCGCCCAAACCCTCCAGGCCCTGCTCCCCTCTCTCCACCCCAAGGTGCCATTACTAACTCCAGCTGGGCTGCCGACCTGGTTTTGCTGAGTGCTCTCAGAACCCTGTAAATCAGGGGTTGTGTGGGCTCTGGTGGACACCAGACAGAAAGTATACTCATGGACCTGGCTGTCTTCCTGGGAAGAGGCCAATGTAAGGGAGAAGAGACCGTTCCAAGGGCTCCTGGGAGAAAGCAAGGGCCAAAAAGCTCAAGAGCAGGATCTGAGTAGAGGACTCAGATACCTGGCCAGTTCCTGCCTGGGAAATGCTTTAAAGAGTGTGAAGAAAGGCCAGGTATGGTGGCTCACTCCTATAATCCCAGCACTTTGGCCGGCGGAGGCAGGCAGATTGCCTGAGGTCAGGAGTTCGAGACCAGTCCGGCCAACATGGTGCAACCTTGTCTCTACTAAAAATACAAAAAAGTTAGCTGGGTGTGGTAGCAGGTACCTATAATCCCAGCTACTCAGAAGGCTGAGGCAGGGGAATCGCTTTAACCAGGGAGGTGGAGGTTGCAGTGAGCAGAGATTGCACCACTGCACTCCAGCCTGGGTGACAGAGCAAGACTCCATCTCAAAAAAAAAAAAAAAAAAAAGTGAAGAGGAGGGACAGAGAACAGAACCACAGAGCAAAGTCTTACCAGGTCCACTCCTTGGGAATTTGGGGGCCTCTGCTCAACTTCGTTGACCTGGTTTTAGCAAACACGCCACCTCCTCATGCTAGGGCTGGAGATACCAGCAGCCAGGGATGTGTGTCTAAATTAACACTCTCAGCCACATGTTAGTGTGTGACTCTGGTATGCAAGAAAGGTTGTACTTTGTTTTCTTTTACTTAATTCTAAGCCTCAATCCTCCAGGCTTGTGGGAAATTCAGCCCCAGTCATTACTGGGCTCTTCTCCATGCCCATGACTGGGCAGAGGCCCCAGAGCCTCATGCAGCAGATAGTGCTGGGGAGACCTCTGTGGTCATCAGGCCCAGTCCTTCCTGGGGGCCACCAAGCCATGCTGCTCACCATCTCAGAAACTTCAGAGCCCGGAGCAGAGGCAAGCGGTGGAATGCAGCTAGCAGGAGTTACTATTTCAGCAGTTGTCTCACATCTAAGTCTCCCTGGCTGCTGTTACCAAGTACCAAAGCCTGGGTGGCTTAAACATTTATTCCTTACAGTTCTGGAGGTGGAGGGTCAAAATCAAGGTGCTAACAAATCCAGTGTCTGGTGAAGACCCTCCTCCTGATTTACAGACCACCGTATCCTCTCATGGTGGAGGGTGAGCGAGCTTGGGTCTCTTTCCCTTCTCACACGATTCCCAGCATGGAGGCCCCACCCTCATGACAGCTAACCCTACTCACCTCCCAAAGCCCCCACCCTCCATGGCTCCAACATCTGCATTTTGCAGAGAGACAAACATGCATTCCATAACATCTTGAAAGTCTTCCAACAGGTAGCTGCTGTTTTTGCCCTGAATGATTGCAAGTGCCTGGGCATGACATATGCCCCAGCCCATGGGGAGCCGCATTGTAAGGCCATCGTCTCAGCCCCCACTCAGGCTGTCCTGTCTCCGCAGTGCTCATCGACCTGCGGGAAGGGCCTGCAGTCCCGGGTGGTGCAGTGCATGCACAAGGTCACAGGGCGCCACGGCAGCGAGTGCCCCGCCCTCTCGAAGCCTGCCCCCTACAGACAGTGCTACCAGGAGGTCTGCAACGACAGGATCAACGCCAACACCATCACCTCCCCTCGCCTTGGTGAGTGTCTTCACTGGCCCCGGTTCCCCGGGGGCTGCTGTGTCTCCTGCCCAGTGAGTCCTCCCTGATGGTGAGGTTCTTTCAGCTAGAAAGCCCCCTTCTTGGGCCTCACTTGTCACATAAGCCTGACATTTGTCAGTTCTGTGGAAGAGGTTTCAAAGATGGAATTCCATTCCCTGTTGTGGAATTGGTGTTTGCTTACTGCCGTCTCAAACACAGGCCCCTGATCATCCCCCTCATCCTTTTGCCCACCACAAAATAATGTTCCACAGACATTGTAGGTTTCCTGTGCATGAGGAATGTGAAGGGAAGTGCTTCTTTCTAGAAATGAAAGCTCCAGGGACATCCTTCATGATGCCGTGAGGATGTACACATGGGGCACACCCCAGGCTGATGCTCGAGTGGCAGACAGGCGTGGTGGAGGGCTGCAAACTGTGTGCGTGGTTTGGTCCTGGTTGCTCAGAACCTGGCCTCTTACCAGTTCTTGCCCCAGGTCAGTGGTGATGCGAGGAGAAGAGGAGCACTTAAAGATCTGGCCGGGTGTGATGGCACATGCCTATAAATCCCAGCACTTTGGGAGGCCGAGATAGGTGGATCCCTGAGGTCAGAAGCTCAGGACCAGCCTGACCAACACGGCATAACCCTGTCTCTACTAAAAATACAAAAAGTAGCCAGGCGTGGTGGCACGTGCCTGTAGTCCCCACTACTCAGGTGGCTGAGGCAGGAGAATCGCTTGAACCCGGGAGGCAGAGGCTGTAGTGAGCCGAGATCACGCCACTGCACTCCAGCCTGGGCGACAGAGTGAGACTCCGTCTCAACACAAAACAATGATATGATTCCTTTTAACAGAGTTTTTGTTTTGCTAAATAAACGTCCCTGAGAAATATTTTCCTACCTGAGGCTGGAAACTCACTGAAATGCAGCGTATTTGTAGCATCTTTGTTCCAGGGGAGGCCTTTGGGCTGGCAGAAGTATAGTTGTGGCTTTTGCAAGCACGGGCCTGCTTGGTGACTTCCAGAGACCGCCCTCGAGCAGGGCCTTCTCTCTGTACAATCAAGACCCTGAAGGATATTTGGGCCACTTGTATGTCTTGGACCTCATGCTTTTTGGGGTCCTTTGATGTTCACTGTTCCATGTCGTCCTGTTTTATAAATGCCTACAATAATGGTACCCTCAGCCACAAAACAACAAACAGTAAGTGCCACTTAGCTTGGAAGGTGGCCTGTGCCCTCTTCCCTGGAGAGGCAGCCAGACCACCACGCCATCATGTGGTTGGGTTTGGATGCAAGGGTGCGTCCCTGTGACAGAAAGTGGCACTCCCAGTGCCCTGGGAGGAGGCATGGCCTAATCAGTGCATAGGGTTGACATGTGCACAAGGGTGAGGGAGCCCAGATAGTGGGACCACAAGCCCTCCCTGGGCGTGCATCAAGGACATGCCTAGGCCATCCCTGACACTGGGTGTTCTCTTTTGTCCCCTTAGCTGCTCTGACCTACAAATGCACGCGAGACCAGTGGACGGTGTATTGCCGGGTCATCCGAGAAAAGAACCTCTGCCAGGACATGCGGTGGTACCAGCGCTGCTGCCAGACCTGCAGGGACTTCTATGCAAACAAGATGCGCCAGCCACCGCCAAGCTCGTGACGTGCAGCCCCGGGGGTCGCTCAAAGCTCAGACTCGAGGTTTGAAACCCGCCCACCCCCAAGCGTACCAGCCTTGTGGCCATGCCCCCACAAGGCTACCACAAGAATACAACTGCATAGAACATGAGTGTGGACTTGACGTTTGCCATTAAAGCTTCTGTACTTAATATATTGTTAACAGCCACTGGATGGCTTTCTACAGTGAGGAAAAAGTAGGCATGAGTCACAAAATAACTTTAATTTCTAGGATTCCAGGTACCTCGAAGGGAAGCACCTCTGGCAGACAACCGTCAAGAGAGAGACATCTTCTAATGTTCCTGTCTTGGCTCGCTTTCGACATTTGAATTCCCAGTGCTTGGTATATCATGGAGGAAACATCCCAAAAAATGAGACATGTTAGAAGAGGCTTTATTCTGAAAGCCGGCGACACCCTGGAGGGAGGGGCAGGTGTTGGTGAGCCTCTACCCATGGCTTCTCTGGAGAGGACCGGGCTGCTGAGCCCACGTTTTCTCTTCATCTGCCTTCTTGACCACATGCGAACCAGGACATTGCCTCCATGCCTGTCTCTGACAACATAGTCTCTAAATCCTAGGTGTTGCCTTGGAAGTCTCGTCCCTGAGAGTGTAAATCTATGTATGCCAACGAGGACAACGGTGCCACACAGTTCACACCACCCACATGGGAAGAATGTTCCAAGAGAGTCTGGGTTTGGGGAAGCATCTAATTTTCAGAGCTCTGCTGTCCACCGTGTAGGGAAGCAGAAGGGCCTTTCTTCAAGGTGCTGTGAAATGGGAAACAGGAAACGGGAAACGGTAATTGTGGCGATGGGGTTGCTGCCTAAGGCAAAGGTAAGCTTGGGCCAGCTTCGTTGGGGCAGATGGGCACCTGCCCCACCTTCCGGGAGCATCCACTCTGGCCCGCACTTCCTAAAGCTGTGCACCTTAGAGATGCTGTACCACATCCCAGTGGCTTTCTACCAACCTTGGCCATTTATCTGAAGACGACATTTGGGACCTCTGAGGACAAAAACCCAGGCCTAGGATGTATAGAGCAAGGCCTGACTGCTCTATCCTGGCATGGAGCAGCCTGATGTGGCAGGACCAGGGGAGGAATGCCATCTGGCCTGCACTGCTGCACACCCACTGAGCCTTCCTGTAGCCCAGACTTTGTGGTAGCCATTATCATCACGCCTGTCATCATTGACCCATCTTCTTGGTGAGTCAAGGATGATGCATGATGAAGGTCCTTCCCTCCTGCAGCCCCCTCACGCCTGGTAGCACATGAACAGAGTGGCATCTTTGAGAACACAGAGGATGGTAGAACTCTGCCTGCAAGGAGGCCGGGAAGGCTGGAAACAGGGACCCTAGATGCCCGGAGGCCTGTTTTGCTCACCAACTTGGTGGGCATTTCATGGGTGCTTATGTTCTAGGACTTTACCATAAGAAACACACCTCCTCGCTGATTTCAGACAGAAGGTCTCACTTGGACTAATTTCCATGGGATCATCTCCCAGTGCTTCTTGATTTATTGGTGCTGTGTTTCTGTGTTTTGTTTTGTTAGATGTCACAACAGTAGAGTTAGCTTAAATCAGAAAGAAACCTCTCTGCCCTCTCCACCCTGTCTTACGAGCTGTGTTTTTGTTTTGACTACCCCAGAGGCAGAGAAGCGGTAGGAATGTCAGGGAATTTACTCACTTCCACTTGAATCAACGAGAAGTGTTGAGAAACTTCCGTGGGTGCTCTGTGGAAAGAACTGAGAGTGTCAGGATGGTTCGGCCCACCCTCACCCCAGGGCCTGTGCAGAGCACTGTCCTCCCCTCTCAGGCCTGGCCACCAGCAGACTCTCCTGAATTCCCATTTTCACAAAGCCCTCAAAATTTTGGGAGAACTGAGATTCCATTTCCTTCATCCCCAAATGAACTGTTAATTCACCAAAAGACACTTAGACTTTTGCAGCCAAGGAGCAGAGCTGAGCTAGCTCACTAAGGAAGCCTTAGCTTGGTCTCCTGCATGGGGCCCGGGGCCTCTAAATATGCCCCCCGGTCACCCTGGCAAGGGCCCCACACCCTCAGAATGAAAAGGATTGATGGGGTTATTGTCAGACACCCCCATTAGTTCCCCTAAAATCCGCATCTTTCTTTGGAGCTCTCTTAGCTCATCTTTTTTTTCTTTTTTCTTTTTTTTGAGACGGAGTCTCACTCTGTGACCCAGGCTGGAGCACAGTGGCGCAATCTCGGCTCACTGCAAGCTCCACCTCCTGAGTTCACGCCATTCTCCTGCCTCAGCCTCCCGAGTAGCTGGGACTACAGGCGCCCGCCACCATGCCGGCTACTTTTTTGTATTTTTAGTAGAGACGTGGTTTCACCATGTGAGCCAGGATGGTCTCATTCTCCTGACCTTGTGATCCACCTGCCTCGGCCTCCCAAAGTGCTGGGATTACAGGAGTGAGCGACCGTGCCCGGCCTTTTAGCTTATCTTGAAATCCACCAGCCTGCCTTCCTGTTCATGGCACGAGCAGTGATTTCAGTGAAACCATCATCTTGTTCCACTAGACTCTGATCACAGCAGTGATGTTTCTGTATTGTTAACAACACCCTGTACTGTCCCTCAAGTACTGTACCTTTGTGCTTGCACACGTGTTACTAACTAGAGCCTCACGATCCTATGGTGCTATTTTTATTGGTGCAAAATGAAACCCTCTCAGTTGACCATGGCTTGATATGATCAGAATGCAGGAAAAGAGCCTCAATGGCAATACTATTGTTCTTTTTTCATTTCAGAGTCAAATGTATGTATTTTCCATTAGTTAACTTGCATTACATACTGTACCCATGGTATTTTTGTTTTACTTTCCTTTTGGTGCTGGTTTTGAAAGGAAAAAAGAAAAAAAAAAAACAGAAGACAAACATTGGATGCCATTATACATGAAAAATTAATCATTTCATTGGAAGCAAGTTGAATATGTGTAATAAAATGTTTTTCCATAATGGTTTTAAGCTGTCTGTGAAGTAAAAGACGAAAGTCAGTCCTCAGGGCTGACGGGGAGGCTGTGTCCTTCCCCACTGTGGCGGTCACCTGGCTTGCCAGGGACTTGGCTGCGGGGAGCCTGCTGGCCACAGCTGGAGTTGGTGTCAGAGGTCACTGGGAAATGCAGTTCTGAGGGATGGCTGCATCTCCATGAGCGAGTGCTAACAAATCTTTCAGTCCTGGCCTCATCCCTTTGTGGTTGCAAAACCCTGGGTGGGGACCTGAGGGTCTGACAGTTGTGCTGATGTAGAGCAGCCCCTTCCCTGGCAGAGCAGCCCAGGCTTCAAGACCTGTGCTGCAGAGTGCAGGCCCTGGCCATGCTGGCTGGAGAGCCATGCTGAACTCTCCACCCGCTACCCCCACCCCACAACCCTGCCGACAGCCCTCATAGCTTCCCTCCGCCAGCAGATGTCACAGCAAGTCATGGCCCCGCACATCCCCCAGCACTGCGAACAGGACAGGGGTGCCACGCCACCACCACAGTGGGAACAACCACAGCCATTTGGATGCCATCTGGGCCTGACATGGAACACACATGTCACAGCTTACAGGAGTCCATCTCCTCCCGGAGTCAGGAGAAACCTCCACACCCACAACCTTAGAGCCCTCTATGAAGACTAAAGCAGGCCAGACGCAGCAGCTCACACCTGTAATCCCAGAACTTTGGGAAGTTGACATGGGAGGATCGCTTGAGGCCAAGAGTTGATCAGCCTAGGCAAAATCGTGAGACCCCTGGTCTACTAAAGTTAGCTGGGTGTGGTGGCATACTCCTGTAGTCCCTCCCAGCTACTCAGGAGGCTGAGGCAGGAACATCACTCGAGCCCAGTAGTTGGAGGCTGCAGTGAGCTGTGATTGTGCCGCTGTACTCCAGCCTGGACAACACAGCAAGACTCTATCTAAGAAAAAAAAAAATGGAGTAGCACCCAGAAATCTCACTAACAAAATAAATAATTTGACAGACAACATACTGCCCACAGCCCTCTGGTCACTGGAAAACCCGTGGTTTGTGTTAATTCTCGAGAACCATCGCCCACCTGCCTCCAGGACGTGTTAGAACCCTCTCATCCTTCCTCCGTTCTGCACTCTCTGGCGGGTTGGCTTTCAGCAGCCCTGTTTGCATGGAATTTTTTCATGTTCTGCTTCGATTCCTGGATGGCCCCAGTGATTCCGGTTTGTTAGATGAAACTGACAAGCTCTCCATCAGCAAGTGTCGAGTGGGCGTCTGTCAGGGACCAAGCACTTCCTAGAACCACAGAGAATGCAAAGGAACAGAAGTCCTACTCAGGAGCCCACAGCCCCACAGGACAGAGAAGCCTGGAGATGCACACAGCTGGGAATGAGCCAGAGGAGCAGAGCTCTGAAGAGAGAAAGGTCAGGATGTCCTCTGTGGGTTTGTTCACCGACCTGGACGCAGACTAGAAGGGCTGGGGTTGGAAGCTTTTACTGCAGCACCCTCTCTCTGTAAAAGGTCTCAGCAAAAGCCCTTGCATTTCTGCTTCCAGGTACAAACCTACCTGCATGTGTCCACCTTCTCTGCCTGACAAGGAAGCAGTGCCCAGCCCTCCTGGAAAGCCAGCCCTCCCACTGTCACTTAACATCCCCCTCCCCACCCCAGCAGCACTCCACACACCGCCTCACCTCTGGTCATGAACTCCCCTGGTTTTCACCCTCTGCTCTGCACTAATGCTCTTCTTGACAGGTCACCATTGACTTCATGGCATCAGGTTGCGTGGACATGCTAGTGTCCTGTTGCCCAGCTCCTAGCAGCCCTCCCCTTTGACACAGCCCCTCTGCAGCACCACACACTGCTGACTTTCCTCCCCCCTCCCCGCCATCTGGCTAGTGATGAAGTGCCCCAAGCTCAGCCCTCCACCCTTTTCTATATACTTTCTCCCTAGGTCATATTACCTGGACTCAATACTTTTTAAACCACGTACATCCTGTTATTTTCCAAGTGAACATTTTGGGCCCCGACAGCCACCCTGGCCCACCTCTGTACTCACGCATGACTCTACACGTGCATACTCAACCCCCCGGGAACTTTGGGACTAAGATAGCGCTTCATAGTTGTCCTAAATCTGCAATTTGAGCAGGGGTTTTGGGGAGGGCCACTCACCTCTGCTGGGGTGGCTCAAAGGACAAGTAGAGGCTGGAAGGGTCAGAAAGGCTGTGGTCTTGCACCTGTGGCCGCTGATGCCAGCTGCCAGTCAGAACTTCAGCTAGGACCATCAGCCGGGACACCTGCAAGGGGCCTCTCTAAGGGATGGTGGGATTTTGGTGGCAAACATCCTGAGAGTGAGCTGCACAACCTCTTGTGACAACTCAAAATTTCCACAGCATCACTCCCACCATACTGTAAGAGCAAGGCAGGCACAAAGGCTCAGTCGAGTTTAAGGGGAGGGGACAAAGCGCCCGCCTCTTGCTGGGGGTGGTGTCAGGGTTCTGGAAGGGCAGGTGGAGTGGGGAATATTGTTATGGTCATTTTTAGAAGATTCACACACATCCCCTGTATTAGTTGGGGTTCTCCAGGGAAACAGAACCAAGAGGATAGGTAAGAGGAGATTTATTATGGGAATTGGCTCACCTGATGATTGGAGGCCAAGAAGTCCTGCCATCTGCTCTCTGCCAGCAGGAGACTCAGGAAAGCTGCCACTGCAATTCAGTCTCAGTCCAAAGGCCGGAGAAGCGGGAGTTCTGGGGGTAGAGGAGAAGACAGATGGTCCAGCTCCAGCAGAGCGTGCAGATTCACCCTTCCTCAGCCTTTCTGTTCTATTCCGGCCTTCTGCAGATTGGATGGTGCCCACCCACCTTGGTGAAGGTGGATCTTCTTTCCTCAGCCTATGGATTCACACACTTATCTCTTCCAGAAACAGCCTCACAGACACTTCCGGAAATCATGTTTTACCAGCCATCTGGGCATCCCTTAACCCAGGCAAGTTGATGTATAAAATTAACCTTCTAACTCACACATACATGCAAAATACACTCACCCCTCCCCCACCTCAGCCCTAAAGTCTCATCTCCTTTCAGCATCAGGCTCAGGACTGCATCCCCTGAATCAGGTGCCGATGTGGCTCCTCCAGCGTGGTTCCCCAGGCACAGGTCCTTCAGCACTGGTTCTAAAAATCCCATGAACTAAAGAGAGGCATCCTCTTCCCTCCACCGAGAGGGTCAAGAGAAGATGGTGTCAGCAGCATAAGACAACCACTGCAGATACTCCCTATTTTAAAAGGAGGGAAGGCACATGGCAGGCACCGTCCAGCAGCTGACATCCAGCCTGGCACATGGAGCCAGTTCCATTAGGCTCAGTCCTACTGCCAGGGAACGATTCTCCTTGGACTGCCTCCAGGAGCCAAAGAGGCTTTTGGCATATTGTAATTCATTCTTAATGATAGGGGAGGCATGATTCAATAAAGTGTCCTTCCTTTTGGAGAGCATGTCCTGACACGCCCCCAGGTACTGGACTCCTACAAACTTCACCGATAAAATGATCCTTCAGTCAGGGCACGGTGGCTCATGCCTGTAATCCCAGCACTTTGGGAGGCCGAGGCGGGTGGATCATGAGATCAGGAGATCAAGACCATCCTGGCCAACATGGTGAAACCCCACGTCTACTAAAGATACAAAAATTAGCCGGGCATGGTGGCATGCACCTGTAGTCCCAGCTACTTGGGAGGCTGAGGCAGGAGAATTGCTTGAACCCGGGAGGCAGAGGTTGCAGTGAGCCGAGATCGCGCCACTGCACTCCAGCCTGGGTGACAGAGCGAGACTCCATCTCAAAAAAAGAAAAAAAAAAAAAGGCCCTCGAATCTCCATGGGACTTTTCTCCCCCAGCCTAGAGTCCATGTGTCCTACCACGGCCTCTAGTTAACTTGCCACTTCCTGCTCATCTGGTCTGATTAACATGATGTCACAGATATAGTGGATCAGCCCAAGTTCTTGGGAGAGTCTTTACAGTCCAGACCCTCTCAGGCTATATCATAACAGAGAATTAACATCAGCCCCGAGGAAGACAAGTGGAAACTTGTGTCTGTCACACTTCCTTGGCCCCAACTCTTCCTTTCTAATATGGATGGAAATGAATGCCTCCCCCAGTCACTGACCATCTTCCTTGCATCTGAATCATGTTAATCTGCTCTAGTAAAGATATCACACCTGGCACAGCAGTTTGCGTGGGGCTTATTCTTGGATAAAATTGCAGTAGTCCACTGTGGTCAGAGAAGATCCACTCTGAATTTTGTAGAAGCCAGACTGAGGAATTGTGTGGGAATATGATGGGGACAACCACAGCGGCATCCTTTAGGTCTTTAAGAATGACAATCAAATATGCTATTCTCACTGGGTTGCAACATCGCTATTGATTTACTGTCTTGCCTGGTGTCATGAGTGGTGCAAGATTAAAGATAACCAGGTCCACAAACATTTGTATCTTTCTACAGTGTCAGACTTTTATTGATGGCATTTCAATCACAGAAGCCGAAAGTTCCCTGGAGTTCCCAAGTATGCAGTTCTCCTTAGTACTATCCATTCACTTGGCAGTCAGAGCCATGGGCACCAGGCTCAAGCCCTCCAACAGGTCAGTCAATATTGCAAACCATGCATAATAGTACACATAGTCACTCACGCCTATAAGCCCAGCACTTTGGGAGGCTGAGGCAAGTGGATCAACTAAGGTCAGGAGTTTAAGAACAGCCTGTCCAACTTGGTGAAACCCCATCTCTACTAAAAATACAAAACTTAACCAGGCATGATGGCAGGTGCCTGTAGTCCCAGCTACTCTGGAGGCCGAGGCAAGAGAATCACTTGAACCTGGGAGGTGAAGGTTGCAGTGAGCCGAGATCACGCCACTGCACTCCAGCCTGGTTGACAAAGGGAGACTCAGTCTCAAAAATAATAATAATAATATACATAGTCACTATATAAATGTTACAGATTAAACATTCCACAGTAAACAAAGTAACATTTAACATCAAAAGAAAAAGATTGAAAGAATTAACCAACCAGGCCAGGGGAAGTAAGACAAAAGGAGTCCTGGGCTAGGTTTGCCGGTCCATTAGTCTTGCAAGGAAGCGCCTTTGATATGGCAGAGCCTTTGGAGGCAGATGCCAAGTTCTTATCATAGTGACTGCAAGACGGTGTCAGTTAAGATGGCCTGTTCAAGCTGCTGAAGGGCTGTTCTTTTATGGTCACAGAGTCCTCTGGCGAGAGCTGATAATATTAAATAGAAGAGTATGCTTATTTGTGACCTTATCTGATTGGATGCGGTCTTAATTCTTTTATTTGTTTCCTAAGCAAAACAGTTTCCTTATCCTTGTTGGCAAAGTGCCCTGTGAAATATATAATGGAGGGAGGCCAAGGTGGGTGGATCACGAGGTCAGGAGTTTGAGACCAGCCTGGTCAACATAGTGAAATCCCGTCTCTACTAAAGACGCAAAAAAATTAGCTGGGCGTGGTGGCACGTGCCTGTAATCCCAGCTATTCAGGAGGCTGAGGCAGGAGAACAGCTTGAACCCAGGAGGCAGAGGTTGCAGTGAGCCGAGATCACACTACTGCACTCTAGCCTGGGACAGAGTAAGACTCCATCTCAAAAGAAAAAAATATATATAATGCAGCCTTTTTCTAAGATGGAGTTAGTTATGTCAAGGGTGCTCTATACACCTGGGGAGAGGGAGGCAGTTTCACAGGCTTCTACTTGGCCCTCCCTACTACAGTAGTTCTTTACCCTATAGGCCAAGGACCAAGTCTACCCATTACCAGTACACATTTAGGGAAGGGGAAACCATCACTGGGAGGCTTCATGGACCCACCAGATTCACTGTGAACCAAACCTGGACCAGGCCCCATTTATTATGTGAACTACATCCCCCGTCACTCTGAAACGGACCACAATGACACTCGGTATCTGGGGTATCAGTGTCAACTTGGATCCTGTGTGCAACAGTCCTCTAAATGTCTGCGTATATTTCTCTCCAACAAGTAAATGGTTGTAGGTTCCTTTGGGGAAAGACTGGGGGCAATTATAACCTTCTCCCTGGGACCCAGCCTCTCCTTCAGTCAATGGATTCTGGGCATGAAAACCAGTTCAGACTGGAAACTGAACAAGATATCATGTTTGACAGGATGGTTGCTCTTGTGATCATCCTTTTTTATTGAATGTGTAAACTGAGTAATACTATAAATATACAATGAATTGAATTATAGATGGGAAGTTGGCTGCTCATCTGTCTTGCCTTAGTAAGGCTCTATTAACTATTTCCAACCCCTATCTGTAGCTCAGTCCCCTCTGCTCCTTCTCTGACCTTGCTGCTCATCATGATCTTACACCCACCCTTTTTCTGACTGCGAAGCACTTACCCTATGGCCTTATTTAGGGATCCTATTAGCCTAATTGCTATCAGGGAGCCCAGTTCTGCACAGCATCCCCTGCTGTCAGCCATGGCCTACAGGGGACAGTTCTGCTGGAACTTCTCCACAATGCGGCTGCCCTTTCAGCAGGACCTCCTCACTGCTTTGGGAAATGGAGGAGTTTCCCTCAGACCCTCCTATGGAACATCAGACGGGGGCTGGGAAGGTGTTCTAGCCTTACAGAGAATATCCTCCCTAGCAGGCCCAGCCTCTGACTCCTCTGAACCCTCTCTCTCTACCTACCGTAACACTTTTTTTTTTTTGAAATGGAATCTAGCTCTGTCACCAAGGCTGAAGTGCAGTGGCACAATCTCAGCTCACTGTAACCTCCATTTACCGGGTTCAAGTGATTCTCCTGCCTCAGCCTCCTGAGTAGCTGGGATTACAGATGGCTGCCACCACGCCTGGTTAATTTTTGTACTTTTAGTAGAGATGGGATTTCGCCACGTTGGCCAGGCTGGTCTTGAACTCCTGACCTCAGGTGATCCGCCCGCCTCGGCCTCCCAAAGTGCTGGGATTACAGGCATGAGCCGCCATGTCCGGCTCCTACCATAACACTTCTACTGCACTTTGCGAGACCATCACTGTCCCCGAGATTCTGTGAGCCATCTGCCTCCCAGGGTCCTCGGGAGGAGTTAGATGCATGCAGAGAACTCCCGCTGCAAGAAGTAGAATTCCCTCTTCTACCTTGATGTCCCCTGTTCCTTATCCAGCACCTCAGATCCAGTCTGGTACACTGTCCTGGCATCTGCATGTCCATTCTTGCTAGGGCCTGCAGTTCCTTCGGGATCTAGTTCCTTTCCCCCTCCACCCAAGTTACATTGTGACTTAGGAATCTGGTGACCAGGAGGGGAGGTGGGGGAGATCCTGATTCTAACACAGCATTTGTATTATATTACAAGGCAAATGCCTCAGCATCATCTTTAAGCAAGGGAGCAGTGATAGATCGCTTTAATAGGGAAGAGAGGGCCACTTCTGCAGGCTGGAAAACATCTAGAGAATGTGGGGTTTCACAGTTTTTAGGGCATTTACTGAGGTATCCCCCTCTTCCAATCCCAGAGTCCCACTCCTTCCTAATCAGGATTCTGACCTTCATGTAGCCAACTTCCTGGGGTTGAGAATTCAACATTCTCTGAAGCTTCTGTAGTCATTACCATTAAAGCCTGGCCTGATCCTCAGCTCTTTCTGCCCCCTTAAGACATAAAGGCTTCGTTTCACACTTCACCTTAAATTAGTGATTAATCATCTGTAGCATTTTTATTGTCTTTCTCCAGTGCATCGCTAACGCTGGCAACAGCCACTTAATGTCTTTGCCTCGGAATTTCTATTTCCCTGTATCTTTCACATGACTGCGCTATTGCACCATCAGTGAAGGCTTAATCATTGTCCATACAGATGCCAGAGACTTCCTCCCGGGAGGTTGGTAGGGGGAGGGGCGTGGTACGGGGTGGGGGGGGGTCCTTATATCCAGCTGGCAGGTGATGGCAGCTCCAAAGTCCTATTTTAGGGTCTGCTTCCTAGGACTACTCCTGGCACCATCTGCCTTAGTTTTGGTTCTCAGGAGCCAGTCTGAGATAGAGGCTTGTGGGGAGGTTGATTGGGAGGTGCCCTCGGGAATCCTGTGATGAGTGAGAAAGGATTTGGCACAGGCAGGTACCATGGGGAGCTGTAGAGTGGAACAGTTGTCTCAAACAGAGGCAAGGGGGCAGGTCTTCGTATATCACAGGACGAATGCCATCTTGAGAGTTTGCTGTCTTCTGCTGAGAGGGTGCTGGGGACAGACTCAGCTGTGAGCAGCCACCACTCCTGGCAGCTGGGGACACCCCTCAGTCCTGAGGGAGGATCTGTGTGGCACACCACACCGTACACCATATGCCTTAACTTAGAATTTTTACAAATTAAATTCCCAGTTCACTGTGGCTTCCCCAAATCAGTAGATGGCACCACTAACAAACTAATGTCTGATATCAAAACATCAAAGTCACCTTTCTTTCCTCGGTTTCCCTTCCTATCCTCAACCCAATTCAGCCACAAATACCATTGGTTCTACCTCCAAAGGATGGCTCTAATCTGCCCACTTCTCCCCGTCTTCACTGCCACACGGTGGCTGTGCGCCAAGTCACAGACATTTCACCAGGACCCCGCAGTAGCTTCCTATCATAGTCCATTAGGGCTGCTATAACAAACACCTTAGCCTGGGTAATTTATAAACAGAGACATACTGCTCCCAGTTCCAGAGGCTGGAAGATCAAGGCACCAGCAGAATCAGTGTCTGGTGAGGACTCCCACCCTACCTGAAGGTTCTGCCTTCTCACCGAGTCCTCACATGGTAGAAGGGGCGAACATGTTCTCTGGGTTCTCTTAGTAAGGACTCTAATCCCATTCATGAGGGCTCCACTCTTGTGGCCTCATCACCTCCCATAGGCCCTACCTCGCAACACCACTGCACTGAGGATTAAATTTCAACATCTGAATTTTGGGAAGACACAAATGTTCAGACTATCACATTTCCTGACCGTCTCCCTCTGACACCCTCTCCACACCCTAGCCAGGGTAATATCAGAAAAACGTAAATCATAATAAAAACAAAAGTGACATTCCCTGCTTAACACCCTCTGATAGCTTCTCACCCCTGTGGTCCTCTCAGACCCCTGTTCCCTCCTCTCCTACCCTGTCCTTCCCACACAGGACGCCCAGCCAATCTCCTTTCTGTCTGCGAGGCTTCCGCCCTCTTTCCCGCCTTCGGGCCTCAGCAGGTGCTGCTCCCCTCTTAGGTAATACTTCCATCTCATATCCTGATGGTCTTTCCACTGCTGAAATCTCTGCATCCGTCATGTCTCAGCTCTCACATGACCCCTCACACAGCTGTTCCAAGCATCTAGCTAACATGGCCTCCCAGTCACAGTTACTGTCTTTAAGCACCCCTCAGTACTTCTCATAACCCAGTGTTATTAACGTTTTTGCTTGTGTAGTGTCACTTTCCCATCTAGAAAGCAAGCTCCCCACACATGGAACTCATGTAGCACTTTCGTATCGCTGGAGCCCTGGTGTCCAGCATGTGCACCTGCTCAGTGAATATACTTAACCTTTGTTAGTTCCCATTCTATTGTTTACATTATTTTCAAATAAGCTAAAGATTATACCAGGACATGTTTATACTGGGTAATAAGAACATACTCTAACTTTTTTTTTTTTTTTGAGACAGAGTCTTGCTTTGTCGCCCAGGCTGGAGTGCAGTGGCACATATTGGCTCACTGCAATCTCCACCTCCCAGGTTCAAGCAATTCTCCTGCCTCAGCCTCCCAAGTAGCTGGGATTACAGGTGCATGCACCACACCTGGCTAATTTTTGTATTTTAAGTAGAGGTGGGGTTTCACCATGTTGGCCAGGCTGGTCTTGAAACTCCTTACCTCAAGTGATCCACCTGCCTCAAACTCCTAAAGTGCTGGGATTGCAGGCATGAGCCACCACGCCTAGTCAAACATATTCTAATAATTTTTTTGGCTTATACCTCAAATGATACAAACAACTGGACAACCAGTTGTAAATCAATAAGGAAAAGATGCTTACCACTTTCCAAATGCTCCCCATTGCCAACACAGATAGGTGTTTCCAGGTGGCTGTCATGGTGATAGAAGCTGTTTTCTCGCTTTTTCATTTTATCTGTGGAATAGGAAAGTGACGACTCAGAAGGCAGAGAACGTTCATGGTCTAGGAGAGGATCATTGACAAGCCTGATGTGGCACCACCATCTGGTGTCTCTAGAATAAAAAGTCTAACTGCATGGTTCATGGTATCCTCAGGACAAGCCTGCATGCCGACTGGGACCCAGCATGACATGGGAGCTCACCCACTTTGGGATTTCCTTAACCAGGGACCACTGGCATGCCTTGTGTGCTGTGAACTTGTCATCCCCATGGCTTAGAAGCCCTCCTCAGAAAGACATCCCCTTTCAGAGCCTGAGCAGCCACAGCATTTCGGGGGACAACTTTAAAAAATGACCAAGGATGCCAGCACTTTAGGAGGAGGATCGAGGCAGGAGGATCGCTTGAAGCCAGGAGTTCAAGACCAGCCTGAGCAACATAACAAGACTTCGCCTCTACAAAAAAAAAATAAACAATTAGCCAGGTGTAGTGGTATACTCCTGTAGTCCCAGTTTCTTGGGAGGCTGAGGTGGGAGGATCAATTGCTTGAACCCAGGAGGTTGAGGCTGTAGTGAGCCATGATCACGCCACTGCCCTGCAGCTTGGATGATAGAGACCCTGTCTAGAAAATAAAAAAAGACCAAGAAATGTGAAGATTTTCCTCCTAGAATTTCTCAGGAGAACACTGGGGTTTCCCCTGGAAAAGACTAGATGCTCATGTCTAGGGGAATCCATCCCATTGTGGCAAAAAGAAGGTAAAGGACCCAGTGAATCAGAGTTTGTTGGAAGCCCGGTGTGGTGGCTCACACCTGTAATCCCAGCACTTTGGGAGGCTGAGGCAGGCAGATCACTTGAGGCCAACACGGCAAAACCCTGTCTCTTCTAAAAATACAAAAATTAGCCAGGCATGCTGGTGTGTACCTGTAGTCCCAGCTACTCAGGAGGCTGAGGCAGGAGAATCACTTGAACCTGGGAGGCAGAATTTGCAGTAAGCCGAGATTGTGCCACTGCACTCCAGCTTGGGTGACAGAACAAGACTCTGTCTCAAAAAAACAAAAAGAAACAAACAAAAAAAAGAGTTCATTAGTAGATGGAGCCCAGTAAAGCCGAAACAAAACTCCTTCCTGGCGGAGCCATCAGGATAAACGTCAGCCCTTAACAGGGCTACCACAGATTCCACCATTATCCACATTTACGAACAGCCCAGCACTGCTGCGATGAGGCTCAGGGAAAATGACAGGGTCCCTTAAGTCTCCAATAAGCTCTTTCCTCCCCACCCTGTCTCTGTCTCCAAAATTTTATCTTTCCATGCACCCGATCTTACCCTCTCACTTTTCTGCCTCTTTCTCATGTCAGTATTTATTCTCTCCTCTCTCCCTACATCCATCTCCTTCCCTCTTCCCTCCCTTTCCATTTCCTGCATTATTTCCCACCTTGTCCAATTTAAGAGGATTATCCACTTCCGACTTGGCCCCATCATAGATGCAGAAACTTCCACTGAGGGTCAGCTGGTAGATCCCTGGGGACTTGGGGGCTGCCCTAAGGGCTGTGTTTCTACTGAGCCTTTAGAATACCAAGTACCCTTTAAAAATTCTCTTGCAAACTACCCTCCCAGGATCGTTGCAGACTGTTCTTTAGAAGTTTTAGAGGTCTCTGCATGCTCACTTCCAACTTATTTCTGTGTGTGCCAGTCACACGTTCAACAATCCTTTGGCTCACGATGCATCCCCAGCAATTGGCTTTCTCGCCACTGAGGTTAGTTTTAACATGCCAGTTGACAGTTATAAAACAGCAATTCTGGAAATCCCATCCAAGGATTGCTCTGTATTAACACATCATTAAAATAGTATATTGCAAAGTCAACATACGATTATAACTGTTGACCTATCAAATACTGAAAGATTTTGAAACCTCAGTGGGAGCCAAATGCCATTTTGTTAAATTGGGATACAGGAAAGGAAGAGAGGGTGTTGCAAATGTTGCAGTGTTGTTAGTTTGAGATGCTAGTGGGTTTTGCCAATATTTTCTCTAACAAAATAAGAATTTAATATATACATGTTACGTTATAATATTGCATTTTTATCCTATATATATCTACACGCACATATATACATCCACACAGTGCGTACATGTGAAGTGTGGCCACAGAGCTGACGTGGGACAGTCTACTGTGGCTCATATCTAATGGCCATAGAGCAATTTCAGTGAGGTTCCTGCAACCTCTGGAGCAATGGCCACATTGCTCAATTAAGACAGAGGCTCCCAAAGTGGCTGTAACACCCATCTGAAAATGTAAGTTATGGTATATAAAAATTTATATCATGACTCATATATTAAACAACCATTTTACAATGTAAGTCAATAAACTTTTATTGAGCAGTGTGGCAGATACAGGGTAGGGGATGTAGGATGAATGCACAGTCCCCTGTCCTCAGAGAGTCATAACAATATATTACTGTGCCCTTCTCTTGGAAATGAGTGACTCTGCCCAAATGTGGAAAAATATTTAAGTGAGTTCAAAACGAATACGGCTGTTGGCTCTGAATACAGAATAAACAAACCTCTGCCCAAAGAGAAATCAGATCCGCTGTCTTTCTGATCTAACTCCGCAAAGCCAAGTTCTCAAAGTTTGAATGCCTCCCTCATAAGCACCCTCAAATGAACTTCATGCCTCTGACATTGCACTCATCCCAAATATCATTTCCTGATGGCACGGCCTGTGCTTTTCTGAGTGGATTGACGGGTCAGACCAGTGAGGAGTCCTGTGTGGCTCTCTCTGTCCAGACCAAGCTGGCTGGTCAGGATGAACGGCCGTGTCTATCTGCACAAGGCCAGTGGCTTATTTGTGAGCTAGACTTACACAGTTGTTTTAGGATGTTCAAAAAGATCAAAGAACAGGAAATCATGAAACAAAATCAAGTAGAGAAAAGAACCAACAAGAAAAAAAGTTATAATTGAGGAGCAAAGTGGTTACAATGAAAACCTCAAAGCCCTGGGTAAATGCTAGAGACAAAGGAATCCCACACAGGGCTCGTGAATGGGAAAGTTACGTGGAAAAGGAAAGAGTTGTATCCAGAAGACAGTGTAGAGAGGCAAAGGAGCTTTTTTAAAAATGAAAGTGTAGGCAGGGCGCGTTGGCTCAAGCCTATAATCCCAGCACTTTGGGAGGCCAAGATGGGTGGATCACCTGAGGTCAGGAGTTCGAGACCAGCCTGGCCAACATGGTGAAACCCCATCTCCACTAAAAATACAAAAATTAGCCAGGCGTGGTGGCACATGCCTGTAATCTCAGCTACTCGGGAGGCTGAGGCAGGAGAATCGCTTGAACCCAGGAGGCGGAGGTTGCAGTGAGCCAAGATCACACCACTGCACTCCAGCCTGGGTGACAGAGCAAGACTCCATCTCACAAAAAAAAAAAAAAAAAAAAAAGTGCAGTTAAGAAAAGGCAAAGAGTTTGAGAGGTATTGACTTTTGTCTAAACCCCACTCCAGAGATGAGAATCAAAGAAATGGAGGAGGAAATGTGTTGAGATCATGGCTGGGGATGTGCAAGAATTGAAGACAAGAGTGACAGAACACACAGAGGTGAATCCACACCTCATACATCATATTGAAACTACAGAAATCAAGGAGGAAGAGGAAATCTTAAAAGCAACCAGAGAAAAGACAGGCACCCTGGAAGGAATAACAGTCTGACAGCAGGTGCCAGCGGGAATGGAATAATAAAGTGCTGAGAGTGGCCATAGCCATGGCTGTTTAGTTCAGCTATTAGCACTCCATGGAACAGACTGTGGGGAGCGCCACTTCCTCCTTCCTCCAGAGTCTCCCACAGTTGACAGCGGTCATTTCTCAGACCCCCGGCTCCTGCCCGGGGCCTGTGTCTCAATGAGGGGCTCCACTTTCCTCCGTTTTTACAAAAGTAAGAAACCTGAGAGTCAGCCCATAGACAGAACAACCCCAAGTCCTGTCACTTTTTTTTTTTCTTTTCCTTTTTTGTAGAGATGGGATTTCACTATGCTGGTCTCAAACTTTTGGCCTCAAGTGATCCTCCTGCCTTGGCCTCCCAAAGTGATGGGATTACAGGCGTAAGCCACCACACCCAGCCCATGTCCTTTGTTTTAAATTCCCACATGTCCATCCCCGTGGACACTGCTCTGGCTCAGGCCTATTGCAGTAGCCTCCTGGCTAGCCTTGCTCCCTACCACCTCACCGATACCAGAGTAACTCTTTTCAGACCACTAAGAGGGGCTCCCTTTACTGCTTCGTACTCAAAGCCCTCCCAGCTCACCCTCCAGTCAATGTGCTCCCCCTGCTGCCCCCCTGCCCATGCCTGCCTGGGACCCCCATTGTTCTAAGCCAGGGGTCTACAAACCAGGACTCACTGGCCACACTGTTTAGATACCCCCCTCTGCCC
The DNA here is from genome assembly GCF_002776525.5 of Piliocolobus tephrosceles. Lineage (NCBI taxonomy): Eukaryota > Metazoa > Chordata > Mammalia > Primates > Cercopithecidae > Piliocolobus > Piliocolobus tephrosceles. The sequence continues at coordinate 128,572,573 of NC_045439.1, forward strand.
AGTCCCTGGCTGTGGGGTTATTCCTAGCTGTGCCACATGATTGCTTTCAGCAAAAGCCTGCAGGTAACTCTGAGTACCATACTTCTGACTAACCCAAAAGAATCTCACATGATCTGCTCTACCCCTCTGTGTAAGTTGATCCTTTAGAAAGGCCTAAGAATTCCAGGCAAGGGCAAAGCGTCTTTCTTGTGGCCCTGCGTGTTGTGCTGGTCCTTCCCGGGATCCTTGCTCTTCCATGTATTCCCCGTACTACAGCCCACACCACCCCTCCCTGCATGTCTTCCTGGTGGGCGCCAGAGCCGCCCCTTCCACTTTCCATAGTCTCTGTCATGCCATACCCTGGTGGGTGCTGGGCAGGACCTAGGCTGGGTCCAGGTTCCCCCACTCTAGTGGCATGAGGCCCATGCCTGTCCACAAAGGACCCCCGGCCCCACCAGGGATGAGAATCCAGAGCTGAGGTGCAGAGCCACGTGGAGGCCAGAGACCTGTGCTCCTGGGTGTAAGGAGATACAACCATGTCTTTTATTTTCTGTTTCCTGATGCTTTGACATCTGGGGCCTTGCCAACCCTGAAGGGATGGCCCCTCCCAGGATTACTTCCTAGAGAGTAAAGAACTCACCCTCAGTGTGCTTCTCAAATGTGAGCCAACCCATCCAGAGGCCGCACCCCCATCCTTCCAGGCCCCCCACCGAGTTGCCCCAGGGCAAGTACCAGGCAACTAGAGACAGGCCCAACACCCCAAAGCCTGCAGAAATTAATCAAACAGGCCAATCCCTAGCCTGTTGACCCTGCCTTGCCCAGTCCTTCCCATGGAACCACAGTAGAGGCTCTTGTCCACGTTTTCTTCCTGCTGCCTCTGCCTCCTGCCCAGTCAGTCCTGTGCTTCCTGGCACCACCCTCCATGGCACACTCCCTTGTCCTGGGAACTATGAGTAACAAACCGTCTTCTCAAGGGCAGCTGCCTCCTAATCTGTTGGTCCTGCTGTTCCTCACATTTTCTCTTCACGTATATTTTAAAAGAGGGTAGGCCAGGCGTGGTGGCTCAAGCCTGTAATCCCAGCACTTTGGGAGGCTGAGACGGGTGGATCACGAGGTCAGGAGATCGAGACCATCCTGGCTAACACAGTGAAACCCCGTCTCTACTAAAAATACAAAAAACTAGCCGGGCGAGGTGGCAGGCGCCTCTAGTCCCAGCTACTCGGGAGGCTGAGGCGGGAGAATGGCATAAACCCAGGAGGCGGAGCTTGCAGTGAGCTGAGATCTGGCCACTGTACTCCAGCCTGGGCGACAGAGCAAGACTCCGTCTCAAAAAAAAAAAAAAAAAAAAAATAGGGTAAAGAAGAAAGTGGTCAGGACTCTTGAGAGGATTAGAGACAGGAACATGGGGCCCATTTGCCAAGATGGATGGGTTCCAAGGGAGGGGAAGAGATGGGGTCATGGGTTACATCAAGGCGGGTGGTCAGCAGCTACCTCTGGCCCTGCCACGCCCCACCTACCCACCCTCAGCCTGCCCGTGGACTGCGCTTCCTCCTCAGGTTGGAAAATAAGGCAGACTCTTCCAGGCTTTCTTTTAAAGGAGAGCACACCAATAAATCAAACACCAAAGTACGTCTTCTTCTCATTTTATTCTAATGCAAGCATCCTGGAGTCTTCTGTACCTTCTATCTATGCGCCCTGCCCTCCAGCCCTCTCTCTGTAAAGCTATAACACATGGCCTTATCTGAACTAAAACTGCCTCCCAGAGGCTAGATGGAATGCTGGCTGCGGGGTCTGGGTCCTGAGGCAGACTGATGGGTGAATCCCCCCCAAAATGAGATCCTGCTTGGCTTGGAGTCATGAAGCCCCCTGAAAGTAATCCAGGACTCTTGGCCACTCCACGGAGTGGGCGCAGCCACATTCCACACCAGGAAGACCAAAACCAGAGAGGCTGTCACACCTCGCAGAGCCACATAGCAAAGAGTGATCCACTCTGCTTAATGCAGTCCATGGAGACTCACGGAGGAGAGGACACCTGAAGGAGAAGTGAGGATCTGGCAGGCAGAGGAGAGGAAGGACTTTCTGGGCAGAAGGGACAGACTGTGTAAGGGAACAGAGGAGAGTGGGAAATTGCTGGCACATGAGGTGCAGCATTGTGGAGTTGATAGCAATTGAAACCAGACCTCCAAAGACCAGTATGTTTCCAGTTTTGCCCCCTACCTCCAGGGCCCACCACAGGGCCTGGTGCAGATGAAGGACTCAATAAAGATTTCCTGATGAATGAATGAGTTCAAGACACAACCATGGACAGATATGTGGGACCTTGAATGCCAGATCAACAGCATTTTGCCTTCTGCTCAGAGTGGGCCAACTGGGCTCCAGGCAGAAAATGACACCTAATTAGACCTTCTTGCTTCTACAGAGATCATGCCAGGAGAGCCAGGGGTATTTCTGGGCTAAGCTGGATGAGCTGGTTAAGCCATGCTCTTGAAATAAATAGCATGTACTGTTTGTCCCCCAAGGACAAAACATGCTTCGTGGAGCCTGTCTCATTATTCCTTGCAACATACATATGCAAAGCATTAGCCGGCAGACTTCCCCACTCGGGCTTGTTTAGAGAGTGAATATTTTTGTCAAGGTTACACAGCACATGAGGGCTGAAACTAAAAGCAGCAACGACCCTCAGTCTTGTCCTAACCATGCTCTTCTCTGATGCTTTTCCCCCTTGCTTTAGCCAGGGGCCAAGGCTGACCTACCAAACCATGACTCAGCGCCTATCTGCCGGTTAGGCCCAGGACAGGGTCATCCACGCTGGGATGCCAGCTCCCCCCAGAGGACTGTAACTTGCTTACCGTGGTGTGGCTCTGTCCTGCAGTGATTGTCAACTCTGGGGGCCAGGCAAGATTTAAGCCCCTGAGGGGAGAAGATGACTCATGTATGCCTGAAAGAAAGCAGGGAGGAGGTAGAAACTGGACCCAAATGGAAGAGTCTGGCCTGGCCCCTTGGGAAGTGACCAGAAAGCTTCCTCAGTGAGCAGACCTCCTTGACCTCCAGGCCCTAGCATGCTCATGTAATTCCCAATTCTCATTCCAGCACCAGAAAGCTGGCCTCTCTGCTCTATTCCACAGTTTTAACAAATATTGAATGAGCTCTCATATGTGCCAGGCACTGCACTGGCCACCATGCACATGGCAATTTCCACATCCACAATAGCATGGGCTCTGTGCTAAGCACGTTAGAAGTCAAGAGATACAGTGGTAGACATGACAGACACAGCCCTGCCCTCAAGAGTTTACAGTCTGAAATTGTTATATTTCAGAGAGTCCGTGCAATCTAGTTTTGGAAAGACCACAAATCCTAGTCAGAGAGACCTGGATTCAAGACACGGGCCTAGTTTCTCACCAACTGGTTACTAAGTGATGTGAAAATGGAAGTTTGGACTGACGTCAATATGCACAGATACCACGTGCCCAAGACAATACCTGACCCCAAACCATCAAACCAAAACCCCTTACCCATGGTATGGATGTAAAAAAGTTGGGCTCTGGTGATTAAAAGATTTCTTTGGAGAGAGTCACTGGTGTGTTCTGAGCCTCATTCCAGCCCTTTCAATGAGGAGAGGGAGATGGTCCCTCCCAATCCTCTTGGGCCTAGAAAAGAAGAGGGGCTACATGGAGACCTCAAAAGGGACTTCAAACTATGCATGTACCCAGATGTTTAAGCAGCATAGTGGATGGGGGCCTGGCTCACAGCTGAGAAATCCAGACAGTAAGAGATTGGCCCTTTGTTGGCTGGGGCTGCCGTGACAGAAAGCCATAGAAGTGGCTTAAACAAAAGAACTCTATTTCTCACAGTACTGGAGGCTGGAAGTCCCAGATCAAGATCCAACAGGGTTTGGTTTCTGGTGAGGATGCTCTTCCTGGCTCGCAGACAGCTGCTGTGTCCTCCCATGGCCTTTCCTCTGAGCACTCTTGGAGAAATAGTGAAGTAGAGTTCTTGGTGTCTCTTCTCATAAGGACACTAATCCTACGGATCAGGGTCCCACCCTTATGGCCTCATTTAACCCTAATTACCTTCTTATAGGCCCTGTTTCCAAATATAGTCACATTGGGGGTTAAGGTTCAACATATGAATGGGGAGCAGGGGGACAATTCCATCTATAGCAGGCAACCTAGCTACTTTGAAGGCAGAGGAAGAGAGGTAGCCGCACCAGAATCAGCCTGCACTTTCAGAGTGTGTCAGGGTAGAGACAGTGAGGGGTCATGTATGAGAGAGAGCCAATGTTGGGTGGCTTAGGTCCTGTCCAAGGGGACTGTGTGGTGAGGAGACAATGGGAGAATACCAGCTGTGATCCACCAGCATCCCTGGAGCTGAAGGAGTAGTACTAACCGCAAATGGAAAAAAGCCCATCTTCCACATCAGCCTGCAGGGGAGAGATGTCAGCAGATAACAGGGTGATGAACGTGTATCTCCAGGCCACCTATGAACATGCTCTAGGAGGCAAAGTCAGCTTTGAGTACTTGCAAGGCCCAGATAACAGTCATATTTGATATTCACATCAGTACCTGCCAAGAAGGAACCTTCCTGGTCTCCTTTCCCCTCCACCTGCCCCCAGCCCATGGAAGACGAAGAATTCCCAGGTGGGGAAAGCTCCAACAGGCTTACTGCGGACTCTTCCCCCAGGCAAGCTTCCTCCTGAAGCCAGAAGAGAAGAATAGATTCAACTTTAAATGAAATTAAGGTTGTATTATACCATGAAACTGGATAGTTTTATTACTGAATCGAGACCGTATTTTTCAACTTAAGTTGACTTGAGAAAGTTGACCGGGAAACCATTTTTATTATGTTGGAGAGACCAAAAAAATTGATGGGCCAAAACTTTCATCCAGGGTCAGGGGGAGAACTAGTCCCAAAGAGTAGATTTATAGAGACAGTGAAGAGGTGGCAAGAACATGCTTCATGGGGACCCCCCCCAACCTGGAATTTGTATGTGTTCAATGCCACAGGTACACATGCTACATAGTTTACCATCTTAAAATGGAATAATACAACTTGCCATGGAATAGTGCTCTGAACATTAAACTACATATGTTAATGTCTACAAGACACCTAGGGCAGCACCTGGCACTCAGTAGGTCCAAAGACGTGGTAGCCAGTGTGATTATTGTTCATGATAGTGGTAGCTGTAGCGGGAGCATTAAAAAGTACATAGAGGTTAGAAGTCTCTGCAACTCCGAGCTTGCTCTGTGTTGTCTCCCTCCAAAGTTGACTCTCATGTTAAGGTCAGTTTCTAGTACTATGGAGTTCCAAGGAAGTCCCAAACTGCAAGGAAATCTGACCTCTCTCTCTCTCCCCAGCCCAATACAACATTTGAATTTTATGTGGAAATCTTAAACTTCTCATTTGGTCTCATTTGGAGCTTTGAAAATATAAGATATGCCATATATGGTTTCTCCCCAGACTCATGCTGAACACTAGTCACTGCTTTCCAGAAACCTCAGCATCTGCTCAGCTATCTAGCCCCTGGGATCACCGCGAAATTGGACTAATACCAAGGACCAGTTACCACAATACATCATCTATTCATGAATACTGTTAAGTGAGCTTGGTTTCAAGAAACCTTAAACCTTCAACGCATAGCTCACTTCAGTCTTTTCTTGGCATTCCAGAACATAATTAATGGTGACGCCGTGCCACAAAAATAAGTTATACATGGCTCAGAAGTTTAATTCACAATTGATTAGTCCATGAACAATAGCCCTGAGTAATGCAATGTTAATGGCCAGCCCCGGTGGTCTGTTCCTACCAGAAACCCATTACTAAGTCCACCCTATGTTTTACAGCATCCCTATTGGAGCCCAATATCTGCTTATGGGGACAACTGCTTTGTTTAATGGTTGCTAGCCATGTGCAATTAGCTAGAGTAGAACAGACACTTTAGAGGTTTCTGCTTCAGCCTCCTAGTGAGAGGATGGGAAATATGATTTTTTTAAAAGCCAGTTTGCCTTCACGTGGATCATATTCCCATAGACTGGGAAATAGATGCCTTCACATTGTGCTTGGGATGAGGACAGGGAGAAAAGGCAACCTGTAACCAGTGATTTCCAAAGGCAGCAGGGGTCAGTGGCTGCACAGGCAGGAAGTGAAACTCTTACAGGCCTGTAGGGTGGAATGGAAGAATGTCTGAAACTATAGGGAAGGAAGGTAAATTAGACAGTGAGGAGGAATGAATGAAGACAGGAGGGACAGGTGGCAATGAAATGTGAATCCACATGAAGAAATCAACAGTTCTGATAAAGGTAACTACATAGGTAGATATAAAAGACAGTGCAACTGGAATTTTTGTTTGTAACTCCTTTTCTCCTGTTTTAAAAGGCAACTATATGAAACAAGCCTCTGTCAATGGATTCATGATGTATAGAAATGTAATTTATAATTAGAGCATAAAAGAAATACACTAACAGTGACCTATATGAGAAAAAAAAAATCAAGAAACAATCCCACTTAATAATATCTGTCAAAAAATAGAAATAATTTAACTAAGGAGGGCAAAGACCTATACACTGAAAACTATAAAACATTGATAAAAGAAATTGAAGATTTAAATAAGTGAAAAGATATCCTGTGTTCCTGGATTGGAAAAAATAATATTGTTAAAATGTTCATACTACCCAAAGCGACCTATGGATTCAATGCAACTCCCATCAAAATTCCAATGACATTTTTCACAGAAATAGGAAACAATTCTAAAACTCACATGGAACCATAAAAGACCCAAATAGTCCAAGCAGTCTTGAGCAAAAAGAACAAAGTCAGAGGCATCACACTACTTGACTTCAAAATATACTAAAAGGGTATAGTAATCAAAACAGCATGTTACTGGCCCAGAAATAGAAATATAAACCAAGGAAACAGAAGAGAGAGCCCCAAAATAAATCTACACATTTGCAACTGATTTTTTCACGATGACAAAAATACATGATGGGGGGAAAGACAGTGTAAATTAAATGGTGCTAGGAAAACTGGATATCCACATATGGAAGAATGAAATTAGATCCTTATCTCACACCGTATACAAAAATAAAATGGATTAAAAACTTAAACGTAAGACCTGAAAATGTTAACCTATTAAAGGAGAACTTAGGGGGAAGTTTGATGACACTGCTCTGGGCAATGATTGTTTGGATATGACCCAAAAAGCACAGACACAAAAAGCAAGAATACACAAATGGGATTGTAGCAAACTAAAAAGTTTCTACACAGCAAAGAAAACAACCAACAGCATAAAGAGACAATTTACAGAATAGGAGAAAATATTTGCAAACCATACATCTGATAATGGTTTAATATCAAAAATATCCGAAAAACTCAAGCAACTCAATAGCAAGAAAACAAATAACCTGATTTGTTTTTAATGAGCAAAGGACCTAAATACACATTTCTCAAAAGGAGACATACAAATGGTCAACAGATATATGAAAAAATTTGCAACATCACTAAACGTTAGAAAAGTGCAAATTAAAACCACAGTGAGACCTCACAGTTGTTAGAATAACTATTATCAAAAAGATGAAAAATAACAAGTGTTGGTAATGATGTGGAGAAAAGGAAACCCTTGTACATGGTTGGTGAGAATGTTGGTGGGAATGTAAATCAGTACAACCATTATAGAAAATAGTATGAAACCTTCTCAAAAAATTAAAAATAGAACTACCATATGACCCAACAATCCTACTACTGAGTATATGGGTATACATACAAAGGAAATCAATATGTCAAAGATATATCTGTACTTCCATGTGCATGGCAGCATTATTCACAAAGACCACGATACAGAAACAACCCAAGTGTCCATCAACAGATGAATGAATAAAGTAAATGTGGCTGTATATATAAAATGGAATACTATTTAACCTTAAAAAGAAGAAAATTCTGTCATTTGCAAGAACCTGGATGAACCTGGAAGATATTATGTTAAGTGAAATAAGCCAAGCACAGAAAGACAAATACCACATGATCTCACACATGAAATAAATCTAGGCTGGGTGCTGTGGCTCACACCTGAAATCCCAGCACTTTGGGAGGCCAAGGAGGGCTGATCACTTGAGGTCAGGAGTTCGAGACCAGCTTGGTCAACATGGTGAAATCCTGTCTCTACTAAAAATACAAAAATTATCCAGGTGTGGTGGTAGGTGCCTGTACTCCTGGCTACTAGGGAGGCTGAGGCAGAAGAATTGCGTAAACCTGGGAGGCAGAGGTTGCAGTGAGCCGAGATCGTGCCACTACACTCTAGCCTGGGTGACAGAGCATAACCCTGTCTCAAAACAAAAAAACAAACAGACAAACAGAACACTAAAACAGTTGAACTCATAGAAGCGGAGAATATAATGGTGCTTGCCAGGGGCTGGGGTATGGGGTGTTGGGGAGATGTTGGTCAAAGCATGTAAAATTCAGATATACAGAAGGAATAAGTTCAAGAGATCTATTGTACAGCATAGTAACTGTAGTTAACAATGTACTATATATTCAGAAATCAGTAAGAACATAGATTTTAAATGTTTTCACCACAAAAAAATGATAAATACATGAGGTAATGCATGTTAATTAGCTAAATTTAGCCATTCTACAACGTATATATATTTCAAATAATGTTATGTACCATATTTATAATTTTCAAGATAAAATATTAATTCATTTTTAAGAAGTCTTATTGGCCAGGCATGGTGGGTGGCTCACGCCTATAATCCCAGCATTTTGGGAGGCCAAGGTGGGTGGATCATGAAGTCAGGAGTTCAAGACCGGCCTGGCCAAGATGGTGAAACCCCATCTCTACTAAAAATACAAAAATTAGCCAGGCATTGTGGTGGACACCTGTAATCCCAGCTACTTGGGAGGCTGAGGCAGAGAATTGCTTGAACTCGGGAGGCGAAGTTTGCAGTGAGCTGAGATCGTGCCACTGCACTGCAGCCTGGGTGACAGAGCGAGACTCCATCTCAAAAAAAAAAAAAAAAAAAAAAAATACTATTACAGTAGAGATCAAAGGAAAGATTTAAAAGAAACTACCAGAGCAGGGCGGCGGAGCAAGATGGCCGAATAGGAACAGCGCCAGTCTCCATCTCCCAGTGCGAGCAACACAGAAGACCGGTGATTTCTGCATTTTCAACTGAGGTACTGGGGTCATCTCACTCGGGAGTGCCGGACAATCCGTGCAGGTCAGCTGCTGCAGCCCGACCAGCGAGAGCTGAAGCAGGGCGAGGCATCGCCTCACCTGGGAAGCGCGAGGGGGAAGGGAGTCCCTTTTCCTAGCCAGGGGAACTGAGACACACAACACCTAGAAAATCGGGTAACTCCCACCCCAATACTGCGCTATAACACCGGCACACCGGAGAATATATCCCACACCTGGCCGGGAGGGTCCCACGCCCACGGAGCCTCCCTCCTTGCTAACACAGCAGTCTGCAGCAATCTAACCACAAGGCAGCAGCGAGGCTGGGGGAGGGGCGCCCGCCATCGCTGAGGCTTAAGTAGGTAAATAAAGCCGCTGGGAAGCTCGAACTGGGTGAAGCTCACAGCAGCTCAAGGAAACCTGCCTGTCTCTGTAGACTGCGCCTCTGGGGACAGGGCTCAGCTAAAGGTGCAGAAGCCTGTGCAAACGCGACCGACTCTGTCTGACAGCTTTGAAGAGAGCAGTGGATCTCCCAACACGGAGGTTGAGATCTGAGAAGGGGCAGTCTGCCTGCTCAAGTGGGTTCCTGACCCCTGAGTAGCCTAACTGGGAGACATCTCCCACTAGGGGCAGTCTGACACCCCACACCTCACAGGGTGGAGTACACCCCTGAGAGGAAGCTTCCAAAGCAAGAATCAGACAGGTGCACTCGCTGTTCAGCAATATTCTGTCTTCTGCAACCTCTGCTGCTGATACCCAGGCAAACAGGGTCTGGAGTGGACCTCAAGCAATCTCCAACAGACCTATAGCTGAGGGTCCTGACTGTCAGAAGGAAAACTATCAAACAGGAAGGTCACCTATACCAAAACCCCATCAGTACATCACCATCATCAAAGACCAAAGACAGATAAAACCACAAAGATGGGGAAAAAGCAGGGCAGAAAAGCTGGAAATTCAAAAACTAAGAGCGCATCTCCTCCTGCAAAGGAGCACAGCCCATCACCAGCAACGGATCAAAGCTGGTCAGAGAATGATTTTGATGAGATGAGAGAAGAAGGCTTCAGTCCATCAAACCTCTCAGAGCTAAAGGAGGAATTATGTACCCAGCGCAAAGAAACTAAAAATCTTGAAAAAAGAGTGGAAGAATTGGCAGCTAGACTAATTAATGCAGAGAAGGTCATAAACGAAATGACAGAGATGAAAACCATGACACGAGAAATACGTGACAAATGCACAAGCTTCAGTAACCGACTCGATCAACTGGAAGAAAGAGTATCAGCGATGGAGGATCAAATGAATGAAATGAAGCGAGAAGAGAAACCAAAAGAAAAAAGAAGAAAAAGAAATGAACAAAGCCTGCAAGAAGTATGGGATTATGTCAAAAGACCAAATCTACGTCTGATTGGGGTGCCTGAAAGTGAGGGGAAAATGGAACCAAATTGGAAAACACTCTACAGGATATCATCCAGGAGAACTTCCCCAACCTAGCAGGGCAGGCCAACATTCAAATTCAGGAAATACAGAGAACGCCACAAAGATACTCCTCCAGAAGAGCAACTCCAAGACACATAATTGCCAGATTCACCAAAGTTGAAATGAAGGAAAAAATCTTAAGGGCAGCCAGAGAGAAAGGTCGGGTTACCCACAAAGGGAAGCCCATCAGACTGACAGCAGATCTCTCGGCAGAAACTCTACAAGCGAAAAGAGAGTGGGGGCCAATATTCAACGTTCTTAAAGAAAAGAATTTTAAACCCAGAATTTCATATCCAGCCAAACTAAGTTTCATAAGTGAAGGAGAAATAAAATTCTTTACAGATAAGCAAATGCTTAGAGATTTTGTCACCACCAGGCCTGCCTTACAAGAGACCCTGAAGGAAGCCCTAAACATGGAAAGGAACAACCGGTACCAGCCATTGCAAAAACATGCCAAAATGTAAAGACCATCAAGCCTAGGAAGAAACTGCATCAACTAATGAGCAAAATAACCAGTTAATATCATAATGGCAGGATCAAGTTCACACATAACAATATTAACCTTAAATGTAAATGGACTAAATGCTCCAATTAAAAGACACAGACTGGCAAACTGGATAAAGAGTCAAGACCCATCAGTCTGCTGTCTTCAGGAGACCCATCTCACATGCAGAGACATACATAGGCTCAAAATAAAGGGATGGAGGAAGATCTACCAAGCAAATGGAGAACAAAAAAAAAGCAGGGGTTGCAATCCTAGTCTCTGATAAAACAGACTTTAAACCATCAAAGATCAAAAGAGACAAAGAAGGCCATTACATAATGGTAAAGGGATCAATCCAACAGGAAGAGCTAACTATCCTAAATATATATGCACCCAATACAGGAGCACCCAGATTCATAAAGCAAGTCCTTAGAGACTTACAAAGAGACTTAGACTCCCATACAATAATAATGGGAGACTTCAACACTCCACTGTCAACATTAGACAGATCATCGAGACAGAAAGTTAACAAGGATATCCAGGAATTGAACTCATCTCTGCACCAAGCGGACCTAATAAACATCTATAGAACTCTCCATCCCAAGTCAACAGAATATACATTCTTCTCAGCACCATATCGCACTTATTCCAAAATTGACCACATAATTGGAAGTAAAGCACTCCTCAGCAAATGTAAAAGAACAGAAATTATAACAAACTGTCTCTCTGACCACAGTGCAATCAAACTAGAACTCAGGACTAAGAAACTCAATCAAAACCGCTCAACTACATGGAAACTGAACAACCTGCTCCTGAATGACTACTGGGTACATAACGAAATGAAAGCAGAAATAAAGATGTTCTTTGAATCCAATGAGAACAAAGATACAACATACCAGAATCTCTGGGACACATTTAAAGCAGTGTGTAGAGGGAAATTTATAGCACTAAGTGCCCACAAGAGAAAGCAGGAAAGATCTAAAATTGACACTCTAACATCACAATTAAACGAACTAGAGAGGCAAGAGCAAACACATTCAAAAGCTAGCAGAAGGCAAGAAATAACTAAGATCAGAGCAGAACTGAAGGAGATAGAGACACAAAAAACCCTCCAAAAAATCAATGAATCCAGGAGTTGGTTTTTTGAAAAGATCAACAAAATTGACAGACCGCTAGCAAGGCTAATAAAGAAGAAAAGAGAGAGGAATCAAATAGACGCAATAAAAAATGATAAAGGGGATATCACCACCGACCCCACAGAAATACAAACTACCATCAGAGAATACTATAAACACCTCTACGCAAATCAACTAGAAAATCTAGAAGAAATGGATAATTTCCTGGACACGTACACTCTCCCAAGACTAAACCAGGAAGAAGTTGAATCCCTGAATAGACCAATAGCAGCCTCTGAAATTGAGGCAACAATTAATAGCCTACCCACCAAAAAAAGCCCAGGACCAGATGGATTCACAGCTGAATTCTACCAGAGGTACAAGGAGGAGCTGGTACCATTCCTTCTGAAACTATTCCAATCAATAGAAAAAGAGAGAATCCTCCCTAACTCATTTTATGAGGCCAACATCATCCTGATACCAAAGCCTGGCAGAGACACAACAAAAAAAGAGAATTTTAGACCAATCTCCCTGATGAACATCGATGCAAAAATCCTCAATAAAATACTGGCAAACCGGATTCAGCAGCACATCAAAAAGCTTATCCACCATGATCAAGTGGGCTTCATCCCTGGGATGCAAGGCTGGTTCAACATTCGCAAATCAATCAACGTAATCCAGCATATCAACAGAACCAAAGACAAGAACCACATGATTATCTCAATAGATGCAGAAAAGGCTTTTGACAAAATTCAACAGCCCTTCATGCTACAAACACTCAACAAATTCGGTATTGATGGAACGTACCTCAAAATAATAAGAGCTATTTATGACAAACCCACAGCTAATATCATACTGAATGGGCAAAAACTGGAAAAGTTCCCTTTGAAAACTGGCACAAGACAGGGATGCCCTCTCTCACCACTCCTATTCAACATAGTGTTGGAAGTTCTGGCTAGGGCAATCAGGCAAGAGAAAGAAATCAAGGGTATTCAGTTAGGAAAAGAAGAAGTCAAATTGTCCCTGTTTGCAGATGACATGATTGTGTATTTAGAAAACCCCATCATCTCAGCCCAAAATCTTCTTAAGCTGATAAGCAACTTCAGCAAAGTCTCAGGATACAAAATTAATGTGCAAAAATCACAAGCATTCTTATATACCAGTAACAGACAAGCAGAGAGCCAAATCAGGAATGAACTTCCATTCACAATTGCTTCAAAGAGAATAAAATACCTAGGAATCCAACTTACAAGGGATGTAAAGGACCTCTTCAAGGAGAACTACAAACCACTGCTCAGTGAAATCAAAGAGGACACAAACAAATGGAAGAACATACCATGCTCATGGATAGGAAGAATCAATATCGTGAAAATGGCCATACTGCCCAAGGTTATTTATAGATTCAATGCCATCCCCATCAAGCTACCAATGAGTTTCTTCACCGAATTGGAAAAAACTGCTTTAAAGTTCATATGGAACCAAAAAAGAGCCCGCATTGCCAAGACAATCCTAAGTCAAAAGGACAAAGCTGGAGGCGTCACGCTACCTGACTTCAAACTATACTACAAGGCTACAGTAACCAAAACAGCATGGTACTGGTACCAAAACAGAGATATGGACCGATGGAACAGAACGGCGTCCTCAGAAATAATGCCACACATCTACAACCATCTGATCTTTGACAAACCTGACAAAAACAAGAAATGGGGAAAGGATTCCCTATTTAATAAATGGTGCTGGGAAAATTGGCTAGCCATAAGTAGAAAGCTGAAACTGGATCCTTTCCTTACTCCTTATACGAAGATTAATTCAAGATGGATTAGAGACTTAAATGTTAGACCTAATACCATAAAAACCCTAGAAGAAAATCTAGGTAGTACCATTCAGGACATAGGCATGGGCAAGGACTTCATGTCTAAAACACCAAAAGCAACGGCAGCAAAAGCCAAAATTGACAAATGGGATCTCATTAAACTAAAGAGCTTCTGCACAGCAAAAGAAACTACCATCAGAGTGAACAGGCAACCTACAGAATGGGAGAAAATTTTTGCAATCTACTCATCTGACAAAGGGCTAATATCCAGAACCTACAAAGAACTCAAATTTACAAGAAAAAAACAAACAACACCATCAAAAAGTGGGCAAAGGATGTGAACAGACACTTCTCAAAAGACGACATTTATATAGCCAACAAACACATGAAAAAATGCTCATCATCACTCGCCATCAGAGAAATGCAAATCAAAACCACAATGAGATACCATCTCATACCAGTTAGAATGGCAATCATTAAAAAGTCAGGAAACAACAGGTGCTGGAGAGGATATGGAGAAATAGGAACACTTTTACATTGTTGGTGGGACTATCAACTAGTTCAACCATTGTGGAAAACAGTGTGGCGATTCCTCAAGGATCTAGAACTAGAAATACCATTTGACCCAGCCGTCCCATTACTGGGTATATACCCAAAGGATTATAAGTCATGCTGCTATAAAGACACATGCACACATATGTTTATTGTGGCACTACTCACAATAGCAAAGACTTGGAATCAACCCAAATGTCCATCAGTGACAGACTGGATTAAGAAAATGTGGCACATATACACCATGGAATACTATGCAGCCATAAAAAAGGATGAATTCGTGTCCTTTGTAGGGACCTGGATGCAGCTGGAAACCATCATTCTCAGCAAACTATTTCAAGAACAGAAAACCAAACACTGCATGTTCTCACTCATGGTGGGAATTGAACAATGAGATCACTTGGACACAGGAAGGGGAATGTCACACACCAGGTCCTATTGTGGGGAGGGGAGATTGATAGCATTAGGAGATATACCTAATGTAAATGATGAGCTAATGGGTACACTACACCAACATGGCACATGTGTACATATGTAACAAACCTGCATATTGTGCACATGTACCCTAGAACTTAAAGTAGAATAAAAAATAAAAAATAAAAAAACACAGCAGTACAGAAACTCATCAAATCAAAGATGAACAAGAGAGAAAGGAACAAAGTATCTACAGAACAATCAGAAAACAATGAAGTGGCAGTAAGTCTTTACACATCAATAATTACTTTGAATATAAGTGGGTTAAATTCTTTAATCAAAAGATGAGTGGCTAAATGGATTTTTTAAATAATAAGATTAAGAATATGCTGCCTACAAGATACCCACACTAGTCTTAGGGACAAACAGGCTGAAAGTGAAGGGATTAAAGATATTTCATGCAAATGATAACCAAAAGAAAGCAGGGTGGCTATAATCACAGCAGATAAAATAGACTTCAAGTCAAAAATTGCCACCAAAAAAAAGAGGTTATTATTTAATGTAAAGAATTCAATTCATCACAAGGACATAATTGTACACATATATGCACCTAGCATTGGATTACCTAACTATATAAAGCAAATATTAATAGACATGGAGGGAGAAATAGGTAGCAATACAATAATAGGGGACTACTTACTCAATATCCCACTTTCAACAATAGACAGATTAGACAAAAAATAAAGAAATACTGAAATTGAACTGCACTTTAGACATAATGGACCTAACATACATATGTAGAACTTTCCATTCAATAGCAGCAAAATACACATCCTTCTGTAGTATGCATGAAATATTCTTCAGGATAGACATATCATAGGCCACAAAATAAGTCTTAAATTTAAGAAGACAAATTATACCAAGTATTATTTCCAAACAGTGATATAAAACTAGGAATCAATAACAGCAGGAACTTTGGAAAATTTGTAAGTATGTGGAAATTGAACATGCTCCTGGATAACCAATGGGTCACAGAAAAAAGAAAATCAAAAGGGAATTTTAAAAATATTTTGAGAAAACTAGCAATTGAAACACAACATACCAAAACCTATGGGATGCAGCATAAAGCAGGTCTAAGAAAGAAATTTATAGCAATAAATGTTTACATTAAAACAGAAGAAAAGCTGAGTGTGGTGACTCACATCTGTAGTCCTGGTGCTTTGAAAGGCCACGGTTGGCAAATCACTTGAGGTCAGGATTTTGAGACGAGCCTGGTCAACATGGTGAAACCCCATCTCTACTAAAATTGCAAAAATTAGCAGGGTGTGGTGGTGTACATCTGTAATCCCAGGTACTCAGGAGGCTGAGGCAGGAGAATCACTTGAACCCAGGAGGCAGAGGTTGCAGTGAGCCAAGATCACGCCACTGCACACCAGCCTGGGTGATAGAGAGACTCCATTGGAAGAAAAAAAAAAAAAAGGAGAGAGAGAAAGAATCCAACTAAACACTAAATATTTAGCCTAATATTATGCCCCAAGGAACTAGAGAAAGAACAGATTAAACCCAAAGTTAGCAGAAGGCAGGAAATAATAATCTGAACAGAAATAAACCAAATAGAGGACAGAAAAAGTGTAGGGGGGAAAAATCAGTAAGAATAGGCTGGGCACAGTGGTTCATGTCCGTAATCCCAGCACTTTGGGAGACCTAGGAGGGTGGATCACTTGAGGTCAGGAGTTCGAGATCAGTCTGGCCAACATGGTGAAACCCCATCTGTACTACAAATACAAAAATTAGCTTGGTGTAGCGGCATATGCCTGTAGTCCCAGTTACTTGGGAGCCTAAGTCAGCAGGATTACTTGAACCCAGGAGGTAGAGGTTGCAGTGAACAAAGATCACACCACTGCATTCCAGCCTGGGCAACAGAGTAAGACTCCCCATCAAAATAATAATAATAATAATAATAACAACAACAAAGAGTTGGGTTTTTTGAAAAAAAAATCAACAAACCCTTAGCTAGACTAAGAAAAAAGGAGAATAGACTCAAATACATAAAATGAGAAATGAAATTGGAACTAATACTGGAGAGATTGAAGTAGTAATTTAAAATCTCCCAACAAAGAAAAGTCCAGGACCAAATGACTTTACAGCTTAATTCTATCAAACTTTCAAAGCATTAATATCAACACTTCCTAAACACTGCCAAAAAATAGAGGTGGGAGAAATACTCCCTAACACATTGTATAAGACCAACATCACCTTGATACCTAAGCCAGACTAAGACACCACAAGAAAACTACAAGCCAATATCTCTGATGAACATTGATGTGAAAATCCACAATAAAATTTGAGGAGTAAATTGAGTTTAATAACACATTAAAAATATTACACATCATAATCAAGTGTCATGCAAGGCTGTTTTAACTTATGCAACCCAATCAGTGTTAATACATCACGTTAACAGACTGAAAGACAAAAACCACATGATCAATTGATGCACAAAAATCACTCAAAGTTCAACATTATTTCATAATAATAAAAAAACTCTTAACAGTTTTAGAAGGAAGGTTCCTCAAGATAATAAAGGCTAGTCATGAAAAAGACACAGCTAACATCATAAACAATAGGGAGAAACTGAAAGCTTTTTCCTTTCAGATCTGGTACACGGCAAGGAAGCCCACTCTCACCACTTCTTTTTAGCATGGTACTAGCAGTTCTAGCAAGAGCAATTAGACAAGAAAAAAATAATAAAAGATACCCAAATCAAAAAGAAGTAAACTTATCTCTATTTGAAGATGGCATAATCCTATATGTAGAAAATGCCAAAGAGTCCAAAAAAAACCCTGGTAGATCTAATAAATGAATTACTTAAAGTTACAAAATATAAGATCAACATACAAGAATCTGTGGCATTTCTATATGCAAATAATGATCAAACTGAAAAAGAAATCAAGAAAACAATCCTAATTACAAAAGCATTAAAAAATACTTAGGAATAAATTTAACCAAGGAAGTGAAAGACCTGTACACTGAAACTATAAAACACTGATGAAAGATACTGAAGAGGACACAAATAAGTGAAAATACCTTCCATGCTCATGAATCGGAAGAATTGATGTATTTAAAACGTCCATACTGCCTAAAGCAATATATAGATTCAATGCAATCCATACCAAAATCCCAATGATATTCTTCATAGAAATAGCAAAAAGAATCCCAAAACTCATATGGAACCGAAGGAGACTCCAAACAGCCAAATTAATTTTGAGGAAAAACAAAGTTGGAGGCATCACACTTCCCAATTCAAAACGATATTAAAAAGCTATCATAATCAAACACTACGGCACTGGCATAAAACCAGACATACTGACCAGTGGAATAAAATAGAGTACAGGAATAAATCCAATCATAATTGGTTAACTAATTTTCAACAAGGGTACCAATAAAGACACAGTGAGGAAAGGATGGTCTCTTCAATAAATGGTCCTGGGAAAACTGATTTCCACATGCAAAGGAATAAAACTGGACTCTTACCCTACACTGGACTCTTATCCACACAAAAATCAACTCAAAATGGATAAAAGAAAAGACCTAAACCTAAGACCTGGAACTCTAAAACTCTTAGAAGAAAAGAAGGTAAAGCTCTTTGACATTGGCCTTGGCAATGACTTCTTAGATATCACATCAAAAGTTCAGGCTACAAAAACAAATACAAATAAATGGGACTACATCAAATTAAAAAGCTTCTGCACAGCAAAGAAAATAATCAACAAAATGAAAAGGCAATCTAAAGATTAGCAAAAACAATGTATCAGATAAGGGTTTAATATCCAAGATGTATAAAGAACTCATGCAACTCAATAGCAAGAAAACATATAAC
Organism: Piliocolobus tephrosceles; assembly: GCF_002776525.5. Classification (NCBI taxonomy): domain Eukaryota; kingdom Metazoa; phylum Chordata; class Mammalia; order Primates; family Cercopithecidae; genus Piliocolobus; species Piliocolobus tephrosceles. The sequence goes on from NC_045439.1 coordinate 128,591,443, forward strand.
CCAGTTTAAAAATGGGCAAAAGACTTGAGCAGATACTTCTCCAAAGAGGCATACAAATGGCCAACAGTACATGAAAAGGAGTTCAACACCACCAATCAGACAAGTGCAAACAAAACCACTATGAGATGCCATCTCACACCTGTTAGGATAGCTATCACTAAAAAATACAAGAGATAACAAGTGCTAGTGAGAGTGGAGAAAAGAGAACCCTTTGTACCCCTTGTATCAACTCTGTTGGTGGGAATGTAGATTGGTATAGCCATTATGAAAAACAGTATGGACATTTGAGAAAAATTTAAAAATAGACCTAATATATGGCCCAGCAATCCCTCTTCCGGGTACATACCCAATGGAAATGAAGCGACCACCTCATAAAAATATTGCACTCCCATGTTTAATGCAGAATTAGTCACAATAATCAAGATATGGAAACAATCTAGGTGTCCATCAATGGACAAATGAATAAAGAAGCTGTGGTGTATATACAATGGAATATTTTATTCAGCCTTAAAAAAGAGGAGATCCTGCCATTTGTCCCCACATGGATGGACCTGGAGGACATTACACTAAGTGAATTAAGTCAGACACAAAAATATCACACAATCTCACTTACATGTGGAATATTTTTTAAAAGGTCAAATATATGGAGACTAAGACAGTGGTTACCAGGATCAGAGTTATGGGGCAGGGGAATGGGCAGATGTAGGTCAAAGGATACCAAGTATCCCTAATTGATTTGCAGATTCAATACAATTCCTAACAAAATTCCAACTGCCTGTTTGTGTGTGTGTGTGCGCACGCAGAAATATAAAAGCTAATTCTAAAATTCAGGCTAGGCATGGTGGCTCATGTCTGTAATCCCAGCACTTTGGGAGGCTGAGGTGGGAAGATCACTTGAAGTCAGTTCAAGACCAGCCTGGGCAACAAAGAGATCCCTTCAACCCATGTATAAAAAAAATAAAGATAATAAAATTAGCCAGTGCAGTGGCATGCACCTGTAATCACAGCTCCTCAGGAGGCTGGGGTGGAAGGATCACTTGAGCCCAGGAGATTGATGCTACAGTAAGCTATGATTGCACTACTACACTCCAGTCTGGGCAACAAAGGAAAAAACAAATCTAAAATTCATATGGATATGTAAGTGGCCCAAAATAGCCAAAACGATCTTGTAAAGGAGAAACAAGGTGGGAGGACTTGTACCTCCCAATTTCAGTGGGATTATGCTACAGAAATCAACACAGTGTGGTTGAGGCATAAGGATACACATATAGATGAATGGCATAAACTTGAGTCCAGAAATAAACCTGCACATCTATGGTCAATTAATTTTTGACAAGAGTGGCAAGACCATTGAGTGGGAGAAAGAATACTGTTTTCAACATATTGTGCTGGAAAGCTGGACATCCACAAGCCAAATAATGAATTAGACCCTTACCTTACACCGTATACAGAAAATTAACTCAAAATGGAAAAAAGACTTAAATGTTAAGAACCAAAGTAATAAAGTAATAAAACTTTGAAAATACAGGTACATTTTCATGACCTTGGATTAAATAATGGTTTCTTGGCTATTATACTAAAAGCACAAGCAACCAAAGAAAAAATGTACTAGACTTCATAAAACTTTGAAACTTTTCACTTCAAAAGACACTTTTCTCCCATTTTAACTTTCTTGATAGTATTTGTAAGACATTTCTGATAAGGTTCTAACATTGAAAACATCTAAAGAACTCGTAAACAACACTAAAAAGACCAACGACATTTTAAAAATGGGTAAAGGATTTAAATATAATTTCTTCAATGAAGATTTTTAAATGACAAGTAGAAGAAAAAATGCTGATCATTAGTCACCAGGGAAAAACAAATCAAATCAAAATTACAATAACATACCACTTCACACACACTGGGATGCTTATAATAATGAGAGAAGAAGGCCAGGTGCGGTGGTTCATGCCTGTAATCTTAGTACTTTGGGAGGCCGAGGCTGGTGGATCTTGTGAAGTCAGGAGTTCAAGACCAGCCTGACCAACATGGTGAAACTCCATCTCTACAAAAATAAAAATAAAAAATAAAAATACAAAAAAAAATTATCCAGGTGTGGTGGCGTGCACCTGTAATCCCAGCTACTTGGGAGACTGAGGCCGGAGAATTGCTTGAACCCAGGAGGCAGAGGTTGCAGTGAGCTGAGATTGTGTCATTGCATTCCATCCTGGATGACAGAGTGAGACCTTGTCTCAAAATAATAATAATGAGAGAATGAAAGAAAGAAAATAATGCAAATGAACCTTAAAATATTAAGAGGGAAAGAAACCAGTCACAAAGACCATATGTTTTATGCTTCCATTTATATGAAATATACAGAACAGGCAAATCTATAGAGACAGAGAGAAGATCAGTTGCTGCCTAGTAGTAGGGTATAGAATTGGGTGCTAATGAGGATGGAGTTTTTTTTTAGGGGTGACTAAAATGTTATAAAATTGACTGTGGTAATGGTTGTACAAATCTGAATATGCCAAAAACCACTGAATTGTGCACTCTAAATGGGTGAATAGTATGGTATGCAAATTATATTTCAATAAAGCTGTTAAGAAATAAAATAAATTTAGTGGCATATGCCTATAGTCCTAACTACTTAAGAGGCTGAGGCAAAAGGATTGCTTGAGCCCAGGAATTCCGGGCTACAGTGATCCATGATCACATCTGTGAATAACTACTGCACTCCCACCTTGGGAACATAGCAAGACCCTGTGTCTAATAAATAAATAAATAAATAAATAAAATAAATTGGCGTGATTTTTTAAGAAGAGCTGTGGTTCATCAAAATAGCTACTTTGGAAAGCAGTGTACCTAGCATATTAGTAAGGATAGAACAGGCTTTGCTGCAGGAACAAATAAACCCACATCTCAGTGACTCATATCACATCCAGTGCTGGCTGACTGGCTCTCCTGGGCAATTTTTCTGAGTGGTGACTTTGGGATCCAAGCTTCTTTCATCTTGTGACATTGCCATGTAAATATGTACCCACTGAGATCACCGTGGAAAGGCAAGAGAGAATGGATGATGGCTCAAGGGAGGTTATAGCTGGCTTGAAAGTTGTACACCTTACCTCCTCCTGCACCACAGTGGCCAAACTATGACCATATAGCTCCAACTTAATTGCAAGTGGTGCTGGAAAAGTCTTCCATTGTGCCCAGGGAAAGGAAAGTAAAATATGATTTGGTGAGCCCATGGCATTGTCTCTGTCCCAAATCACCCATGAAGGTAGGTCGAGGGAAGAGAGAAAGAAAAAGAAAAGAAACCAGCTACTGCTCAAATTTGTAGAGATCCTCTTTGACAAATATTTTCATAAGCAGTTGAAAAGAATAAATCTTCCTAACTCATAATTTTGTTTTTTGGGCTATTGACACCTTCAGGACTCACTCATTAGGTCCACTGCCTGCCAGTTACATTCCCTGCACTCCCCACACTCTTGGCATATCTCAGTCACTCCTCATATTGCAGGTTATCTGTTTTATATCTGTATCTGGGACCCAGTGTACTCATTTCTTTACCCCAACTGGTAGCAAAAGCCCAGCACATACTAGATGGCCAAGACAAGTTTTGGGACCACAACATATGCCTAGTGTTTCTCAACTAGATTACAACACCTCAAGAGCAAGCACGGGGTCTTATTCTGGCACCTTTGCAGTGTTCAGCACACCATAGGGATCATTTGACTGATTCTCCTTTGGCTCAACCAAAGCTAAGCAGCTACCAAGCAGGTATGGTCATTCATCCATCCATCCATCCATCATTTGAGGATCAACTTTCTGCCAGGGACTGAGCTAGGTGCTGTATATTTTAGCCTGGCATCTCTAAAGCAGGAAGCTAATGAAGATGCTGAGCCTTCACCACTCAAAGAGATCCTCTGGTGTCATTTGGGAAGAGGGAGGTTGCCCTGGAGCAGTCACCACATCTCAGAGTCTGTTCTTAGAGGGCAAAGGGGAAGAGTTCTGCTCTAGACCTAGCCAACAGTTGGTGCTGTTGGTGTGGATGGGAGAAGAGGGAAGGGCTTGCCCTGTGATCATAGTTTTGCCATGTTTTAGTGATAAATAGTGCGTATCCCTTCTCTGTAGCTGGCGTTCACTTCTTTAGGGCTTTAACTGCTCCTATTCTTTCAGGGACAGAGTTAACCAGTTGCTCAGTTCATGGTGTGCTAGCACGATTTCTCCACATGAGGTCCTGCTCCTACTGTACTTTACTTATTCCTCTTTATTCCAGTTCTCCACTCCCACCTTCGCACATTCAACCCTTCTGTTGCATTTAGTGTTTATCTTTCTTTTCCTTTGCAAACTTGAGAAACCTGACAAGTTGATTGATAGGTATGTGTTTTCAGGTTACTACAAATGATGTGGTGTTAGAGATTTTGTCCTGCTTCTTACTTTTCTCACTCAGCACTATTTTTAAGGCTGTAGCCATGGTGATGGGTTCCATCCTGTTTGTGGCTGTGGGTCACCCATGTGACAATCTGTCATTTTACTCACCCATTCTCCAGTAAAGGATGCCAGCCTCTAACTCCACTGTCCCCAAACAATACTGTGATAAATCACTTCTTTGTCACTCTGTGTGCAAATCTTTGGGACATATGCCCAGGAACAAAATGTCTAGCACTTGAATGATACAGATATTGATGTCACTAAGCAGAGCGAGATCCCCCTCTAGAATGGCTGTACACAGCTACCTGTCAGCCAGTGATGCATGGACTATCTCAACCTTCACATCCCTGTGGCTGGCACAGGCTCAGAGAGAGGCCAGTACAGCTCACAGTCTAGAGTTATCAGGGAAAAGTCATCGTTCCAAGGTCCATCTCCTGAAAGGCGGCATCTCCTGAGTGTCATCCTGTCTCATCTTTTCCTCACCCAGGGGCCTCCCTGGTGGATATGGTTCTCCTCCTCATCCCCCAAACTTCTCATGCCCCAGCATGGGCCTCCCCACCACAGACGTGGCATCTGGGGTGGGTGGACAGGAAGGAGGGGTGGACTGGCCAACCCAAGTGACAGAGCATTGGCTTTGGCAATTTGGTGAGGCAAGACAGGATGCAGGAGGGAGATGAGCTCTCACCCTGGATAAGCCTTCAGAAGCAGCATTCAACTTCCCCCCTCCCAAGTTTTTCATCTGATGCTCACCACACCCCCTGGGTAACCGGGATGTGTAAAGTTGAAGAACCTCCACTCTCAAGTGAAGTGATTTGCCTCAAGGAGAGGCTGAGTTGAGTCCAGAACCTCCTTGGCATTTTTGACATTCAGGACCCAGTGGTACAGGGGTGGGGGTGGGCATCTTGCTCCCTAAAGAGAGGGAGGAAGACAGAAAGGGGAAAAGGAGCCAAGCCAGCAACTGCAGATAACAAGGATATTCCCAGGGCTCGGCCCCAGGGCACTGGAAAGCCAGCGCTCAGGCAGAGGCTGTGATGGGTCCCCTCGGTGTCAGCAGCCATTTGTCTCCCAGGCACAGGGCCCACTCATCTACTCTTGGCTTGGAATGAACTGGTTCCCCAGGAGAGGCTATCTGGCTAATTGTGCACAAATACATAGAACTTGCTGCACAGTCAAGTCCTGCGTACTGGCCCGACCACGCCAGCAAGTCCAGGGCCGTGTGGCTGCCTCTTCACCTCCAGCAAATGAAGCTGGTACGGCTGTTGGCAGAGCCAGAAGGGGTACTTTCTAGGCACATACCTGCCCCTAGGATGGGAGGCCTTTGTACACATTTTTATTGTAGATGGGGTCTGAGACAATTTTTCTGTCCCCTACTCTGGTGTCCATGGACTGTCACACCACCACTTCTGCTTTCAGGCAGAAAACCACCTCCCAGCAGGCTCCTAACTGAGGACTCTAGCCTGACCTGGAAAGCCCTGGCTCCTCTCTCTGCTGCCATCTACCTCAGGGAGAGCTGGGCTGGAGGAGGGAGTGGAGCAGCGGGGACAGGAAATCCCTCGCTAGACCCAGCAAAACAGGGACCCTTGGCTTGGGGTGGGCAGCTTTCTCCAGCTCCCTTTGTTTCCACCTGGAGACGTTCATTTCCCCAGCTGGACACTCAGAATCTCAAATGACATCAAGGCCATGAACAAATCTCCCCTCTGCAGGGCATTCTTTTCACATGTCCTCAGAGCATGACTGAGTTTGGAGGAATTCTGAGCAATGGTTGGTTTGCGGCAAATGGGCATCGTCAGGTGTTCCTATAGCCAGGGAAACAGGAAATGGGGACAGAGGAGAGGGGATGACAGAGCTTTGAGTCCTCAGGTTCCAAGAGGGGAGAAGATGGAAGTGGCATGTGTGTCTAGGGCCCAGGCTGAAGACCCTGAACGGCAGCAGAGACTGGGGCTACAGGGTCACGTCATGGAGCAGAAGGCCTGTGCACCAGAACGCACCATGAGGCCACCAATTGGGGGTCAACAGGGGCAGCTGAACCTCATCAATGCCTAGGGTTTCTGGTCACCTCCTACCTATGCAGAGCTGTGGACAGTAAGCTGGACCAGCAGTTACAACCCGAAGAGCAAGAGGAAAGCTCACCACAGTCACACCTTGCCAGCCCCTCTTCCTGACCCCATCATTAGAACAGCAAGTGCCGGGAAGCAGGAGAGTCATGTGCAACTGCCCCTACCCTACTCTCCATCTATGGAAACACCAGGGTTAGCCCGCACTAGCTGGAGAAGGGAAGAGAGGTTGACGTTTCAAAATGAGCTTTCAGGGGACTTCTATTTACAGCAATATGAGAAACTAGGTAACCTGAAAGGCACACCCACTGCAATATGCTCAGAATTGCTTGGTGCAGTAGAACAGACTCTAAATGCAGTTAGTTCTATAGAAAGTAAAGGCCAAAAGATGAACTGGGAACCAACAATTAGATATACAAGTTCATGAGCTTCCCACCCACCAGGGCTGCCCTGGGGAGGGCTGGTATCCTCTCAGTAACTCAGGGGCTTGGGTTGGTTTTGTTTTGCTTTTTGAGACAGAGTCTCGCTCTGCCACCCAGGTTGGAGTGCAGTGGCATGATCTCAGCTCACTGCAACCTCTCCCTCCAGGGTTCAAGTGATTCTCATGCTTCAGCCTCCCGAGTAACTGGAATTACAGATGTGCATCACTATGCCTGGCTAATTTTTGTATTTATTTTTAGTAGAAATGGGGTTTTGCCATGTTGACCAGGCTGGTATTGAACTCCTGGCCTCATGTGATCCGCCCACCTTGGCCTCCCAAAGTGCCAGGATTATAGGCATGTGCCACCGTGCCTGGCCTAGGGACTTGGGTTTTAATGCTGTGAGAAACTGGAGAGGAAGCCTTGGACCTGCCCTGCAACACTCATAAATGAGGGGTCCTTCAAGGGCAGGATGCACTCTCAGTAATCATCATCTAGAAGAAAGTTCCCCCACTGGCAGTTATGTCATGAATATTAGACTTGGCCTGGGCTCTGAGTAGGGAAAATGATTCTCCTATGAATTTGTCCTCAGAGGCCCATACTCATGCGATGGGATTAGGCTGTATATGACACCCATGGGCCAGAAAAACCCCAAGTCAAAACAGGGGTATGAAAAGCAGTCCTGGGCTGGTGGCACACTGAGCACCTGGCTGAAGCAAACCCAAAAGCACTCTGGAGGCACCCGCCCTCATGTAAGGTACAGAAGATTCCAACAGATGAAGTCCCCATTAAGACCAGCTCACAATTCCAAATTACAAAACACTGGCAACTCCAAGTCAATAAACTTCAGGGATGGAAAGATAGTAGAATGATCAAAACAGAGCCTACAAGATAAGTTGGCTTAAAATTACTAAAGACCTAAAATAAGGAATAAAAACAGAAAAAAAAAATCAAGATACATGAAAAACTAGGTAAATTTTAAAAAGTATTTCCAGAAAAGTAAAATCTTTAAAATATAATTATTGAAATAATAGAAATATCTCTGCAGATGGGTTACCACGGATTCTCAAAGTTTATTACACCTGAAGATCCCCTGGAGGACTTGTTAAACACAGACTGCAGGGCCACCTCCAGAGTTGCTGGGGCAGGGCCTGAGAATCTGCATTTATAACAAGTACCCAGGTGTAGCTCCACTGATGATCTGGGGACAACGAGTTAGGCTGATTAACTCTGGCTGACCAAAAGTAGTTGACAAGTTAGTGAATAAAGCTGGGTTATTTTAATTGATCTTCTATTCAGGGGAAAGGAGTTTCAACCAGCACACAGTTGAAAGCAGTAACTGAGAAAAATAAAACCATTTCCACGTGCATGTTTCAAATACACTTTCAGGATTTTCGATAGTCTAAATAGTCTGTATTTTGTCCAAGGTTACAAGAGAAAAAGAACATTATATATCGAGAAAAGATTCAATACGGTAAGAATATATAATATAATATTTAGCACTTAACAGAATATGCAAAGCAGAAAGGGACACAATTGGAGGGGAAAATAGTTCTACAACAATCATTGGAGACCTCAGTCCCCCACTTTTAATAATGGAAAGAACAACCAGACAAAAGATAAGAAAGGAAATGAGAGGACTTGAACACAGCAAGCCAACTAGACCTAATACACACCACCAGGTCCCCCGTGCATTTTAGCTGAGGTCTCTGGACGCAAGGCCCACGACTGGTGTGTCAGTGGGCCCATGACTGCTGTGACAAATTACCACAAACTTGGTGGCTTCCAACAACACACATTATGATCTTACAGTCCTGGAGGTCGAAAGAGTAAAAAGAGGTCTCACCGAGCTAAAATCAAGCTGCTGGCAAGACTGTGTTTCTTTCTGGAGGTTCACTGGGAGAACCCAGTCCCTTACCTTTTCCAGCTGCTAGGCAGAGGCTGCCCTGTTCTGTGGCCCATCCTCCATCCTCCATCCTCAAAGCCAGAAAAACTGGGCTGAGACCTCCTGGTGCTGCCTGCCATGTCTGTTCTCTCTCTCCTGCCTCTCCTCCTTATAGGGACAGGCGATTGCATTGGGCCCACCTGGGTGACCCAGGCTACTCTCCTTAGCCATTAAGCTCATCATCCTCAGCCTTTTCTTCTGTCAGATGGAGAATATAATCCCCTCGTTTTAGGGAATTTTGAGGAATAAATCGGATTACTAAATTGTGAGTTCCTTGAGTCAATAAAGATTAACTGAGCACTCACTGTGTGTAAGGCAACTTTCTTAAGTGCTAGGGATACAACAGTGAACAAAACACACAAAAATGCGTGTTTCTGTCTGTGTGTGCAATTAATCTACCTTAATTCCATCCGCAACTGTAATTCCCTTTTGCCACGTAAGGGGACAAAGTCACAGGCTCTGGGGAGTAGGACGTGGACACCCTTGGGGTCTTTATTCTGCCTTCCACAGTGGAGGACTGCAGACGCTGTGGGCGAAATGTTTGGAGCTGGTACCATTAAAATTCTCTGCAGTTCCCGCTTCAAGGTGCAACTCTCAAGTACTGGCACCTGGGTTTGCGGCCAGGTGAGGCTCTGAGCAGCATGGGCCTCGAAGACACTGGAGACATCAGAGGCCCTAAAGTTATGTGTTACTTCCCAGGTTAAACCTGGCACGGAGAGACAAGAGAGTGGCAAGTCAAGCAAACCCGGTGAACTCCCTTTGTCAGCTTTCCTTCCGTCTGCCACAAGGAAGGCCTGTGCCAGAACCCAGGGTCTTCTGGGCTGAGAGGCCGCAGCCTGCATTGGAAGGACAGTGAGTCACGGACGTGGGAAGATGACGGACACTGGTGTCCGAGACGCGAGTATAAAGCCAGGCTCTGCACGCACCAAGCTGCGCGATCTTGGGCGAGCAGCGCTTCGCCAGGCTCTACCCACGGCGACGCCACAGTGCCTCCTGCCGGCCGGACGCCCTCACTCGTGCACTCCGCCCGGCAGTGCGGCCGCGCATCAGCCCCCTCCCGAGCATCTTGGCGCGCACTTAGCCCGTACCTGGGCGTGCACCTGGGCGTTCAATGTGGCCTTTGCGGCTCTCACCTTGGACCTGAGGCTTCCCGCTTTGTTCTAGAGGGAAGGCTGGAGGAGCCCAGACAGGAAGGTGTCAGCTCTGTCCCGCACCCATGTGCCCTGTGCTCTCCCCTAAGTAGAGCAACAATGACACCTGGGGAGGAAAGCTTCACGGAGCTCAACAGATTTGCAGGGGTGAAAGATGGAGGGATGAGGGGAGTTGGATTTCTATCCTAGTTTTTATCTGGATAACTCCTGAGCCAAGCACAGCTTTGTGAGCCTCTAGAGACCCCGGAACCTACTTCCATCAACTGGACATAAAGAGGCGAGCCCAAAAGCAACCGCATCCACTCTAAAACCAAAAGCTACTGTTACTTGCCAGGCATGGCAGTAAGTGTCCTATGAGTGTTAATTCACCCATCGGACATTCATTGAGCTTCCATTCTGTGCCAGATCGTGTCTAGGTGTCTGGGATGCAGAGGTAACAAACATGCACACACAGGCATGCACACACATTCCTAGCTCCTTTACTTCGTCAGCACTGTTGTTTGACATAGCAATTACTGCCATCTAAAACATTATATAGTTTACTTTATTTTTCTTATATTGTTGTCTGCTACCACATATGTACGCATGTGCACACTGACACCAACCCACACACAATCACACACACACACACACACACATTTCTGTGTGTTTTGTTCACCGTTGTATCCCTAGCACTTAGGAAGGTTGCCTTACACATGGTAAGTGCTCAGTCTTTATCACCTCAAGGAACTCACGATTTGGTAATCTGATGTATTCCTCAAAATTCCCTAAAACTAGGGGATTATATTGTCAATTTGACAGAAGAATAGGCTGAGGATGGGGAGCTTAAGTGGCCTGCATGGACTGATTCAACTCTTAGTAGTGGAGTTGGGAGGCAGACCCAGGTCTGCTGATCCTAAATCCTGTCCTCTGAATGTCCCCCCATATGCTAATTACTGGAGAAAGCAGAAATAAAAGAAATCACTATTATCAGCATTGTTTTTCATTTTATTAATCTTAAGAGTGAACATAGGCCGGGCACGGTGGCTCAAGCCTGTAATCCCAGCACTTTGGGAGGCCGAGACAGGCGGATCACGAGGTCAGGAGATCAAGACCATCCTGCTAACACAGTGAAACCCCTTCTCTACTAAAAAATACAAAAAACTAGCCGGGCGAGGTGGCGGGCGCCTGTAGTCCCAGCTACTCGGGAGGCTGAGGCAGGAGAATGGCGTAAACCCGGGAGGCGGAGCTTGCAGTGAGCTGAGATCCGGCCACTGCACTCCAGCCTGGGTGACAGAGTGAGACTCTGTCTCAAAAAAAAAAAAAAAAAAGCAAATAAAATAATTTTAGCTTTATTGATTTATTTAAAGTTCTACTGAGATAGCAATAGAGTAAGGAAAATAATCAGAGGGCAGAAATTACATTGGAATCAAAATTCCATATGCGTGAGCTGAACTTTGTCCTGAAGGCTTCTGCTGATTTCTAGCAGCCTACAGCCACAGTTACACTGAGCTGTGCTGGGTACAAATGACAAAAGTAGAAGGGGAGTTGGGCTGGAGGAAGAGTTCTAATCAGAGGCCCCTGCAAAAAGTCAGAAATCCCAGAAGTCAATGCTTTCAGTGGGTGAACACAGAAGGAAAGATATAAACATTCCCCTAACACATTCTTAACCACCTGTCCATATTTGACTAGGAAGAGGGCAAGAATCTACACTTTTTGTGAAAATTGAAGCCCCCTTGCAAATAGAAAGTTTTGTGTTTTTTTGTTTTGTTTGTTTGTTTTGAGTCTCGCTCTGTCCAGGCTGGAGTGCAGTGGCGTGATCTTGGCTCACTGCAAGCTCTCTGCCTCCCGGGTTCACGCCATTCTCCTGCCTCAGGTTCCTCCCAAGTAGCTGGGACTACAGGTGCCTACCACCACACCCAGCTAATTTTTTGTATTTTTAGTAGAGACAGGGTTTCACTGAGTTAGCCAGGATGGTCTTAGTCTCCTGACCTCGTGATCTGACCGCCTCAGCCTCCCAAAGTGCTGGGATTACAGGCGTGAGCCACCACGCCTGGCCTGGGTTTGTTTTTTGAGACAGTCTTGCTCTGTCACCCTGGCTAGAGTGCAGTGGTGTGACCTTGACTCGCTGCAACATCTGCCTCCCAGGTTCAAGCAATTCTCCTGCTTCAGCCTCCCAAGTAGCTGGAATTACTGGCACCCACTACCATGCCCTGCTAAGTTTCGTAGTTTCAGTAGAGATAGGGTTTCTCTACCCCAGTAGAGATGGGGTTTAGCCAGGCTGGTCTCAAACTCCTGACTTCAGGTGATCCACCCGCCTAGGCCTCCCAAAGTGCTACGATTACAGGCATGAGCCACTGCTCTCAGCCAGAAATTTTATTTAAAGTGATCTGAAATTGACTGTGCTTCCTGGCACCTAGCATAAGCAAATATAAGTTCTCTCCAAAAGGTGTAAGCTGAGGCCTTAACGATTTCTCAAAGATAGTGACCGGGAACATGATTTTATAATCAAAAGTCACAAAACATACGAAGAAACAAACTGTGATGAAATAGGTTCCAAGCTCGGTAATGGTAGACTGAGTGGATCAGAACAGCTCTCCCTCAAGAACAACAGAAAATCTTGACATCATTGGCAAGCAAACAAGCGAGGGAGAAATTACAGAAAAGAGAGGGAATCCCAGAGCAGGTAGTTCAGAAATTGAAGTCATTTTGACTTGGGGTTACCAAAAAGGGATGAGCCCTCAAAGGAACTGAAGACCAACTGCAAAATTATGTCAGTCCCTGATTATGTTAAGATGACCTGGGGTAACTAGTGCTTCTAGTCTCGTTACCTAGAGAAAAAGTAATCCTCTTAAAATGTAGATACAATTATCCAGAACCTCAAATTACCTCTTAAATGTCTACATATAATGCCCAGCATTTAATTTTTAAAAAGCCAGGAATAGCAGAGGTTAAGATATTAACAAAACTCAAGATAATCAATGAACAGTAGGCACATATCCTTGGAGCATCCAGGATTTGAAATTATCAGAAACAAACCTCATACAGCTATAACTAATTTGTTTAAGAAATATGAAAATATTTCGTCAGAGAATGAGAAAGGATTCAAAATAGAAATCCTAAATCTTAAAACTGTAGAACAAACTGAAATTATGAAATCAATAGATTGGTTTAATAGGAGTTTGAATTCAACCGAAGAAAAAGTGAACTGGGAGATGGAATCAGAAAAAAAATACATGCTGAGGCACAGAAAGACAAAATGTTGGAAAATACAGAAGGAATATAAGAGGCATCTAAAGTATGGTAAAAATATCTAGCATATTTGCTATGAGGAGTCACAGAGGAAAGGAGAAGACAGAGTGGAGCAGAAGCACCATTTGAAAAGAAGAGAATTTTCAAAAATGAATGAAAGATGTGATACCACAGATTCAAGCAGCACTATAATTCCCAAGAAGGATAGAAACAACACCATATCTAGGGACATTACAGCAAACTGATGAAAAGCAAAAACGGAGAAAAATCTGAAAGCATTTGAAAAAAAATAAAAGAAAATTATCTTCAAAGGAGCAACACTAAGACTGACAACTGATTTTGAAATAGAAACAATGGACTCCAGGAAACAAAGAATGACATCTTGATGCCATCTTGCCAAACTGGAATTCTATACCCAGTGAAAATATCCACTGAAAAGTGAAGGAGAAATAGAGGCTGAAAGACAAACAGCACTGAGAAACACATTACCAGCAAAACAATTTAAAAAGATATTGTAATTAAAAATCTGCTCACAAAGAAAACCAGGTGCAGACAATTTTGCCAGTGAATGCTTCCAAACATTTAAGAAAGAAATAACACTGCTTCTACACAAAATCTTCCAAAGCGTAGGAAAAGGGGAGTAAAATTAAAATTATGTACCACCTTTTTTTAAAAAGAAGAAAAAGATGAATATTTAGAGAAAAAATTAAAGATATAAATAAAATAAGCAATATACTGTGCTATAGACTGGAATATTCAATATTTAAAACTGTCAGTTCTCTAATAGATCTGTGCAATCTGGTTCTAAAAATCATGTCAATATTGACACACAACTTGAATGGACTTCAAGGGAAGTATTTTTTTTTTAAAGCCAATCTCAAAAGGTTACACACTATATGATTCCATTATTCTTGGAATAATGAAGTTACAGAGCTGGAAAACAGACTAATGGTTGCCCAGGGTTAACGTTAGGAGGTTTGGGAGACAACCGTCTGTTCAGTGCAGTAAGGCAGGAAAAGGCAACTAAAGGGTGAAGATTGGAAAAGAAAAAGTAAACTGTCGTTATTTACAGATAATATGATTGTATGCATAGAAAATTTAAAAGAAAAGCAAAACATCAAAGCTTATGAAATAGTTTATCAAGGTTACTGGTTAAAGGTTACTATGAAAAATCATTTGCATTGCTTTACACCAACAACAAACATTAAGAAAATTAATTTCTCCCCAAAAAGTTGTTTAGACTGAATCTAATCATAAGGAAACAAGCCAAATCTAGATTGTGGGACATTCTACAAAATGACTGGCCTAGACTTTTCAAAGATGCCAATGTCATGAAAAAAGGGAGCAGGAAAGGAGGTGGGGTGTTCTAAATTAAAGAAGATTAAAGAGACATGAAAAATGAATGCAACGTGTGATCCGAGATTAGATTCCAGGTTTTCTTGGGATACAATTTATGTAGCATAAAATGCACCATCTTAACAGATACATTTCTGTGATTTTTAACATATTCACCAAGTTGTGCAATCATCACCATGATCTGATTCCAGGATATTTTCATCGTCTCCCAAAATCCCTTCTACCCATTAGGTGTCACTTCCATTTCTACACTCCTCCCAGCCCCTGCCAAACCACTAATCTACTTGATGCCTCTATAGGTTTGCCTATTCTGGATATTCCAAATAAATTAAACCATAGGATGTGTGGTCTTTTATATCTGGCTTCTTTCTTCACTGACATTTTCTTTAACATTTTCAAGGTTCATCCATGTTTTAGCATGTATCAATACTTCACATCTTTTTATGGCTAAGTAATACTCCATTGCATGGATTTATCACACGTTGTTTATACATTCATCAGTCGAAGGACATTTGGGTTGTTTCTGTTTTGGCTATTGCGAATAATGCCACTATGAAGATTCACATACACATTTTTGTGTGAACACACGTTTTCAGTTCTCTTTGATATATACCTAGGAGTAGAATTGTTGGATCATATGGTAACTGGACATCTAATTTTTTGAGGAACTGCCAGGCTGTTTTCCACAACTGCTGCACAATTTTCCATTCCCACCCACAAATGTATAAGGGTTCCAATTTCTTCACATCCTTGTTGACACTTGGTATTATTTTTTTTATTATAGCTATCCTAGTCAGTGTGAAGTAGTACCTCATTGTAGTTTTGATTTGCATTTCCCTAATGACTAGTGATATGGAACATATTTTCATATGCTTATTGGTAATTTCTATGTCTTCTTTGTAGAAATGCCTATTCAATTTCTTTCTCCATTTTTAAATGGAGTTGTTTTATTATTAAGTTGTATGAATTCTTTATATGTTCTAGAAACTAGACACTTATCAGATATATGACTTGCAATATTTTCTTCCAGTATGTGGGCTGTCTTTTGACTTTCTTGATAGTGTTATTTGGTGCATAATGTTTTGTAATTTTGATGAAGTTCAGCTTATCTGTTTTTTCTTTGATTGCTTGTGCTTTTGGTGTCACATCCGCAAAGCTGTTGCCTAATCCAAGATCACAAATTTTCAAACCTATGTTTTCTTCTGATTTTTATAATTTTAACTTTTATATGTAGATCTTTGACCCATTTTGAGTTAATTTTTAGTATGTGGCATGTGGTAGAGATGAGAATTTATAATTTGTAGAAAAGACTATTCTTTCATCCATTTAATGGTCTTAGAATTCTTGTAAAAAAAATCCATTGACCTTCAATGTGAGGACTTTTTTTGACTGTCAGTTCTAGTCCACTGAGATATATGGTTATTCTTGTGCCAATTTTGATTACTGTTGTTTTATAGTAAGTTTTGAATTAGAGAACTGTGCATCCTCCAACCTTGTTTCTAGGATTGTTTGGGCTATTCTGGCCTCCTTTAATCCCACATGTATTATAAGATCATCTTGTCTATATTTGAAAAAAATGCAGTTGGAATTGTCCCTTTCATTCTTGATTTTAGTAATTTGAATCTTCTCTTTCTTTTCCTTAGGCAGTCTAGTTAAAGGTTTGTCAATTTTTTTATATCATTTCAAAGAACCAACTTTCGTTTCATTAATTTTCTCTATCATTCTTCTATTCTCTATATTTTTGCCCTGTTCTAAGCTTTATTATTTCCAGGCAGTTTGTGATAAGGCAGAAAGGGTAAAGAATAATTCTGCTCAGAGGGAATGGTATGAGCTAAGCCACAGATAAGTGAAAGGGCATGACAATCACAGCAAATGATGAGCAGCTCTGTGTAATAGCCTCTAGAGCTGGGGGTTGGGACAGATACAACTAAACTGTATTTTAGCAAGATCATTCCAGCAATGTGGGAAAATGGGAGAGAGGGAGGCTAGAAAGGAAGCAAGAAGTGGTGCTGGACAGCTTGAAGTGTTGATAAGGATGAGGAAGAAGGACTGGATGTGATGGGGATTAAGAGGTTCAGTTGGCAGCGTCTGTGTGCCATTGACCATGAGGAGAGGGAGAAGTACAGGATGGTATGGGGCTGGTTTTGGGGCCATAGGCCATATCAAGGGAGTGAGTGGGAAGATAAAGGGTTCTGTTTGGGGAAGATTGTGTGTCAATGTGTCTTGAGGCATCTGTACAGAAATGTCCAGAAACAGTGGGAGAGACAGGTTGGGAACACAGGCAGAAGTCAAGGATGTGGGACAGGTTTGAGGGCCATTGGTGAGTGGGCAGAAAGGATGTGACCCACCCCAGGGAAAGGATCAAGGATGAAAGAGAACCTACAACATCTCTGGTAACACCAGTGTTAGAGGCTGAAACACAAGACCAGGAGTCAGCAAACAAGATGAAGGGGCCAGCCAGAAAGTGGCAGTCGGCGCTGTGAAAACACCAGCAGTGCACAGTGGCACCTCAGAAGCCCCTGGGAGGGACTGAAGATGGGGCAAGGCCAGCAGGGCTGAGAGTCTCAAAGAGGTCAAGTAAGGTGTGGCTGCCCATGTCCACTGGACTTGGCAGTCAATGAGCCATTGGCCACTTATTCAGTGACAGTGTAGGAGGCAGAAACCCAACTGGAGTGGGCCGAGGAGCTGAGGCAGGCAAGGAAGTTGGAGGGCAAGTGTTCACTACCTTCCCAGGAGTTTGATGGGACCACAAGGAGAGGGAGAAAGTGGCCAATCAGCTGAAGGTCTGAATAGAACATAAAGGCTGACCTCCCATGAGTAAGAGGGAACACCTCCTGCCTGTGACTGCCTTCAAGCTGGGGCATTTGTTGCCCCCCACCACCCCCACCCTTTGGACTCAAACTTAAGCATTAGCTGTTCCTGGGTCGTGGGCCTGCTGGCTTCAGACTGCAACCACATCACCGGCTCTCCTGGGTCTCCAGCTGGCCAACTGCAGACCTTGGGACTTGTCAGCCTCCACAGTCACAGGAGGCAATTATTTATTATCTGAATCTCCTATTGGTTCTGTTTCACTGGGAGCCCTGACTAATGCACAGGGCACTAGGGGTGGTAATGGACACCTCTCTTCAGGCTGAAAGAAAGGACTATGTGGAGGCCTAAGAGTTGATTGAGCAGGAAGAACAGTGGGTGAAGGAGCTCAGCAGAAGGTTCACTGCTCTGAGTAGTGGGGCCTTTTACTGATCCAGTTACAGGGCCTGCATCCTCATCCATTTCATCCTCACCGCAGGTCAGTAGAGCCATGTGGTTGAGGAGACTCTCCCCTGGGGTTTATACATGACATGGTTTGGTTTCCTCCAGCATCTACCTCTCAACTGCAGAACCCCCTTTCCCATTGGGCAACAGCTCCCTAAGTCCTCATTATGGAGCCATAAGTTTTTGACTTCTTTTGGTTACTCCTTGTAGGAGTTAGGATTCCATCCTGTTCACTGGTTAAATCTTCACTCTCAAGCTCCATTTGAAACTCATATCCCCTCCCCATGCCAGACAGAGCCACAGTCTTGGAGCTGGAGAGGAGGCTGAACTTTGATCCTGAGCTGGCCTTGCCCTCTCCTGGGGGCTCACCCTTCTGGTGCCCAAGGTGGGGGTAGGGGAGACAGGGGGTCTTCAGGGGGCTGCTTCTAAGCAATGCTGGTGACCTCTGCTGCAACCATCTCCCATAGGTGGGGCTGGGCTTTCGAGAGGCAGAGTTCAGTGTCACGCCAACCTTTCCATTGCTAAGGACCAGCCCTCCCAAGTTCCCCTTCAGCCTGGTCAGACATTGAGACCCTGTCTCAGCTGTCCAGGTGGGTGCCCATCACTCAACTTGACTTCTGTCTGACAGAGAGGCTCTGTCCCTCTGCCAGTCCTATTCCTTCATGCAGAGCTCTTCTGCAAGCTCTGAGGGCTTTGGAGAACTGGGATGGGGTGTCGGGTGTCCCCCTTTCCTTCCCAGAGATGCCATACCCACATCCCTCATACTCACCATGGAACCCTCCTTCTTTCCTCAGTCACATTGCTGGGGGAGGGAAGTGTCTGCAAAGAGCAATGAATTGGGGTGCAAGTGAGGGCAATGTCACAGCAATGCAAGGAGCGCCCCTGGGAAGGAACCAGAGGGCAGCCGGGGACGCTGGCTCTGTTAGAGGGAGGCATCTGGGCTGGTCTTTCTGAGGCAAAGGGTTTGCATGGGCGGTGGCCCCAGCAGTAAAGCAGTGCCTCTGTAATGGGGCACCCCCAATCCCTGGGTGTTAAAATGCAGGTTCTGGTGCAGTGTTCCTGGGTGGCACTCCAGGTTTGGCCTTTCTAATTCCCTGGGGGTGCTGGGGATGCTGGCTCAGGGACTGTCCCTCCCTGGAGGGATCTGCCACTTCAGAGGCTCAAAATGACACACACAAATCTCTCTCACGCTTGCAACTGGACAACCTCTCCTGCACCCTCCCTCCCCCAAGCAGGTGTTCCTGTTTTGTTTTATTCTCTATGGAAATAACATGAACAAAGGGTCTAGCAATCAACACGTGGAGAGGACTCTCTACATACCAAGCACCTCAGTGTTCTAGTTAATCCTGCTAACAGCCCTCCGCTGCACAGGTGGGGAAACTGAGGCCTGAAGATGTCCAGTAACTGACTGGAGGATGCACATGGGGAAGTGGCAGAGCTGTCTGCTGCCAGGGAGGAGGGTAGCCCTCAGCCTCTCATGCTGCCAGAGGTCACCCAGGGAGGAATTTTTCCAAACAGCCTTTTGGAAAGGGAGGGTCTAGAAATTTCCTCAGGCTAATTAACTTGAGGCAAGGACCCTGCGGTGAAGAGGCGGCACTTTTAACAGCTCTGAGACAGTTACATGCTGAGTTTCTGGTAAACAGAAATGAATGAGTCCCAAGAGGGCTGGGGTTTGTTTTGGGAAAAGAGAAAGGGGGAAAGCCGGTCAGGTCAGACTGGAGGAGGCTAATGGCAGCCTGGGAGGCCTTGTCAGTGTCTCCCCTGGGCAGGCCACAGGCCATTTCCAACAGCCCCTGCCAGAACCTGCAGGCCTGCTGGAGTCATGGACTGTGTAATGTGCATCTATTAACCTCCTGGGATGGCTATGAAGTACCACAAACTGCGGCTTCAACAGCAGACATTTATCGACTCACAGCTTTGGAGTCTAGAAGTCTGAGATCAAGGTGAGGCAGGGTTGGTTCCTCCAGGGGGCCCTGAGCTGGGACTGCTCCAGGCCTCTTCTTCTGGTGGTTGTCTAACTTCTGGTGGTTGTCGCAATCTTTCGTATTCCTTGGCCTGTAGGTCTCGCCCCATCCCTGCCCTCATCTTCACGTGGTGTTCTCCCCACATGCGAGCCTGTCTCTGGGTCCGAATTTCCCCTTTTTATAAGGACACCAGTTGCACTGCATTAGGGAACCACCCTACTCCAGCATGGCCTCATCTTAACTCGTTACATCTGCAACAACCTAAATGGAACCAATTCTGCGGTACAGGGGGCGGGACTTCAACACTGCGTCCTCAGAGGACGCAATGCCACTCATCACAGTGAGGGAGGGGTACAAACGGCCCCTCTACCAGGACAGCCCAGATGTGGACCCATGGATTTTCTTACACAAATTCCAGGGCCCCCAAGCACAATTCGAGAAAGTATTACAAGGCTTGGGGAATTGACAACGGGTGGCTCTTCCCCAGGTAATCCCCAGCACTGGAGACAAATGAGGGTGCTTCCCCAGCACATTGCAGGACGTCCTCCATGTGTCACACGAGCGCCCAGACCCGTAGACATTGTCGCAAACTTCCTGAAGCCTCAGTCCATGAGGCCAAAGGCACTGTCACGGAAAGGCTGGGCCAGGACAAGCCACGGAGCCTCTTTCTTCACCTGCCTGCTGGGGAGAATGAGGCTGACCTTGAATGTACAGCTAAGGCTGTTGGATAAATTCAGTGCACTTTCCACCCCGCCTCGAGTGAAGTTATCTTGAAGTTATTGTCTTAGCCCTGCCTCTGCCCTGCCCTCCCACATTCTAGCAAAGACTCAGCCAAATGCCTTTCTTTTTTTTTCTTTTGAGAGGGAGTATCCCTCTTGTTGCCCAGACTGGAGTACAATGATGCAATATTGGCTCACTGCAACCTCTGCCACCCAGGTTCAAGTGATTCTCCCACCCCAGCCTCCCAAGTAGCTAGGACTACAAGCATGTACCACTACACCCAGCTAATTTTTGTATTTTTAGTAGAGACAGGGTTTCATCAGGTTGGCCAGGCTGGTCTCGAACTCCTGAACTCAGGTGATCCACCCGCCTGGGCCTCCCAAAGTGCTGGGATTACAGGCATGAACCGCCGCCCCCAGCCCAGCCAAATGCCTTTCACCCACTTTAACGATCCAATCCTTGGGGCACATGGACTGCATACTGGCCTGGAACCCTGGAGACCGCAGGCCTCTGTTTCTGCAGCCAGCAGCCACCTGCTTTGATTCCGATGTCTTGCTGTTCCCTGGGGGAGTCACCACCCTTCACCCCCACTGTCAAGCCATCAGGTTAAGGCAACTCGACATCACCCAAGGCAGACAATGGGAGCCCTTCCCATGCCTTTTCCTGGAATTACTGGGAACAGTAAGTTCTTTTTTCCCCCTGTGGGGGAATGAAGTACCTACCTTATGTACAGACATGATAAAATGGGCATAGCACTACCTGGAGATAACAACATAATATGTGTAAAGTACCTACTCAGGAAATACTTCTTGTTTGGGTGTTGATGGTAAAATGACACAGGAATGTACAGGAAGCACCCAAGGCATCCACAGAACATCCTTGTTGCAGAGGCAGGTTTACTGTGAAGGCAACAAAGACTAAGCTTGGAGTCTCTCACCTGAGCCGCCCTGTCCAAGGCCCTGCATTGAAGTCTGTCTGTAACTTTGTCTCTTTCTCATCAAGAGGACAACACCTATCCCCAAAATTGTATAATAAGCTTCATGTCCCCCAAACTTGGATCCAGTTCTGTATGCCGGGCATGGGAAATAAGAGGAACTGAGATTTTTTTAAATTAACAAAATGCAGAGGGTGAACCAGATACTATTTGCTTCCTTCTAAGGCAAAAGTCTCATCTGTCTATGATCCTGATGTAATAAACCCATCTTTTTGGATTGTACTGGGACTGGATTCAAGACTTAAAAGAAACTGAAAGGCTTTTCTTAAAAACAAAAATTAGCATTTAACTCTAAGATAATAAAGCAGAAGCTGGATGAAATTCAAAGTGCTTAAATTTCCATTAAAGAATAAATTCAGGTCTCCCAGGGGGGAAAAAAATGAACAAATACTTCTCCCAGGGCAAAAGGAAAAGAAGGCTGTCTGAGTGAGTACCTCTCAGGGAGGAAGCTGGAGCTGACAGCCAGGAAAGAATTCACTATAGAAGAACCCAGATCTGGGAGGCAAGGGAGCCCACTTCAGGGCTCACTGAGGGCTCTGTCCTGGCTTCCTAACCCAGCCCACCTGGGGAGCAGGGAAGGGCCCTGCAATTGAGATGACTGAAGAGAGAAGGCAGCTGGGCTCGATGGTACATGCCTGTAATCCCAGCACTTTTGAGAGGTCGAGGTGGATGGATCACAAGGTCAGGAGTTCAAGACCAGCCTGACCAACGTGATGAAACCCTGTCTCTACTAAAAATACAAAAATTAGCTGGGAGTACCTGTAATCCCAGCAACTCGGGAGGCTGAGGCAGGAGAATTTCTTGAACTTGGGAGGTGGAGGTTGCAGTGAGCCGAGATCATGCCACTGGACTCCAGCCTGGGCGACTGAGCGAGACTCCATCTCAAAAAAAAAAAAAATTGGAAACACAACTGCATACAGGGGAGAATTGTGGGTTAAAGCCTGCTTTTCCTGGTGGGAATTTCTTGAAGCAACAGGAAGTTCTGAAACTCTGTTTCCAGTCACTTGGACAGTCAGTAGGTTGTGGGTCAACAAACTTTCCATGTGTTTATGTTTGAGGCTCCAGGCTGGGCCCTGGAGATGTAAAGTGGAAAGCAGAGGGTTGTACTGGAAGTGACTGTAGAAGGTGCAATGGCTGAGGCCATGACAGATGACAGCACAGGCCTCAGCCATTGCACCTTCTACAGTGGAAGGGACACTAAAAGGGAGTATCTGCCTAGTCTAGGTGCCATCCGTAATGATACCTGACATTTTTAACTAGGGCAGAGAATACCCTAGTTGAATCAAGTGCAGACGACAAAGGGTGTTAAGAATGCCAAGAACAACAGCTCAGGGCTGGGCGTGGCGGCTCATGCCTGTAATCCCAGCACTTTGGGAGGCTGAGGCCAGCAGATCACCTGATTTCAGGAGTTCAAGACTAGCCTGGCCCACATGGCGAAACCCCATCTCTACTAAAAATACAAAAATTAACTGGGCCTGGTGGCAGGTGCGTGTAATCCCAGCTACTTGGGAGGCTGAGGCAGGAGAATCACTTGAACTTGAACCCAGGAGGCAGAGGTTGCAGTGAGCCAAGGATCATGCCACTGCACTCCAGCCTGGGCGACAAAGCGATACTCCATCCCAAAAAAAAAAAAAAAAAAAAAGAACAACAGGTCTGAAATGGGGCCACCCTTCTACTAGCTGGGAAAAGGTGCCATGGCTTCCTCTGTCAGTGTCAGCTCCCATCACAAAAGAAGGACAAGTAACAACCTACTCTTCCAGGCCAGACCTCCTCCCATAGCTGTCAGCCTTAAGCATAGTCTGTGTGTCGTGAGTTGTCCAGCGTCCTGGTGAAAGGCTTTGCTTCCTAAGTGTCTGTAATGCATGAGGCCCGTTTGGGGCCAGCTGACAGGACTGGCTATGTGCCCTGCAGTCCTGGCCTGTCCGGCCTGCACCTGAGTGCTCTGTGCTGGGCCAGATCTGGCCTTTCATCTGTAGCTATCTGCTTAGGAACAGAAGGAAAGGCAGTTTATCTTGGGTAAAGTGCGAATTTTCTGAGCACAAAATGAATACATGTTGCCGGGCGTGGTGGCTCACACCTGTAATCCCAGCACTTTGGGAGGCCGAGGCGGGTGGATTGCCTCAGCTCAGGAGCTCGAGACCAGCCTGGGCAACACAGTGAAATCCCATCTCTACTAAAATACAAAAAATTAGCAGGGCATGGTGGCGTTCACCTGGAATCCCAGCTACTCGGGAGGCAGAGACAGGAGAATCGCTTGAACCTGGGAAGCGGAGGTTGCAGTGAGCTGAGATTACGCCAGTGCACCCCAGCCTAGGTGACAGAGTGAGACTCCATCAAAGAAAGAAAGAGAGAGAGAGAGAAAGAAAGAAAGAAAGAAAGAAAGAAAGAAAGAAAGAAAGAAAGAAAGAAAGGAAGGAAGGAAGGAAGGAAGGAAGGAAGGAAGGAAGGAAGGAAGGAAGGAAGGAAGGAAGGC
>NC_045439.1:128615517-128622660 GCF_002776525.5 Piliocolobus tephrosceles
AAGAAAGGAAGGAAGGAAGGAAGGAAGGAAGGAAGGAAGGAAGGAGAGAAAAACTGAATACATATTTGACCATTCCCCTACCTGTTACTTTCTTTTTTTTTTTTTTGAGACTCGAGTCTCGCTCTGTCGCCCAGGCTGGAAGTGCAGTGGCTGGATCTCAGCTCACTGCAAGCTCCGCCTCCCGGGTTTACACCATTCTCCTGCCTCAGCCTCCGGGTAGCTGGGACTACGGGCGCCCGCCACCGCGCCCGGCTAGTTTTTTGTATTTTTTTAGTAGAGACGGGGTTTCACCATGTTAGCCAGGATGGTCTCGATCTCCTGACCTTGTGATCCGCTCGTCTCGGCCTCCCAAAGTGCTGGGATTACAGGCTTGAGCCACCGCGCCTGGCCTTACTTTCTTGCAACATGTGGATTAATGTGACTGTCCTCTCCCTCGTTCCCCTCCAGCCCACTTCTCCCCTTTAAATACTGAAGCACTCCAAATTATCTTTGGAAAAAGTCACAGACCACAGATTGTTCCTGTGGTTTTGTGTGCCTTTTTTCCAAGCATGTCCTTAACCTTGGCAAAATAAACTTCTAAATTTATTGAGACCTGTCTCAGATATTTTTTGGTTTACAGCTTATATATATGAATCACTTACCAGACACTGGTATTTAGTGAGCTCTCCTAGGCTATAACCAGAATGTCAAATACGAAGATTATTGTGTGTGATCGTTTGGTTTCCTTGTTATGATGTATTTTATAAATGCACTAGTTATATCTTTGCTTATGTATTTTTGCTGATCTTTCATAAGGTGGAAGTTTTGTCTAAATGGTATATATTAGACTGTATTGAGTGTTACAAAACCAATGTTCTATGGAGAATGAAAAAATAAAGGACTAAATTGACTAGGGGGAGAAAAAGCACGAGTCCTGGGTTGCAAGGACCATGTGAGGCATGGGCGGAGCAGGCAGTGCTCGGCAGGCCCAGAAGAGGGAGCCCACGGCTTGCCTGCCTGCCCCTCTCGCTCTCCTCCAAGAGAGACTGCCCGTGAGTTTCCACTTACCACACACTAGGTTAGGTTTCTAAAGCAATGTGCCCAGGACTTTTCTTCATTCCCAGCTCCACCCTTAGAGAAGTAGACTCCAGCCAGGAAAGTAAAAAAAAAAAAAAAAAAAAATCTCAACCCCAAGTGTTGTATATTCAGATCTCCAGAAACAAAAAAAAACCACCACTTCAGGCATCAGGGAAATAAAATGGAGAGAGCTCGGAGAGCGCCCAATTGAGAGCAGACATGGTCCCATAGAAGGCATCCCTGGGCGGGGGCCGGAGGCCTGGGAGGATGGAGACATCTGGACCTCATGCCGGGAAAAAATGAGAAATGGCTCTTGATAGAGGGGCCAGAGCATGGGGCAGGGTGGTGTGGGGGGGCCTGACCTATGCAACAGGAAGGGGCCTGCCCACCCTCTCCACTGCCATGCTCCCCAGCACAGCTGGAAAGGAAAAGGGCTACGGAGTGTGCAGATTCTTTGTTTTTTAAAAGCCCAAGCAGCTTATTTTAAGTCAATAATGCCATGGCCTCAGAGCAAAGCAAATGCTGCAGGTGCGGCATTGGGAACACCATGGGCCTGTATTGCAGGGGAAACCTGGAGCCTGGGAGGCACCTTTCATGGGCAGAGGTGGGAAGGAGTCACCTGGGGCTGATTTCCATGGACCTGTGAGCCCTGAGCCCTCAGGCCTGGCTGGCTTTTTGTGGGAGGACAGGGCTCCCAGGAGCCAGCCAGTCAGGGGGCCTGCAACCCTGCAACTCAGAGCCCAGTGTGCAACAAGCACCAGAGGGCTCACTCTCAGAAGTGGGGGCTCAGCTGACCCGTCCCAGGCCAGACAGTGGGCCTGTCACCGATCACGCCATTGCGGTGGCAAAGTATTATAAGGCCAAAGATTTGGAGCTCTGGGCCAGACCGCTCGCTTTGAATCCTGACTTAGACCTCTACCGTGTGACCTCAGGCGGGTTACTTCACTTCTCTGTGTCTCAGTTTCCTCCTCTGTAAAACAGGGGTCACAAATTTCTTGTTTACAATTCCAAAATCAAAAACGCTCCAAAGAAATGATATATAAATACACATATACATACGTATACACAGCCTCTTCAACTTAAGATAGGGTTATATCTGCATAAACCCATTGTAAGATGAAATGATTGTTAAGTTGAAAATGAATTTAATACACCTAACCTACCAAACATCACAGCTGAGCCCAGCCTACCTTAAACGCACTCAGAACACTGACATTAGCCTATAGTTGGGCAAAATCTTCTGGCAATGCAGTTCACTGTGGAGTATCAGTTTTTGTTGTTGTTTGTTTTTGTTTTTTGTTTTTTTTTTTTTTGAGATGGAGTCTCACTCTGCTGCCAGGCTGGAGTGCAGTGGCGCAATCTCGGCTTATTGCAACCTCCACTTCCCGGGTTCAAATGATTCTCCTGCCTCAGCCTCCCGAGTAGCTGGGACTACAGGCACATGCCACTATGCCCAGATAATTTTTGTATTTTTAAAGTAGAGACAGGGTGTCACCTTGTTGGCCAGGATGGTCTTGATCTTTTGACCTTGTGATCCGCCCGCCTCGGCCTCCCACAGTGCTGGGATTACAGGCGTGAGCCAGTGCACCCGGTCAGAGTATCAGTTCTTTACCCTCCTAATTGAGTGACCAACTGGGAGCTGTGACCACTGCTCTGCTGCTGGCTAGCATTGCCAGACGATCTTGTACCACACATTGCTAGCACAGGAAAAAACTAAAATTCCAAACTGACATAGTTTCTATTGAATGCATATCATTTTCACACCATTGTAAAGTCAAAACATCCTTAAATTGAACCGTGGTAAATTGGGGACCATCTGTATTGACAAAATAATAATAATAAAAGAAAGGCAAATAGCCAAATGGAAACAAAACTGGCAAAAGGAAGGCACTTTTATCAGAGATTTCTGGGTACTTACTTCAGTGACCATTTCCTTAACCCCCCTCCTTCTCAGTAATAGAATCCTGATGTTTCTCAGAGTTGCCGTTTATCTAATTGAAAGATCATGTTTCCCAGCCTCCCTTGCAGATAGGTATAGCCGTGTGACTAAGTTTTGGTCCAGTATATGCAAGCAGAAGTGTTGTGTGTTGTGTCCAAGAAGACTCCTTAAAGGGAAGGAGTGTGTCCTCCTTTGTGCCTGCCTCTCTCCTGCTGGTCGGAATGAGGGTGTGATGCCTGGTACTCTAGCAGCTATCTTGGAACATGGGGCTGAGGACCACAGCCATTCCCTAAGGAGAGCAAAATGCATCCCTAGAAGATGTCTGGGTCTCTGATAAGTTTGCAAAGCCACAATAACAATCCCACACTCTCTTCCTCCAGAATTCTTTTACAAGGGACAAAAATAAACTTCTATCCAATTTAAGCCTCTGTTGTTTTTGGTTTTTCTGCCATATGCAAATCAACCTAATCCAATTAACACAGCAATTCACAGAGGGGCAAATCCAAATGACCAAGATAAAATGGTGCTGAAGTTTGTCAGTAATTAGAAAAATGCAAATTAAACAACACACCACTTTAACCCATCAAACTGATTAAAGACAAAATATGTTAATATGTGTTGTGGGCAAAGATTCAGGGAAAGCATTCTCTAGTACACTGTTGCTGAAACATAAATTGTTATGGCATTTTTTGGAAACTAATCTGGCAACACTTATTAAAATTAAATCTAGACATATCCTTCAATCTAGCAATCTCATTCCTGGTACTCTAGCTCTGAGTAATAAAAGAATTAATGTGTAGGCAGGTGATACGGTTTGGATCAGTGTCTCCACCCAAATCTCATGTGGAATTATAATAATCCCCAGTGTTGGAGGTGGGGCCGGCTGGGAGGTGATTGGATCATGGGGTGAATTTCTCACAAATGTTCTACTGATTGAACTCAGAGTGATACAGAAAAGGAGAAATCATTTTTTTCCACGGAAATGACTTTTGAATGAGAGCTGCTCTTTTGATACAACTATGCTAGTACCTTTTCTAAGTGCATCCATGTAGAAACTCATTTAATCCTCTAACAACCCTATTTCTTGGACAGAGAAAATTGAGGCAATACCTTCTTGAAATCATTCTGAAGCTAGTAAGTTAAATTTTTTCAAAGTTTGCTGTATTTTCACCTGAAGAGTTTCATTCAGTGTCTGGAGCGTAGTAATCTCTTTATCAGTATTAGACATTGTCATAATTGATATGAACTATCAGAAAAATCTTGATCATTCTCTCTTAGTATTGGGTTTTCTGCATGTGTCTGATGATCTTTGATTCTCTATTTATATTCATATGAAAGAACTAGATGACTGACACACATAGCTTCTATAAGATTTTGTTTCAGTAGTGAATGATTTCATCAGCAGCAGGTCTTTCTTCTGAGTGGGCAGGCTGGCTCTGAACTCTATGTGCAGACAGGCATGTCAAGACAACTTTGAGGTGAGCAGGAGAGCAGCTGAGATTGCCCTAAAATGCCAGAGAATCATAATAAATCAAAGGACTAACCCTACTCAGGAAGAATGTTTATTACATGAGAGTGTTATTTGCTGGTCGTAGCTAGCAAGAAAGTCAGAAGTAAAGGCACTTCTGCCAGCTTTTATCTCAGAATGGGCCAAAAGGAGGGAAGAGATAGGGAAGTTGGAAGGAGATAGAACTATACATCCACAAAATCTCAATGACTTCCCTGATTTTTGTTCCATTACAACTTTGCTCTACTCAATTGCTCACATGAAGCTTAAAACCTCCTGAGGTCCTACCCTTAACGATAGTATCCATCTTCCCTACTTCTTCTGCTCCCTTCTGGGCAAATTTTGGATACTAGCAACTCTGTTCTCTTTTATTTTTATAATAGTGTAGCTGATTGGATAGTGGCCAAAAAAAAATATATGTTCAAGTCTTGACCCCGGGTAACTGAAGATGTGATCTTATTTGGAAATAGGGTCTTTGCATATGTAATTAAGTTAATGAGTTCAAACGGAGACCATCCTGGATTTAGGGTCCTAATTCCAGTGACTGCTATTTTTTAATTAAAAAACAAGTAATTTGAAACACAGATACATAGGGGGAAAGGCCATTCATGCAGTGAAAATGGATGTAAAAATTGGAGTTATGCAGCCACAAGCCAAAGAACACTAGAAGCCACTAGAAACTGAAGAGGCTGGGACCCTCCCATAGCCTGCAGAGGGAACATGGCCCTGCCAACACCTTGATTTTGCACATCTGGCCTCCAGAACCGCACGAGAATGCATTTCAGTTGTTTTAAGTCACCAAGTGTGTAGTAATTCACTATGGCAGCCCTAGGAAACTATAACTTAAATAGAATCCCATTAACTTCCTGTCTTTCAGAAGTCCGCCAAAAATCTCTGAGCTGCTCATGTAAACCCTGAGCCCATATTACTCTCAGTACTGCTGTGTATTTATCTCATTTTGTTTCTCTTGACTAGAACAGAAGTGAGTTAGTTTCAGTCTGCGTTGAAATTTTTAAAATAATATTTAATATTTAACTACAGTGTATCTTCAGTCTTGCCCTGGAAGCCAGATTCAGACTCAGGCTAGATTGAAGAGAAAGCATTCAGCTACAAGAAAGGAGATTTAATTTTTGGTTCCCCGGCACATAGAGTGTGCATTCCCCTGATGCAATGGTGTCAGACCAACTGCATTTAAGATGAAAGCCAATCAAGACCGATGAGTCTGACAGCATCTTACTCGGCTTCAATGGACCCCATGCCATCTTAATCATAAAGGTGTGTATTTGTATGTATATATTCAGTTTCTAATTCTTCCACTGGCATTGTTTCACAAAATCCCTCCAGATACAACCAATATTCATTTTAATTTCAGTCAGAGTAAGTATAAAATCAGTTCTCTTCATAATATTAGTTTTTGACTTCAAACCTTCAGAGACATAAATGTGCTTTACGAAAAGCTCATACTGTTTTTTTCCTCCAGCAAAAATCGTGCAGTGATCTGTTACTGCCAGTGAAGAATTAGATATGTAAAGGGAAGAGGGCATTTGAAGGCAGATGGAATGGATGGGCAGTCACATGGGTTTTTCTTCATGAAGACATTTTAAAGTTTGGTTCTCATTGTGAAGATAATTTAAATTGAAAGAATTTTTGTACCTTGACACTGCAATAAGTTCCCTGTACATGCATAAAGTTTTACAAATGAGAAGCTGTGTGGCACTTCTGCTAGAGCAAGGTGTTCAACACTAAAGCAACAGAATATTCTTTAAATATCTCCCTTTGATGTCAGAGCCTGAAAATTAGACATTAAAAATGAATAACCCTGCAACTCTAAGAAAAATTAGAGCAAGTAAAACATAATTTAATGAATCCCTATGTGATAGGAAACCATAGTTCAAATCATTTGATATCAGAAAATACCCTCCATCCCTTAACCTCAAAATATGTTAAAGCCAGCTCAAGTCACATGACTTTTAGTAAAATTTCTCAGACAAGTCTAGCCAACATTGATCTCTTTCTCCAAAGACTTTATCTGTACTTATCTATGTCAGTCATAACCTTGAAATCACATACCATCTTGTAGCACTATCTAAACTACTCCACCTGTATATAGCTTGTTTTCCTATTGCAATTACAAATTCAATGGGGTCAAGAACCATATCTTAATCTTCTTTTGTATCCTGCAATAAGTACTTTTTTAAAAAGTTGAAGTGATGTAATCTCCAAAATAAAATGGATCATTCAGACACATTAAGATTTTAGCTAGCAAATCTGTAAGATACTAGGCTGTGTAATTTTATCTGCAATAGTAAAAGCTATAAAAGGTCACCTGCCTTTAGTCATAAGTCATTGGGAAAGTCATGTGGGTATATTATATTCAAATGCACATCCTACCTGTCGTGCTTCTCTTTTGCATTCTCCTCTTGGAGATTTTGGTGCCCTTTACTTAGAATAATTGTGAAGGTATGTCTGAAAACTAATTGACAAGACCTGCATTTCACCAACCCATCACCCCAGTCATCAATCTTGCTTTAGCCCAGAGTTGGCAAGCTATTAGTAGTTACCATTTTGGAGCAATAATATGTTCCAAATACTAGATAGATAGATAGATAGATAGATAGATAGATAGATAGATAGATAGATA
>NC_045439.1:128622670-128658049 GCF_002776525.5 Piliocolobus tephrosceles
ATAGATAGATAGATAGATAGATAGATAGATAGATAGATAGATAGATACATAGACAGACAGACATAGGCATGTATGTATATACGTATGTATGTCAATGACCTTGAAAGTTTGGTATTATTAGCCTTGTTTTGCCGATACATAAATAACTTTCTCAAGGTTATAGACTACCTAAACCAAGATTCAAACCTCAATTTCCAAAATCCATGTGGTTTACATTAAGTCACCTCCCTTGCTAGTAAAGCTTCATATTTCAGATCCTACAAAGATAAATTAAAACTGGAATGGACTAAAAACTCTTTGATTTCCTGAGTTTATAAGTTTTACTTTTATTTATTTAATTAATATCCTGCAAGTCACAAAGCACACAATCTTATGAAAAGCAGTGAATAAAAGTCATGTGAGAGCAAGTTTACAGAAGAAAAAGTAAATAGCATAAGAAACAGAGACTATGCAAAAGATTGGTCTGGTTACAAGAAAAATAAAACAAGGAACAGAAAAAAATCAAAAACATTGGCAATAAAGAAATGGCTTTATTATGTCATTTTTGAGTCAAAATGATTTTGGCATATGCATTATTTTAGACTTTTTAAAAAGATTTTGCACATATGTGCAGCTGGGAGTCAATAAGGACAGACAATGCAATGAAGGTTTATTTGTGAAAGTGCTGGTGGTTGCAAATGCTGTAGAACTGTGCAAAATCCTGAACGTACTTACTGTAAGATTGACTATTGGCTCCCAATTTCATCCTAGCTCCTTTTGTAGTAGAGGTGGACAAGCATTCTTATTTTCTGTTGTGAATGGTGCAGCTGGGCTTAGGAAGTCAAGGTAAGAGGAACAGTGACATGGCTCAATTGAAACCCTTTTATGTATGTTAGCCCCAGACAGCACTAAAAGCAGGCAACTCAGTTTCCAGAACTCCTGGGGTAATTCCAATGAGCAACCAAATTTGAGCACTACTACTTTAATTGAATAAGGTGGTGTATTAATCAGGCTTCTCCAGAGAAACAGAACTAATGTGACACAGATAGGTTAGATAAATAGGTATAAAGAAGGGAAAGAGATAGAGATACATGGGGAGATACACTACAGAAATTGGCTCACCCAGTTATGGAGACTGAGAAGTCATATGATACACCATCTGCAAGCAGGAGAACCAGGGAAGTCTATAGTGTAATGCAGTCTGAGTCCAAAGGCCTGAGAACCTGGAGCTCTGTTGTCTGAGGACTGGAGAAGCTCCCAGCTCCAGAAGAGAGTGCAAATTCACCTTTCCTCTGTTGTTTTGTTCTATCTAGTCCCTACACGGATTGGTAAGGGCAGATCTTCTTCACTCAGTCTACTGATTCAAATGCTAATCCCTTCCAGAAACACCCTTACAGACATACCCAGAAATAATGTTTTACCAGCTCTCTGTGTCTTCCTGAAACCAGTCAAGGTGAACGACTAAAATTAACCATCACAAATGGTGTCAGCATAGCGACTTGGCCTAGAAGAATACATGGATTCAAGTAATAGGCCTGATAACCACATGGATGAATGGCATTATCCAGTCATCTTAAAAATACATCATATGATCCCAATAAGTGATAATCTCACAGAATTCAAATAGAAGACTAGAATTTTTTTTTGCAACAGTCATGTAGGAAAATTAATGCAACAGTAGCTTTGCAGGATACTTCTAGGAAAGTGGTCATTCAGAGATCATGGAAGAGAAAACTCACTGTCAAAATTAATATTCTTCAATCACACACTTATCAAATTTATTTTAAATACGTAACGAGAAACAAGAAGAAAGAAAAAAAGGGTTAAGGTAGGATTCAAGCAGGTAGAAGGGCCATCCTCCCCGAATTATAGATTTTAGATTAACACATTAACACATTTATGCTCTCTCTCTCTCTCTGCTTCATCACCCTTCCCAACTGATGTTGGGGGCCAATAGATGATGCTTGGGGCAACAGAATACACTTGCTCTATTTGAGATAATCAGGCAAGTATTCCTGACTACAGATGACATCACTAGTTAGCTTGCTGAACAGATGTGGGTTTTATCTGTATTTATTGGGCATAGCATATGTGGCGCCATCAGGGGACTATTGCATGTGCTACCAATGGGCAGTGAATTTAAAAATAACTATGATCTGAGAGAATCATATCTTATGATTCAGCCTTTCCATATTGTCTTTTTCAGAAGAAACTCTTGTATTTGTTACATCATGTAACCCACTTATTCTTTCTATCTTTAACATATCTTAGAGATTATCATCATACATCATCTAGCTAACATCTCTTTTGAATCCTGCCTATGTAGCAAAAACTACTTGCTTATTCATACCTAGACTTAACACATCCTATAAAGTTTCTCTCTCTCTCTCACTCTTTATCATAAGCTAGCTTTCTCACGATCTATGCTTAACATTCTTGTCAGTTGTATCACTTCTGTTTATTTTCTTTTTGTAAAAGCATTGAATATTCTCAAATAAGAAAGCAAGCATATTTTCTAAAAATTTTCTCCATGATTGAATGACAGGACTTTATTACAGAGGTGAAAGAGATCTCTGTCACTTTCATTACTCACTTAGGATAACTTTTTACATTTTAAAGTGGAAGTGTAACTGCTGTGTGCAACCTTTGTTAAGGACAGCATGTTCAAGGGGAAAAGACTGTGGGCAAATCAAAGAAATTCAAATTGAAGAAAGGTGACAACTAAACATTAAAGCATAAAATTATCTCGAGAATGGAATGACCCATGTTGAGCAAAATTTCAGGCTAAGCACAAATCCAAAAGAGTGACATTTTGCAAAGACTGGCAAATGTAAATAAAAGGATAATTATTCACTGTAAAAGCTGTGGTTTCTAGTCTCCCAAATTAGTCCAATGAGTTGCACACTGAAGTAGCATTTGTGTCATCAGAAAAAGTATTTTACATTTTAATAATTATGTATAGTATACATATAAACACAATTAAATGTAAAAATATATAAATAGATGTGTTTATATGTATATTAGGCCATTCTTATATTGCTATAAAGAAATGCCTGAGACTAATTTATAAGTAATATAGGTTTAATTAGCTCAGGTTCTGCGGGCTGTACAGGAGACATGGCACGAGCATCTACTTGGCTTTTGGAGGGGCCTCAGGGAGCTTTTACTAGCGGTAGAAGGCAAAGTGGGAGAAGTCACCACATGGCGAAAGCAGGAGCAAGAGAGAGGCAGAGGTGACACTCACACTTTTAAACAACCAGATTTTCCGAGAATTCACTTACTATCAAGAGGACAGCACCAAGAGGATGGCACTAAACTGTTCATGAGACATGCGCCTCCATGATCCAGTCACCTCCCACCAGGCCCTACCTGCAATACTGGGGGTTATATTTCAACATGTGATTTGAGTGAAGACAAATATCCAAACTATACAAATATGCATATACATATGTACAAAAACAACCAAAGGTATCTTTTTTAATTGACAAGTAAAATTATATATATTTATGTTGTACATGATGTTTTTGATATAGGTATACATTGTAGAATGATTAAATCAAGCTATATAACATATACCTTACCTCACATTCTTTAGGTTTATAACATATACCTTACCTCACATTCTTCTCTGTTGTGGGGAGAACTCTTAGAATCTATTTTCTTAGCAATTTTCAAATATACAATATATTTGCATTAATTGTCGTCAGCATGGTGTATAATAGAGCCCTTGAGCTTACTTCCCCTGTCTAACTGAAATTTTCTCCCTTTGACCCTTATGTCCTCAGTCCCTCCACTTCCTAGCCTCTGGTAACCACCATTTTATTTCCTATTTCTATAAGTTGGATTTTTTATACTCCACGTATAAATGAGATCATGTGGTATTTGTCTTTCTGTGCCTAGCTTATTTTACATAATGCAATGTCCTCCATGTTTACTCATGTTGTTGCAAAGGACAAGATTTCCTTCATTTTTAAAGCTGAATAGTATTCCATTGTGTATATATACCACATTTTCTTTATCCATGCATCCACTGATGAACACTTAGGTTGATTCCATATTTTAGCTCTTGTGATAGTGCTGCAATGAACAGGACAGTGCAGATATCTCTTTGACATACCAATTTCATATCCTTTGGAAATATATCCAAGTGGTAGAATTACTGGATCATATGGTAGTTCTATTTTTAATTTTTGAGGGAGCTCCATACTGTTTTCCATAATGACTGTACCAATCTACATTCTCACAGTTAAAAGGTTTCCCTTTTCTTCAGATTCTCACCAATACTTGTTGTCATTCAACTTTTTTTTTTTTTTTGAGACGGAGTCTCACTCTGTCACCCAGGCTGGAGTGCAGTGGCCGGATCTTAGCTCACTGCAAGCTCCGCCTCCCGGATTCACGCCATTCTCCTGCCTCAGCCCCCCGGGTAGCTGGGACTACAGGCGCCGCCACCTCGCCCAGCTAGTTTTTTGTAGTTTTTAGTAGAGAGGGGGTTTCACCGTGTTAGCCAGGATGGTCTCAATCTCCTGACCTCATGATCCACCCGTCTTGGCCTCCCAAAGTGCTGGGACTACAGGCTTGAGCCACCGCGTCCAGCCTGTCATTCAACTTTTTGATAATAGCCCTTCTAGCAAATGTGAGATGATACTTTACTATGGTTGTAATTTGCATTTCCCTGGTGATAGGTGATGTTGGGCATGTTTATATCTGTTGGCTATTTGTATAACTTCTTTTGAGAAATGTCTATTCATATCCTTTGCTTATTTTTAATCAGATATTTTGTTTTCTTACTTTTGAGTTCTTTATATATTTTGGATATCAACTCCTTACCACATTCATGGTTTGCCAATATTTTCTCATATTCTGTAGGTTGTCTCTTCACTCTGTTGACTGTTTCCTTGGCTATGCAGAAATTTTTAGTTTGATGCAATCTTCTTTGTCTATTTTTGCTTTGTGCTTTTGAGGTCAAATCTAAAAAAGTTATTGCCTACATCAATGTTGTATCATTTTGCCCCTATACTTTCTTCTAGTAGTTTTATAGTTTTTGGTTTTAGGTTTAAGTCTTTAATCCATTTTGAGTTAACTTTTGTATTTAGTATAATATAAAAGTTGAATGTCATTCTTCTGTGTGTGGTTATTCACTTTTCCTATGACCTCTTATTGAAGAGACTGTTCTTTCCCTATTGTGTGTTCTTGGCACCTTTATTGAAAATCAATTGACCAAAAATGATGTATTTATTTGTTTATGCCTGTACCATACTGTTTTAATTCCTATAGCTTTAGAGAAGATTTTGAAATTGAGTTATGTGATGCTGTCATCTTTGTTCGTTTTGATCAAGTTACTTAGGCTATTTGAGATTCCATACAAATTTTAGGTGTAGAGGACTATCTGCTTTTACAACTGAGCAGGTCATTCCCCCATTAACATTATAGTCCTGCTCTTGCAAACGAAGCTGGGCATTCCTCCTCTGCAAACAGGGAGGACAAAGGAGCCTGCAAGACTGGCCTCAGTTGCAAATAGCAGACCCTGGGGGCTTGTTTATATGTAAACATCTTGGAAATTCAGAAAGTCAGGGAAAGATCAGAGAAACAACAATGTGTCTGGTGACTTGCTAACATTCCACAAACGATGGTATAAAATAAAGCAGAGTGAGTCGTTCGGCGCGGCCGCCATGTTTGTCTTGTCTTGTGTTGTCTTGTGTGTTCATTCCTTTGTTCAGGAAACACGCAGACCCCAACATCTAGGATTGATTTTTCTATTTCTATAAAAAATCATTGGAATTTTGATATGGATTATGCAGAATCTGTAGATTGTTTTGGGTGGCATAAACTTTTAACAATATTAAGTCTTCTAGTTCATGAGCATGAGATATCTTTCCATTTAGTTATGTCTTCTGCAATTTCTTTCATCAATGCTTTGTACTTTTCAGTATGTGGATCTTTCATATCCCTGGTTAAATTTATTCTTATATAATTTTTTTAACTGTTGTAAATGGGATTGTTGTCTTAAATTTTTTTCAGATAGTTCATTGTTACTGTAGAAACATCCTTATTTTTGTATGTTAATTCTTTTATCCTGCAACTTTACTGTATCTTTTATTAGTTCTAACAGTTTCTAGGTGGAGTCTTTATGGTTTTCTCTATATAAGATCATATCATCTGCAAGCAGTGATGATTTAACTTTTTTCTTTCCTATTTGGATGCCTTTTATTTCTTTCTCTTACCTAACTGCTCTGGCTAGGACTTTCAGTAACATGTTAAATGAAAGTGGTGAGAGTGGACATCCTTGTCTTGTTCCTGATCTTAGAGGAAAAGCTTTCAGCTTTTCACTGTTACGTATGATGTTAGCTGTGGGATTGTCATATATGGCCTTTATTGTGTTAAGATACATTCATTCTATTCCTAAGAGTATCTATCATGAATGGATGTTGAATTTTGTGAAACACATTTTCTGCATCTATAGAAATGATCACATTATTTTTGTCTTTCATTCAACATTAACAATGTGGTAGATAGCATATATTGATTTGTGTATGCTGAGCCATTCCTGCATCCCAGGGATAAATCCCACTTAATTATGAAAATTATATTTCTATTTAAACTGGTAGCTTCAAAATTCCTACTGTGTCAGTCAGTTTACCAGCAGAAAGCAGCTGGCTGTCACAAACAAATAAAAGTAATTGCAGAAAATTGAATAAAGAACCTATTTACAAAGGTAAGAACAGTGTATAGGAAAAGAACAGAGGTGAGTGAAGTGCCCTATTTTAGTGACAGTGAAGCCATTACTGTCTTGGCCAGAACAGGCTAGAGGAGGAATTTCTGGAATCTAGCATGAGACAGTTGTAAGGAAAGGGCCATCTTGAGAAGAGCTTGGGCCTGTGAAGGACACATTCAGTCTGAGGTTACCAGGCAAGAAGTTATCCAGAAGAATAAGTGCTGGGTGAGTTTCCTCATCTTCTGAAACT
Organism: Piliocolobus tephrosceles; assembly: GCF_002776525.5. Lineage (NCBI taxonomy): Eukaryota > Metazoa > Chordata > Mammalia > Primates > Cercopithecidae > Piliocolobus > Piliocolobus tephrosceles. Next base: position 128,629,612 of record NC_045439.1, read on the forward strand.
TAATCTCATCTTGAATTCCCATGTGTTGTGGGAGGGACATGGTGGCAGGTAATTGAATCATGAGGGTAGGTCTTTCCTGTGCTGTTCTTGTGATAGTCTCATGAGATCTGATGATTATTATAAGGGGGGGTTTTCCTGCCCAAGCTCTCTCTTTGCCTGCTGCCATCCATGTAAGATGTGACTTGCTCCTCTTTCCCTTCCACCATGATTGTGAAGCTTCACCAGCCACATGGAACTGTAAGTCCAATTAAACCTCTTTCTTTTGTAAATTGTCCATTCTCTGGTATGTCTGTATCAGCAGCGTGAAAAGGGACTAATACAGTAAATTGGTACCAGTAGAGAGGGGCATTACTGAAAAAATACCCAAAAATATGGAAGCAACTTTGGAACTGGGTAACAGGCAGAGGTTGGAACACTTTGGGGGGCTCAGAAGAAGACAGGAAAATGTGGGAAAGTGTGGAACTTCCTAGAGACTTGTTGAATGGCTTTAACCAAAAGCCTGATAGTGATATGGACAATAAGGTCCAGGATGATGTGGTCTCAGATAGAGATGAGGAACTTGTTGGGAACTGGAGCAAAGGTGACTCTTGTTATGTTTTAGTAAAGAGACTGGCAGCATTTTGCCCCTGCCCTAGAGATTTGTGGAGCTTTGAACTTGAGAGAGATGATTTAGTGTATCTGTCGGAAGAAATTTCTAAGCAGCAAAGCATTCAAGAGGTGACTTGGGTGCTGTTAAAGGCACTCAGTTTTATAAGGGAAGCAGAGCATAAAGGTTCAGAAAATTTGCAGCCTGACAATGTGACAGAAAAGAAAATCCATTTTGTGAAGAGAAATTGAAGCCGGCTGTAGAAATTTGCATAAGTAACTAGGAGCCCAATGTTAATCCCTAAAACAACGGGGACAATGTCTCCAGGGCATGTCAGAGGTCTTCATAGCAGCCCCTTCCATCACAGGCCCAGAGGCCTAGGAGAAAATGGTTTCCTGGGCCAGGACCAGGGTCCCTGTGCTCTGTGCAGTCTAGGGACTTGGTGCTCTGCATCCCAGCCACTCCAGCCATGACTAAAAGGGACCAAAGTACAGCTCGGGTTGTTGCTTCAGAAGGTGGAAGCCCCAAGCCTTGGCAGCTTCCATGTGGTGTTGAGTCTGCAGGTGCACAGAAGTCAAGAATTGAGGTTTGGGAACCTTGGCCTAGATTTCAGAAAATGTATGAAAATGCCTGGATGCCCAGGCAAAGTTTGCTGCAACCAGGGTGGGGGTGGGGGGCTCATGGAGAACCTCTGCTAGGGCAGTGTGAAAGGGAAATATGGGGTCAGAGCCCTCACACTGAGTCCCTACTGGGGCACATCTAGTGACGCTATGAGAAGAAGGCCACCATCCTCCAGACCCTGGAATGGTAGATCCAGTGACAGCTTTTACCATCCACCTGGAAAAGTCACACTCAATGCCAGCCCATGAAAACAGCCGAGAGAGGTTGTACCCACCAAAGCCTCAGGCGTGGAGCTGCCCAAGACCATGGGAACCCACATCTTGCATCAGTGTGACCTGGATGTGAGACATGGAGTCAAAGGAAATCATTTCAGAGCTTGAAGATTTGACTGCCTTGCTGGATTTCAGATTTGCATGGGGCCTGTAGCCCCTTTGTTTTGGCCAGTGTCTCCCATTTGGAATGGCTGTATTTATCCAATGCTTATACCCGCATTGTATCTAGGGAGTAATTAACTTACTTTTGATTTTACAGGCTCATAGGCAGAAGGGAATTCCCTTGTATCAGATGAGACTTTGGACTATGGGCTTTTGAGTAATGCTGAAATGAGTTAAGACTTTGCAGGACTGTTGGGAAGGCATGATTGGCTTTGAAATGTGAGGACATGAGATTTGTGAGGGGCCAGGGTTGGAATTATATGGTTTGGCTCTGTCCCCACTCAAATCTTGTCTTGAATTCCCACGTGTTGTGGGAGGGACCTGGTGGCATGTAATTGAATCACAGGGGTAGGTCTTTCCTGTGCTGTTCTCATGATAGTGAGTAAGTCTCATGAGATCTGATGGTAAGGGGGAGTTTTCCTGCACAAGCTCTCTGTTTACCTGCTGCTATCCACATAAGACCTGACTTGCTTGTCCTTGCCTTCTGCCATGGTTGTGAGGCTTCCCCAGCCAAGTATCAACTGTATATCCAATTATACTTCCTTCTTTTGTAAATTACCCAGTCTCGGGTATGTCTTTATCAGCAGTGTGAAAACTGACTACTATGCCTAGCTAGGCTTACAGAGCTTAGTTTATATGCTGATGCTAATATTTGGTAATGGGTGCTTAAATGTGTTGTGAACATGCAACTTGTGAAGACTGTAGTGATGGATTAGTCATGTCTGCTTTCAATATGAGAAGACAGAATGGCGTCAAACTTGCCAAATATTTTCCAGTGTGTTTCCTGAAAACATTATGGTTAGAGAAACTGCAAGGAAGTTTCTGAAGAAATTCTGAAGTGAAGAGTGAATTCTCATAGGCAAGGCTGAAAGATATTCATGTATAAGGCATAGCATGTGCAATCATCCAGAGAAATAAAAGACCATGCACTATTCTTAGAATTGCAGGTATCCACAATATGAACAGAAAGCATAACGGGTTAGAACAACAGTGTGAGAAATAGGTCCAGTAAAGCAGGCTGCACTTAGATAATGAAAAACCTAGAAGCCTAGTCTGACAGGCCCTGGTGTGTGGTGTTCCCTCCTGGTGTCCATGTGTTCTCGTTCAACTCCCACTTATGAGTGAGAACACGTGGTGTTTGGTTTTCTGTTCCTGTGTTAGTTTGCTGAGGATGATGGTTTCCAGCTTCATTCATGTCACTGCAAAGGACATGAACGGTTTCTTTTTTATGACTGCGTAGTATTTCATGGTGTAAATGTACCACATTTTCTTTATCCGGTCTATCATTGATGGGATACCCAAAGGATTATAAATCATTCTACTATAAAGACACATGCACACGTATGTTTGTTGCAGCATTATTTACAACAGCATGTTTTATATAATTATCTGGAAATTGTCCTGTTCCCTGATAGAGGAGGTATTAGTTCCATTCAGTTGGCATCCTGGGTCATAAAGCAATTAAAGAAATTGCTTTGATCTCTAAAGTAATTGTTGCTCAGATTTCTAATTATTGTCTTTCTATGTAGAAGTCTCATCCTAACCAAGATGCATGGAAAGCTCTCTCTCACTAACATTGGCAGAAATTGTGCAAGTAATGAGAGACTTCAAGTAAAGGTGAGGGGGGTGCTTTCCAGAGTTATATCTCAAGGGAAGAAAAAGATGTGGCAGTTTCTTTGTATCTCTACTAGAGGACCCATTCTTCAAGTCGATTGAATAAACCTTTCTTGACTTTGGTTACCAAATGCATTCATTGTAGGTCCTGATTAGTTAGCACTAACGATGTTCTCTTCTTATGAAGCTGTTTGCAGCCTTGAGGAACACTAGAAAGATTTCCATCTACCGGTTGTACCAAAACCTGGAAGAGGCCTAGAAAATACTCCCCTCTCCTGTCCTTTCAAATGAGAAGACTTAGTTGAAATCTTGAGAATCATGAGTTCAGTGCAGCAAGGAATCATCACGCATTTACACATAGTGGTGCAATTTTCTACTGTTGTTTTTCATCCCTGAGGCTAGAGACAATATTCTCTAATTCACAAAGGTCCATTTTGTTCCCCAGTTTTATTCCACAAAATTGGATCCTGCCCAACATTTCTGATGAGATCTTGATTTCTTTTATTTTAAAATCATAAAAAATTTTTTTCTTCCTAAACATCATAAAATTGTTAGTGAGTAGAAGAATAATTCATGAGATTTTACGATCATGCTACTGTGTTATTCTCAAACCCAAATAAATCGTTACTTTTCTAAATATCGCTTTGCCAAATTCCATAAACAGTTTCATTCTTACAACAAATAAGGTAATTAGGTCTGTGGTGACCCAATCAAGTTCTTTTACTTGTATAAAATGAGTTCAACTAGAGACAAGAGTCCGCATAGGATTCAGAATTAGTATTTTGTATGCCAGAGAAATATGATATTCATCATTGTTTCACATGTGTGTAAAGTATGATCCTACTTACTTAAGTCAATCAAAATGATCACTGGTATTACAAAATGTACATGTGCTAAGAACCAAATTAACTAGTTCACTGCTTGTTGCTCTGGCTGTGGGGCCAATGTTAAAAGGTTGATGAGTGCCATCCAGGGGAGAGATGACTGCATAATTAGAAGTTGTTGGGAACAGACAATGTGCACACTAGGCAATAGTGATGCAGCGTTTATAGCAAGAGAGAGAGTGCACATGATCCAGCTCCTTGCAATACTTCAGGCCCCCATGGCCAGGGATCTATTCCCCAGCCAACATGAGGGGATGATGTAACTGCACACAGCCCACCTCCTGCTGTAGTGAAAGGACCTTGAAGCCTTACCCTGGTGGGGGCGGGGGGTGAGTCTGAAATACAGAAAGCTAGGGGCATGCATGAGGGCCACTGAAGCATGCACTTAAGCAGAACAAAGGAGAGCACACTGAGTCTGAAACATGGAAGGCTGTTCCTATTCAAGGTGACAAGCCCAGAACAGGCTGTGAGGACTGTTTATCTATTGAAAAGAGAATGTGCCAGCCCAAAACCTGTTCCTATGTAGCTAAGCCAGGGTCGACAGACTGCACACATGGGACATTTCCAAACATTAACTTTTCTGAACAAAACCTTCAAGGGGATGTCGTTACTCTCTCCCTTTGTTTCTTCCCACTGCTTTTCTCATGGTTGTTTAATCTGCTATCAGAGCTGAGTCATGACAAGTGACACTTCACTCAAACATTCCTTCTGAATTCACTTCCTATTCTCTTTTGGATCACAAAATATCTGCAATGGAGGACTCCTCCATCAATTCAAGTGTTATGATAAAGATTTCAGCCCACATTGTTATTGCAGGTTCAACATTGTGTGTGTTGCTCTCTGAAGCAGACACTTGAGTTGTCTACACTGCTACCCACTGTTTTGTTTCCTTGTTGAGTTTATTTATTTAGCACTTCCTGTTTGTCAAGATCTGCTTTAGATAAGCCCTTTTGAATAGTTCTCCCTATCCAGATAGCTATGAGCTTATTGTTTAGTAGGCTTTCTCATTGTATAATAACACTGTTAGCCTCTTTCTAGGTATGTGGCCTGGCCCTGTCCTTTCTACGTGTCTGATCTGATTCAGCAGTACAAGTCACATGAAATATAGAACTACGTAGCAGGATTCCATAAGACAACTAATGCTAACATTTAAAAGGATGAAAAAACTATGTAAGACTATTAAAATAACTTTTCACGTCCCCTTCATCAACCTTTATATGCTGATTGGAAAAAAAATAATGTTTAAATCAGTTCATCTCAGTTCAATCAAATATTTAAAACCACACTTTTAGGAAAGCCTCCGTCTCTGATTCAGAAAATGTCTTGTCTCAAAGATTCTATTCCCCTCGAGAAACGTTTCTCCCTAAGATGACTGGGTACATCGACTGGGGAGACTGACGTGTGTCCCTGTTGGGGAACGTGGACCTTGGGCTTCAGTTGCCCCCAGTGTGAGTTATGGCTGTATCTGATCAACTCTAGGGCAATGCCCTTTTCTACCCTGGGTGTTTTGTCACTTCTGGTTTGTGTTTGCAGTCTCTGTCTGGTGAAGTTTTACTTTTAATGTATATTTAAATTAACACATAAAATTATATATATTTATCATGTACAACATATTTGAAGTGTATGTTCATTGTGAAATGGTAAAATCTAGCTAAATAACACATTGATTACCACACATAATTGTCATTTTTGTGATGAGAACACTTAACATCCACTCTCTTAGCATTTTTTAAGAATTCTACATATCATTTGTTATAGTCACCATGATGTAGAATAGAGCTCTTGAATTCATTTCTCCTAACTGTAATTATATATCCTTTTACCAACATTTCCTCAACTCCCCCACCCCTCAACCACCCTAGCCATTGGTAACCACCACCCTACTCTCTACTTCTATGAGATCAACTTTTTCAGATTCTACTTATGAGTGAGATCTTTGTCTTAGTCAGTGATAGTGCAGAGAACTGGCTCAAGCTCCAAGAAGCTTTCTTCGTTAATAAATGTGAGCACCTGCTAAGTCCTTCGCCCAAGCCATTGATCTGGGAGTCCACCCTTAACTCCGGCTGAGGGTCAATTTTCCCTGAAATGGCTGGCACTGTGCTAGGCCTGCTGATGTATCTATGTCAAGCAAGAACTGAAGACAGGCTATGAAAGCCACACATCAATGGAGTTCTCTTCTATATCATTTTATGACAGAGTATGACAAGTTTATAAAGACCATATCCCACCATTGCTCCTGTCAACCCGTGTAACCTTCGCTTATATTTCAGTCATCCACATTCCCTCCTAGCTGAAGGTTAGAGAGAGTGGATTGGAGCATACAGGTCTTCCTCATGCTTTCCTCTCTTCCATTTTTTCTTCTCTCACCCTCATATTCAACAAATGTCTACTCCCTGCCAGGCATGTGTTCTAAGTACTGGGGATGGAGAGGTAAGGACCACAGAAAAATTCTTCACCCTTCATGGAGCTTACATTCAAGAAAGAGAAATAGAAATAGAAAATAAACAAGTAAATATGTTGAATATCAGGAGATAAGTGGCATGGAGAAAAATGAAGAGACTGTAAACGAGGTAGATTTGATCATAGGGAAGCTCCCTGAAGAAGTACCAATTGAGAGAAAATGTCTACATGTTATGAGGGAGTGAGTGGTTCATAAGCAGCAGAGAGTACCTTCTGGTCAGAGATAAACAGTGATTACAAAAAGTCCCAATATTGGAACAAGCGTGGCTCAATGGAGGGAAAGCAAGATGGCCTGTGTGACCAGACTGGACTGAGTGAGGTCGAGGGATGGGGATGAACTGAGAAGCCAAGAGAGAGCAGATCAGAGAGATTCAGCACTACTGGGGTAATTTGAGCATAAATGGATAAAGTGACTAATTTAAGTTTTTAAAACATCTCTGTCTGTTGAGAACTAACTGTAGAGAAAAAGGGAGAACTAAGAAGAAAAGATGACAATATTTGCAGGAGTGCATGACAGTGGCTGGTTCCATGGCGGAAACGTGATTCCATCTGAGTTATATATTGAAGGTAGGGAGGAAGGAGACTGCTGATGACACGGATGTGTAAATGTTGAGTGAGTGTTGATGCTATGTACCGAGATAAGGAAGATTGGAGGTTGAAGTATGGGGAATGAAGAGTTCTTTTTTGGAAACATAAAATTTGAATGCTTATTAGACATCTGGAGAATCATGTTAAGTAGGCAGTTAGATAAAACAATCAGGAGCCCAGAACAGATGTCAGAGCTAGACGAATAAATACGGGAATCATCAATAGAGATGGCATTCGGCATTAGAGGACTGGATTTTTTTAACCAGGAAATACATTTAGAATTGGAAGAGAAGATGTTCTAGAATTGAGCCCATAAGTACCCTGACTTTCTTGAGAGGAAGGACACGGTGAAGGAGACCAAGAAGACGCAACTAATCAGATGAACACCTGTACAGTGTGTGTGTCTAAGGGGTCAAAGAAAGAATTTCAAGAAGGAGTTAACCAACAGCATCAAATGCCCTGAAATGGCAAGTAAGATGTATATAACCTCGACAAAGGTATTTCAGTGGATTTGTGGGGATGAAGGTCTGATTGGAGAGGATTAAAGAGAGAGTGGGGAGAACTTCCACTTAAACACATTTATCTCCCCATCTTCCCAAAACACCACTAAAATGTATGTAATGGAATTTTTTTAAAGGCATAAACTACAAGCACAAAGAGCGTAGAAAAGGAAACAACAGGCAGAAAACCCACATCGACAAAATTGTATAATCTGGTGTGGTGGTAACTGACTCAGTAGGCCAGAGAAGGTGAAATGTAACCCTATATTCAGGTTGCCAGAAAGATATAGTTCTATTTACTGCTAAACCCCAAGAAAGCTCAGAAAGTGGACAATCATCTTCCTTAGATGGGAGGAATGTGAAATGGAGCTAAAAACAGGGTTGACTGAAGATCTTTTTAAGTAGCTACCAGATACCACACTTTACTTCCCAGCTCAGTGCAAGCAAGCACGGGAGTGTCACTTTCTGGAAAGGTTTGACAAGGGGTTAAAAGGCTCTGAACATGGGGATGGCAGACATAGGTGAAAGCAAATGTACAGTGCCTGACTGACATGGAGAGATTTTAAGTAAAATTCTTGAATGAATGGTAAGACACTCCTTACCCTGCTTCCTTGTCTATTTCTCTGCTTTACCTTCACAAAGACAGCTGCTAGGCCTACACCAGTGCCCTCCCACTGTAAAGCATTCTAAAAAGTTCAACTTCAGTTTTGAGGGTTGTGATCCTATAGCAATTAACCCATTTCCTCTTCTGCATCTTTGATAACCCTCTCATCGTTGACACTATCCAATTTTTTCTGCAACCAATGGTGAAACATGTCTCAGGCTGCTTCCTGTATTTGGAAAAGCCTTCCTAGCTAAAGTACTCTGTCATATTTACAAAAAAAGGAGAAAAAATATCACTTGAAATGAAATGTCCCCATTCCCATCTACTTCCAACCTTAAATTGAATACTATGTCAAACACAAGAGGACATTAACATGCAAACACTTGTAATCATCGCTGCTTTACTTCACCCAGTGCATCTTATTATTTGTGTTTTTATGTAATTTGGATGTGATTAAAATGTGTACAAATATTATTGTAAATGTAGTTAAGCAGGTATTTATGTGAAAACATATGGTCCAGTGTGGTGGGTATAAGACCTAGTTCAACAACACATGCCTCTGGTGTTTAATGATATTTGATGGCATAATTTTTTTTTTAATCTCAGTTTTCCAAATCATTACCTAGATTCAAGGAGGCAGAGATCCAGATGCTTTACCATATTTTCTGCACCTCATTATTAAATTCACTTCTTAACTGTTCTTTGTAAGTAAACTGTCATAGAAGACTCTCAGAATTAACCAGAGAAAGCTTTATGCCCCCCTTTTCAAAGTTTAAATGGGGATCTAAAAACAAAGCAGACCACATACCTCTTCGCTCCAGGCCAATGCAGACATCAATAAAATCAGCCAGTGTTCTGTCAATGATAATCTAAATCATTCTCTCATGAATGTATGGACAAATTATGCACAATTATATTAGCTTATTATTATATTGTCATAAAAAATGGTTGTAGTAAGAGTCACCTACCATATGTAGACCTACAATTAGGAGTTGTGCATAGACCTTGTCTGGAAGTCAAAAGATAGTATTCACTCTGTTTTATGGAGTAATCTTTTAGGTAATTTTGAGAAAGTCATATATTTTTAGTGAACCTCATTCTTGCTTACTGGAAAATAGAATCCTGCTCCTGAGCTCTCTCAAAGTCATCATAAAATCAAAGGTGACAATGTGAAAATATACCTATATTGTTACTTTTGTCAGTTTATTTCATCTAGTTCACTTATTTGTCACTGCTCTTATTTGCTATTCTTACACAAAAGTTTCATACTTGTTTCTAAGTGTACACATGCATTCTCATTCAGATAGAGATGTTTTGAGGACCTTGAATCACTTAATTTAATTAACACTCTTAATTTTTCAGATGAAGAAATGTTGTTCACCCAGAACATTTAAGTGACAAACCAAGGCCACACCTATAACTGGTGGCAGTCCCCAAACTAAAACTCCAGGCCTCTAGTCTTTTCACTGACATCCATGTTCACGTCTCAGAAAATATCACTTACTTTGGGAAGTATTGAAAGAAATATTGCTAAGATGTAAATACAAAATAAAGTGACACATAAACAAAAAATAAACATTGTGTTTAAATATTCAGATGGCATATAATATGCCCCAACTAAGAGATCAGAAAAATCTAAAGTGAAGATTTTCTACTAAATATATTTTATACATATATGTATATATATATAAACATATATATATTCAGTATAATTCTAAAGTCATAATACTGATAAAACAATTTAATCATAAAACAGCCACCTTATGAATTATTTGTATACATGTTTAGTGACAACATTAAAATAATATTTGATAATTTAAAGAGTACTCAGAAAGCAAACAGATTTTCCACCCTATTTGGCATGATCTGCAGCGCTGAAGATTACCAGCAGCTACAATATATAGAGAGAAATGCTTCAGCTGTTTGTTGTTAATTTCCTCCTCTGTGATATAAAATATCCAGGGAACCCAGAACACTATTATTTTTTAATTTTTATTTAACGAATCACAAATGCTCTGTTAGGATCTTGCTTACAATGATTTAACATGCAGTGTCAGGTCTTACTGTTTTAATGCTTTCAGGAATTTAGCATCTGTCTTTATTAATCCCAAGTTCCAAAAGCATATCTCAACCATCCACAACCTCATCTTCCGGAGTTCAGTATATAATGCCAGGAAAAATTAAAAACAAACAAAAACAAAACAATGCAAAAAAAACTTTCAACATGGATGAAGAGAAAAGGAAATATTCCTAATGCTCATTTGGAGAAACCTGTAACCAGGGCACTTACTTCCATGTCCTGAAGACATTCAGGAGCCAGACGGATACTTTAGCTACATGATGTTTGACTAACCTCATCCTTCGAAGAGACTGTAAAATTGCATTTAAGTCTGACATCCTGCCAGCTAAAGTGTTGAGTTTATCAAGTAAACAAAAATAAATCAATTACATTTCCACAAAATTACTGAGTGCTTCTGGGTGGCAAGTGGAGGAATCAGAATCAGGCTTTTCCTCCTTTTCATAGAAAATCTAAGATAATGTCAAATAAAAACTATGGACTGCAATTTCTCCAAATAATGCCTAGGAAACAAACTAGATTGCATTTTTAGTGTAGGCATCCATTTTATTCATTGACATTTTTGCATGCAAGCTTACTTTGGGGTCAAAAGAAGACAGAGAAAAGAGAAAAAATAGGAACCAAAACTTAATAGGATAAATGACTCTATGTTAGCTCTTCTCTATCTTTAAAATACTTTTTACTATAGTATCTGGCATTCATTCATTCATTCATTCATTTTGTTGTTGTTATTTATCCAGTTACTTTCTTGCAGAATTAACATTTCAGTAATGCTGAAGATAGCGCTCTTGCTGTGTTCCCTTGAGGGCTTCCATCTGAAATGAATGAACATCAAGGCCAAATTTGGAACTACAGGGACAGTTTTCAGTTTATTCACTTTATATATTAACTGAACCCTGAGTCAAGGTTCCTAGGTCATCCCATCTAAATTTACTTGGATATATTTGAACTTGATGAGTTGTCATTTCTTCTGAAGACAAATTCTGACAAGACCATTAGTGATGCATGGTATTTTATGAAAATAAAATGTTTCAAAAGCAAATATTCAAACTGTGAAATCCTCAGTAGCCTCAACGAGCTGCGTTTACAATTATTTTTAATTAAATTTCACAGTCAAGGTATGCATTATAAAATTCATATGGATGCAAATGGTTGCTAGGGAGGTTGGACTGTAGCAGAATGTGTTTTGTTGCATTAATTTTTAATTTTCTCTCACTAATTTCTCATGTGTTTGGAATGTCAGACCAATTTTTTTTTTTTTTTTTTTTTTTAAACAGAGTCTCGCTCTGTTGCCCAGGCTGGAGTGCAGTGGTAGGATCTCAGCTCACTGCAAGCTCCACCTCCCGGGTTCACACCATTCTCCTGCCTCAGCCTCCTGAAGCTGGGCCTACAGGCGCCTGCCACCTCAGCCGGCTAATTTTTTTGTATTTTTAGTAGAGACGGGGTTTCACCGTGTTAGCCAGGATGGTCTCAATCTCCTGACCTCGTGATCCGCCCGCCTTGCCAGGATTATAGGCATGAGCCACCGCAGCTGGCCCCAATTTTTTTTTAACGTTGTCTCTGACTCTGATTTTTTTTTTTTTTTTAACGTTGTCTCTGACTGATATCCTTAGGTGTTGTTGTTCTCTCCTTAAAAGCTTTTCAACTTTTCATGGGAAATTTAGCTTCCAGATTATGAGGATTTTTGTCGCTCTGATCCCCTCTTATTTAACCCTTTTTATTCTATGTTAGATAACTATGAAATAATAAAAAATAATGGCAAGTTTAACATGAATTTAGTGTTTGTTTTTAACTAACATCTCATGTAGAACGAGTTTAAAGAAAATTTTCGGTAGTATCAAAATAAATGTACACCAAACAATTTGTCATGTTAAGGGGAAACAATTCAGAATTTATCCTCTTTTTACCTATTGATCAATACCAGGAGAGACTTTAAATGCCTGTAATCCCAGCACTTTGGGAGGCTGAGGCCAGTGGATCACCTGAGTTCAAGAGTTTGAGACCAGCCTGACCAACATGGTGAAACCCTGTCCCTACTAAAAATACAAAAATTAGCTGGGTGTGGGGGCAGGCACCTGTAATCCCAGCTACTCAGAAGGTTGAGGCATGAGAATCACTTGAACCTGGGAGGCGGAGGTTCCAGTGAGCCGAGACTGTGACATTGCACTCCAGCCCGGGCAACAGAGCGAGATTCTGTCTCAAACAAACAACAACAAAAACCTTTAACCTCAAATGTAGACTATTCCAGAGTTGTGACACTGTATCTATTTAGTACTATCTAGTAATAGACACAATCATTATCATCCAAGAGATTTTCTTGTATTGGTGTTTACAAAACAATAAATAACATTTTCATTGTAAGTTGACAATTATTTAACATAGTTGTAGACCCAGATGTTAAATGTTTGATACAACAGACATATTTCCTGACCTTACTGCTTATAATATAATGACATATACAGACTTACAGGCAGGTGATTTTAATAATGTGCAGTGAGTGCAATTATTAGGTAAATATGCACCTGAGCTATATTTAGGGAACCAGAAAAGGCTTCTGCAGGAAGGGATGCCTATGCTAAAATTTGAAGACTTGGCAAGGATTAGCTAGAGAAATGGGAAAGGTTGGCTTGAAGATGGAAGGTGGGAAATGGAAAGGGTTTTCTAAATAGAAGGAAGAGCCTGACAAAGGCCTTGATTTTAAAGAAAGCATGTGTTTGAGGAGCTGAACACAGTTCAAGGCAAGATGTCAAGCAGGATACACTAAAGGATGAGTGTGCAGAGATTTGTAGGGTGCGGAAAATGAAGGGGCTGATAATGAAGCCGTATTAATGAGTTCGGAGTTTAACCTGCTGACAGAGTAGAACTACTGATGGTGGTCAGGGACCCTTACTAAACAGGATAATGGCATAAGGATGACTCTGGCTCCCTTGCTGATAAGGGGTTGAAGGACAAAACAGGGAGAGCAAGAAGACCAGTTAGGAAGTAATAAGTTGTCCATGAAAGGAGCATTCACTAACGGAGAATTTTCCTCGATTAAGAGGGTTAAATTAAGACCTTTTTTTCTTGTAAAAAAATTTATTCTGGTAAAATACACACAACAGAAAACTTGCCTTTTAAGAGTACAATTCAGTGTCATTGATTACATTTGTAATGTACAATAATTGCCACTATTTCCAAAAGGTTTTAATCATCCCAAACAAGAAACTTTTAAGAGATATTTAACATAGGACTTGGTGACTTACAGGAGACAGAGCGGCAGAAGCAGTAAAAAGTGATGTTGAAGGCTACTTGTTATAACTGTTGCTATCATAGCTTTCAATTCTTTTATTTAATATTTTCTTGAATCTTCTGTGCTGTCACTGTCAACATTTCAAATTCATGCATTTTTCAAGTGTCTTTGTAAATCTCCTGTAGATGGATTTGCTTTTTTTCTCCAACAATACAACCATAGAGTGTAGTCCATTCATATTTAGGGAAGTATGGGTATATTTGAATATATTTCATCATCTTGTATGTGCTTTGATCTTATTTTTGCTTTCTGGATATTTTGTAGGTTTTTTTTAACTTTCTTACTGGCACAGCAATTTATTGGAAGTTTTTTCTCCCATTTTATGTCTTATTTCTGGAGCCTTTTAAAGAGAATATTATTTAGCATATATCTAGCAAGATTCTGCCAGTAAAGAAAGTATTCCCATATGTGGGGTTTTTTTCAGTTTGTTTGTTTATTTACTTACTTACTTATTTATTCTTTGAGACAGAATTTCGCTCTTGTCGCCCAGGCGACTTTATTTATTTGAAAATAAAGTAGGCCGGGCGCGGTGGCTCAAGCCTGTAATCCCAGCACTTTGGGAGGCCGAGACGGGCGGATCAGGAGGTCAGGAGTTCGAACCAACCTGGCTAACACGGTGAAACCCCGTCTCTACTAAAAAATGCAAAAAGCTAGCCGGGCGAGGTGGCTGGCGCCTGTAGTCCCAGCTACTTGGGAGGCTGAGGCAGGAGAATGGCGTAAACCCGGGAGGCAGAGCTTGCAGTGAGCTGAGATCCGGCCACTGCACTCCAGCCTGGGCGACAGAGCGAGACTCCGTCTCAACAAAAAAAAAAAAAAAAAAAAAAAAAAAAAGAAAATAAAGTAATATGAAAAGAAATGTAAAGCTCTCCTTCCCATTTTACCCTACTCTTCCCCAAGACCAACTTAATTACTTTTAATGATTGTGCTCTGGAGAAGAGCAACATATTCAGGCTCGTTAGTGGCACCTACAATTCTGATTACAATGGCTTGCATTAGAGAAATAATAATTTTTATTTAGGAAAAGACTTTTGTTTAACATATTGCCTATATTCTCATCTCCCTAAGAGAATGGAAAAGGACAGAAAAAAAATTAAAATATCAGACATAAAAATAAGAGCAGACATTTTTTCTCCTTCTCTTTCTAATAGAAGAGATTGATAATAAGGCAGGAGATTTTCAATTCCAGTCCACCATGGTATAGCCTCAAATTGTCTATAAGATTGTGTACAGTTATTTAAATTAATTATCCATTTTAATTGACAAAATTATATATTGTATACATTGTTTTCAAAAATGTATACCTTGTGGAATGGCTAAATTGAGCTGATTTAACATATGCATGACATCACATACTTACTATTTTTTGTGGTGACAACACTTACAATGTACTTTTTTAGCAATTTTCAAGAATGCAGTTGACCCCTGAACAACATGGGTTTGAATTGTGCAGGTGCTTTACACACAGATTCTCTTCCACCTCTGCCTGCCCTGAGACATCAAGACCAACACTTCTTCTTCCTCTTCTCTTCAGCCTAATCAACATGAAGATAATGAGGATGAAGACCTTTATGATGATCTACTTCCACTTAATAAATAGTAAACATATTTTGTTTTCCTTATGATTTTCTTAATATTTTCTTTTTCTCTAGCTTACTTTATTGTAAGAATACTGTATATAATACATACAACATTCAAAATATGTGTTCATTGACCACTTATGGTATTGGAAAGGCTTCTTGTCAACAGTAGGCAATTAGTAGTTAAGTTTGGAGAGAGTCAAAAATTATATCTGGATTTTCAGCTGCGTGGATGGCTAGCACCTCCAACTCTTACATTGTTTGAATGCCAACTGTACAGTAATTGTGCACAATCCTTTCCAAGAGCTGTGAAACTTTACTTATCTAAAAACACTTAGCCATGTATTTGACCAACTGAGCTTAGAATATGCTACTTCTTCCCCCACCCATTGCTCTTATCTAGGAGTACTTTATTGTCTATAAAACAGTATCCTATAATGGAGGACAATTCTCAGACATATTGGTTTAAAATCTTAAATTGTCTCCCTTTGTCTAGAGAAAATTTTTAAATTTAAATGCATACAAAGGGAAAACTTGTAATATAAATGGATTATTTTGGACCAGATATAATAGGGAGTGGAAGAACTGTACAATATAAAGAATGATCCAATTAATATTCAAATTCATATTAAAGTAGAAAAGCACTCACCTATCCCTGTGCATGTACATGTTTGCATGTGCTGAATCTGAGCTTAGTAACTCCGCATCATGACTCCATTTGTGAAGATGATGTATAGAAACAAACAAATCACTCATTTGTTTGTTATACACAATCGTCATGATCTTCTTGACTTAGCTCTGTGCACTCTGCCTAGACTATTTTTTTCCATTCTTTTCTGTGTTCCAACCACAATGTATAGGGGGCAATTGTGCTATTCTAAATATATAACCTAATTTATGCCTCTGTGAATTTGCTTCTGAATTCTTGTCATGAATATCCTTTCTTGCCTTGTCTTTTTTTCCTGTCTTGAAAAACTGTTAGTATTTTACTTATATGGCAAAGTCTCCTATATGCAGTTTTCCCCAATTCTTCCACCCCAACCCTCAAAATGTTACCTATTTGCTCCTCTTTGCAGGGATTCAGTGCATGAATCTGTGTTATCATACTACATTCTAGCTTATGGTTTCTATTTGAATATTGGTACCTTCCAGCAACTTGGGCATGAAAGAACATGCCAAATCTTTGAAACCCTAGGAACAATAAAAATGCTTAGCATATAATAGGTATTTAACAAGTGAATTAGGAAGAGGGAATAAAGGAAAAAAGGAAGAGAGAGTCAGTGAAAGGGGGTTGGTTGGTGAATACATATGTGCTGACTTATTACCTTAGATAAGTTATTACCTCCCTTCTTTTCAGTTTTTTGGAGGAAAAGTAATACCTATCTGGCAGGTTTGTTCTAAGATTCAAAAGAAAGGTAAAAGGAAAACACTGGAAATGGCCAGATATTTTGCTTCACTAGATAAAACTTTATCTAACCTTCATTTACTTTGCTTCAATGTGTAAGCAAAAAATAGAGTGCTTTGTGATAAGGCCAGTTAATGTAACAGACCTGAACTAGTGCCAATAATGAGTTTTATGTTCCTTCTGTGTTGACCAGCTTTCATTCATGAAAACCTTATGAGGAACAAGCAGCTAATCTTAAAATGCATTTGATTGATGCTTTTAAGTAAGAAAAACATAAGATTCATACTAGTTAAAATACATAAAGACCCAAGTGGTATTAAAATTGAAGTTCAGTCTGGGTGCGGTGGCTCATGCTGAAATCCCAGCACTTTGGGAGGCCAAGGCAGGCAGATCACGAGGTCAGGAGTTCGAGACCAGCCTGGCCAACATAGTGAAACCCCATCTGTACTAAAAATACAAAAATTATCCGGGCATGGTGGTGCATGCCTGTAGTCCCAGCTACTCAGGAGGCTGAGGCAAGAGAATCACTTGAACCCGGGAGGTGGAGCTTGCAGTGAGCTGAGATAGCACCACTGCACTCGAGCCTAGGCAACAGAGCAAGACTCCATCTCAAAAAAAGGAAAAAAAAATGAAGTTCAATGTAAAAATAGCCTTAACATTTCCTTAGGTAAAGTTGAACTTTGTGTACAAAAATTTAAAAAAGAAAGATTTCTATTGAACTTTGAACTAACTATAATACATATCAGGTAAAATAAAAACTTTTGGGGTTCATCATTATCATGGATATTTGATTAGCTAGAGAACAACTATTTTGTGAGTGAAAATAAACAGGAATATTTTATTTTATCCTAGTTTAGTTAATCTAGAGAGTTCATTCATTGCTTCAGAATAATTTCACAAACTTAATTTATCATATAGTTCAAGATCTCCCTGATAAAATATTGACAATAGTTTATACATGTTCTAATTTCAGCTAGGAGGAGCATCAAAGAAATGCACTCAAGTCAGCTTTTAAAACTTCTTGATGACAATTCCGAGATACCATACATAGTAGTACCTCAATTTCTTTAGTCTCATAAAAGGAAAGTGTCACACTGAGGCAGCTTATGCACACTGCACTTTTACAAATCTAGAAACAGCGTTCAGCATTTCTGAAAGGAAAAATTAAGATTCAGCTCTGTATTAGTCTGTTTTCATACTGCTATAAAGAACTGCCTGAGACTGGGTAATTTATAAAGGAAAGAGGTTTAACCGACTCACAGTTCAGCATGAGTAGGGAAGCCTCAGGAAACTTACAATTATAACAGAAGGTGAAGGGGAAGCAAGGCACCTTCTTCACAGGGTGGCAGGAATGAGAAGTGCCAAGTGAAGGAGAGAGACCCTTATAAAACCATCAGATTTCATGAGAACTCACTCACTATCACGCCTGTGATTCAATTACCTCCACCTGGTCCCTCCCTTGACACATGGGGATTATGGCGATTACAATTCAGGATGAGACCTGAGTGGGGACACAAAGACTAATCATCAATCTCAATACATTTTTTGCTAAATCTAGGTAGACTCCTCTGCTGAGTGATCATCTATGTAGTACATCATAATCATTAAAGTTTCTGGGCAGTTCAGATATATAAGAGGTATGAGGGTATCTAAAATAATTTTATGACCATAATAAAATCACATTTGGCTTCTGAAGCAATAACTATGGTATGGCATATAGGTTAAATTCTTATAAACCAGCTATATTTAAAACATAGTTATAACTGGCCTGGCGCGGTGGCTCATGCCTGTAATCCCAGCACTTTGGGAGGCCGAGGCAGGCAGATCACAAGGTTAGGAGATCAAGACCATCCTGGCTAACACGGTGAAACCCTGTCTCTACTAAAAATACAAAAAATTAGCCAGGCATGGTGGCGGGCACCTGCAGTTCCAGCTACTCAGGAGGCTGAGGCAGGAGAATGGCATGAACCCGGGAGGTGGAGTATATATATAGTTATAACCAATGAATAGAATGTAACTAATAAAATTAATTGCAGCAGACTTATCGCTTATCACTTATAAGTGGTACAAAGAAAAAGAGGACTTTTACTTCCATGGACGTAGGCGGTAATCCCAAAACTGGATGACTCTTTGAGAATCAGGCATCTTCCATACTTGTTTTCTCTTTCTCTGAAAATGACTGCTGAGATTCCACTTGGAAACCAACATCTTTCCCATCACCATCTCAGAAAATGGATCCCCAAGACTAAAAGATAATCCAGGTTTAAATTCCAGTAACATAATGTATTCAAAGTATTTTCTTTGATGAAAATTCACCTTCAAAAATCTATAGTTTTGTTCTCAAATGTCTATAAAATAGAATCTGCTAGTAGTCCTCAAGACTTTTTTTCCCATATTTATCAGCCTACTTGCCTTTCCCTTTGCAAATGACTGTTTAATGCTCAGGACTATGTTCTAGTTACAGGATTTATTCCAAACACTTATTTAATGAATTTTGAAGCGAAAAATTTAATTGTTATTAAAATACTAAAAATCTCTCTCTTTTCTTTTAAAAAGATTTCTCTTTCAGGCAATCAAACTAATAATTTCTAGTACAGAAAGACATCATTCTGGTGAATATTTTATAGCAGTATATAAAACAGGACGTTTACTGCCATAAGATTCCAAATACTTTAGAGCTTAAGTTTTACAAAAGTTGCTGAGAATCAACCATGAAAATTGCATGGTAGGCTTATTTGCATTGTGTACCAGGGAGAATATTTTTAGCTCAGAGTTATTTTAGACATGACTGGGTAAAAATGAACTCTCTTAGTACCCCAGGAGTATGCATACATTTCTACAATAAATAATGAAGAATGAAAAAGCATGAAAAATATTACTGCATTTGGAATTAGGTCTTTTCTCCAAGTTCTTTGAAGGGAGGTTAATGTGTAAAAGGGCATCCCTATTCATGGAAATCTGAATGCTAATAAACAATACATAATGCTAGTGATTAGCACCTAATTTCAATGTTTATTAAAAACTGCCATTTCAGAGCAATCAAAGCACATCACGAATTGTGCTTTTATCTACATTTGGGTAAGTTTTCCATAAATATTGAGTCTCAGTCATTATTATTAGTATAATTTATTATTAACTTCTTGGAGACTTGAATCCATATGGAAAATGATTCGAATCTTACACTATTTTCTTTTGTCTCTATTATATTCTTTATACATATGATACAAATAAAGGAATAAGTTATTCAATGAGGCCAGTAAAATGTATTTTATGGAGAGGGCTATTTCTTAGAAAAACTATAAAGTCACGAAACTTGTTTTTGACACCAACACATTTCCATAGTTAGTGTTGTTTCTTGGCAACTTTTGCATCAAAGACAAACACAACTTCCTTTGGAATTTAAGGACTCTTATGTTGTTCTCATAGTGCTCACATTGCACTATAGAGACCTGGTAGACAAAAGGTGCATTCATTCTCCCAACAGAATTCACCTTTCTAATCAGTGAAAAAACAATATTGCCTGCTCTGTGTCAGACAGTATGATAGGAACAGGGTGTATATTACACAAATGATAATCACTTAAATAAGATGTTTGTAACATTCTTTGCCCTGTAATAATTCATAGTCTCATGGAAAAGATGGACATGTAATTAAAGCATACTACAATAAAAATAACATTAAAAATAACATTTATTTTTCAGGAACACTTTTAAATGCTTTACATGTATTAATCCTTACAACACTCCTAGTAGGCAATGTCAATATCCCCATTTTATAAATGAAGAAACTACGATGCAAAGCAATTAAGTGCAAATGGGTTATTGCCAAGGAAGAGGACATCTAACTTGACCTAAATGATTCAGACATTGATCAAGACACGGTGAAACCCCGTCTCTACTAAAAATACAAAAAACTAGCCGGGCGAGGTGGCGGGCGCCTGTAGTCCCAGCTACTTGGGAGGCTGAGGCAGGAGAATGGCGTAAACCCGGGAGGCGGAGCTTGCAGTGAGCTGAGATCCGGCCACTGCACTCCAGCCTGGGCGACAGAGCAAGACTCCGTCTCAACAACAAAAAAAAAAAAAAAAAAAGAAAGGCTTGATAGAAGCAATAAACCTGAATTAAACTTCCAAAATGATTAGGATTGCAATGATAAAGAAAAAATAATGAGACAGGAACTGTGTTCACAATATATGAAGTATGGAAAAAATAGCAAGATATCACCTCCACATTAAATATATATATATATTAGCAGGGCATGGTGGTGCATTCCTATAGAACCAGCTACTCAGAAGGCTGAAGCAGGATGATCACTTGAGCACAGGAGGTCAAGGCTGCAGTGAGCTAGGATGGTGCCACTGCACTCCCAGCTGGGTAAAAGAGTGAGACCCTGTCTCTAAAAAAATTATTTTAGAATAAAAAAAAAAAAACCAACAAAACAAAAAGAAAGGAACAAAAAGTGAAAAAGTCACACAGATGTGAGACTATATGCCAGATTTGGAAAGCACCAAGTCAGTATTCGGTTTGCCTAGAATTTAAGACTGAATGGGAAGGAAAGGAATGAAGCCAGAGAATTATCAGCTTATGAAGGGTTCTGTGTGCTCTGCTAAGAAGCTTGATTTTATGCAGGAATTTTAAAGATGTTCAGCAAAAGAATGAATCTCCACCCTATCAACTCTCACTCACCAAATATAATTTATTATTATCCCTTTTTTGTTTTTTGCTATGGCTCTCCTTGTATGTCTAATACCATTAAAAATAATTGGATGTAGATGAATATTTACTAAAGTATTATTTTTTCAAAGATACTTACATTTCATTAAGATATATTTGAAGATAACAAAGCCTTTAAGTTTCTAAGACAGATGTTTCTAGACTTACAATGTGGTTATGTCCCAATAAATACACTGGAAATCAAAAATATCCTAAGTTGAAAATGCATTTAATACCCTGAAAAACCCATTGTAAAACTGAAAAGTTGTAAGTTGAACCATTTTAAGTCCAGATGCTCTTCCACTGAGGATGGAATTATGTCCTGATAAATACATCATATAAGTAAAGAAATCCTAATTCAAACCAGGGTAAGTCGGATATCATCTGTATTGACATTTCAGGTCACTTGGCAGAATCGTGAGTTGCTTTTGGGCAGAGAAGCCATTTTCTTACTCCTGTGAGTAATTCAAATGGTTGGTTACAAGAAAGTTGGGAGAGTAGCAAATTAGGGGCCTCTGCACTCAATGTCCAGGTCTGTCACTCACTTGTTGCAAGTAATTTAGCTTCTCTCAGCTTCTCTATTCATCCATTTTCTCAATAATGAAATGTGTAGGAAGAGAGACACTGAAAATGAAAAGCAAAGTTATTTCAAATACCTTTTCAAATTCTTACATCTTCATTCTATGACACTAATCTTGACCTATTCAAAAAGCAAGTTCTAATTGCAGAGTGAGATTTCTCTAGAAATATCTTTTACAAAATAGTGTTAACTCTCCAGAAGGGCAACATATTGATGTGAGCAGCTACAACTTTGGTATAACCTCCAAAGATTTAACAGGAGATTTTTTGTTAAATATAGAAAGCAAAATGACAAAACAGTAATGCTTTTCCCCTTAAAAGGATCATATAATTAAATCTGTACGAATAGTCTTATGCACATGATTATATTTAAGGAAGCAGAGTCACATAATTGAAATAACTTTTCAAACATCACATATTTCAGCAGTGGTGGAGCCAGACGCTAAACCTCTGTTGTCTAATTCGAAGTCCACTGCTTACTTTACCACAACGGTTGTTCTTACGTTGACAATTAAGGCTTATCATTACAGGCAATTTCATAAGCAATAGGAGTATTTTATTTCAAATAGAGCTAGAAAGACAATAGACATAAAATCAAATGTGTTAATCACTTGAACCACAAAAAGAGAAGCTTGCATTTCCAGCAGTGTGTGAAGTATAAAGTGGAAAATGGAAACCTATCAATGTGCCCCCATTTCTATAGAACATGTGGTTTAGCAGGATCACTGGGAGGCAACACACACAGCGACCACAGAAGGAGCCTGTCCTTGGAATATTCCTGTTTATTTGAATTTACAACAAAAGTTGATCTTTCATTGGCATTAAGAAGTTATATAGCCTTCCTGAACCTGCTTTTAAAATAAATGTATCTAGAGTAAAATTATCAAATTATGTTCCTTAGATGTTAAAAAATATTGCAAAGGCACTAAAATAGACTTCTTATGGTCTTAAATATGCTAATTAATGTTTACGTTAAGTCTCCAAGAAGGGGTATAAAGGCTATGAGCAATGCATCATTTCCCAAACTGTTTTGACCAATAAAACTTCCCCTACCAACAACACCTACACCCAAAAAGCATGTAAAACAAATGAAAAGGCTGATAAAAATAAGGATTTATGTTTTTCCCCAGTAAAATAGAATAATCTAGAGGGATAGTGAGATAAAATTTAAGTTTTCTAAAGAAGATTTAATAAGTTGATACCTACAGGGCATTTTAATATAAAAATTTATGTTTGTGCTTCCACTATAGAAATACGTAGAGAGTTTTCAATATTTTAGTCTTTTGCCAATGTATAGTGATCAGAAGTGGCATCTTGAAATCAAATATGCTTATTTAATAAGACTATATCATAACTTGGAAGTATGTAATAATGTGTCTGGATGTGTAGAGAAGTTACGGGGGACATAACTGGTAAATGTGAAAAAGATTGTGCAGTGATTTATGAACACTACAAAATACTTCTGGTATCCAAATATTAAATAAAATTAGCAAGGAAATATTATATAACATTGTTCTTCCTATTTTACTATAATGTATTTTAGGAACCGTGTTTTTACACTATCACAATGTGGATATATCCAATTGCTGATAATATTGGACATGTTTATACAAAGGATTACAATATTTTATTGCTCAGATGTCCAACTTTAAAGATGGGTATTTTATGAGAAACATATAATGTAAAAGGAAAATGCTATAACATAGGATTATCTCTTGTGAAACTTTATGTATGAAATAACACAACTTCAAAATGCATAAAGCAAGAACTGCATTAACTGTAGAAACGACAAACGGGAAAAGATAGACTCAAAATGATGCTAAAGACTTTCTTCCCTCTCTAAGACCATGAAAGATAAAATACACAAAATATTCAAACAGATAAGGAAAATATCAATAAAATATTGAATATAATACATACACATAAACACATATATTGATTTGTTTCATTATATTAAAAAGAGACCCTTATTTCAAATGTTATGGGATATTTAAATAAATCAGACAATAAATTTGAAAATAGAAAAAGAACACGTGTAATGCTCTTGGGCTTAGAAAATGATACCCAGTGCATCGTGATTTTGCTCGAGTACTTTGCCCTGAAGGACTTTGGAACATCTCTGAAGCAGCCTCAGAACCAAGTTACTCCTTCCTCAAAGATTCGATCAGAGGTCATCTGCTGTAACTTCTACCTGATCCCCTCACATCAAGTATTGCCACCTAGAAATCATGCCTCGTATAGAAGCCAGTAGTATAATAATAAACAGCAATCAACAATTCAGCATTCAGTTTCTTTAGCTCTTCTTTCCATTCTAAGTCTCCTTTTATTCATCAGAACATCCACATTTTACTACAGATTTCTGCTCTAACAGATACCAGTTTAATCTTTCTCCCTTCTGCTATTTTCCAGAGTTTGTATTCCTTACATTTGCTTACTTCTTTTTTCACTGAGAAGCTCCTAGTTCCATTTGTAACTAAATTTCTTACCCGAGTCTCTTAACTGCCACTCTATTTCCCACCTTGTGTAATTCTCACAAAAGATTCACTTAACTTGATATGTATTTATGATTTTTTTCTCTATCTAGGCATCAGACATATATTATTCACTATTGCACTAAAATTGATAATGCAAAAATTTTATTCTATGTATCATTTCAAGGAACTTTTATAAATTGCGATGACTGGTAGTAACATAACAATGAATATAATTACTATACTTTTCAAGGATTTACAAAATGTATACTCAGTATAGGAGTTACATACTGAGAGGAATTTAAACTGACAAAGGCACCACCCTCATTTTGGGCAATAGCTAAAAGGAAATAACATCTAATGCTTCAGTTACGTGCAGCTCTTAAGTACTCTTCCCATGGTAATTGCCATCGTGAAATTAATAAAACTTGTCATGCAAATGGTGCACCAGTGAAATTAAGAACAGTAGCTAGACTTTGCATCCTTTTATTCCCCTCTTGATTTTTACTAATTAACCTCTAAAAATTAAGGCAAATTTTCTTGGATATCTTAATTACATAGTTATTTGCACAAATGACTCTGTAAGATTTTATTGACATATATCTTTCAAGCCAAACTAAAGTGGTATTCTTCTCTTACAATTGATTGTCATAAATAATCTGGTCACTGACAATCTGATATATTATTACAAGGAAAAGTAGAAAAAAATATTATTTAGGTTATTTTGACTTCTGTCCCCCAAATGTTTAACTTTAGTCACTCTTTATGATCTAAGAATCTATAGAAGATTAAAAAGTAAATATCTAACTGCTCTTAATACTAATGATGGGGAAAAGATAAGTAGATACACCAGTGATTAAAAACACTCTAAGATACACTTAGGATGACATCAGTATGGAGATCTATACCAGTGATTACAAACAGGGTATTTTCATTCTTTCCTCACTTTTATTCTAAAGATTTTCACAAGAAATGTTTGCTGATTTCAACTTACATATTAATAGAGATGTTGCTGACAAGTTGAGTAACTCCAAATTAGGATGTAAGAAAATGTTTAAAAAGTGTAAAGACAAAACTCTGTGACTAAATGAAGTTTAGTATTCAGGCTCTAATGATTAGATTGACCACTAACACGACATAACCATAGAGGATCATGTGAAATAAAGATGGGTGATATTAGGCAATGTGTGTGTCCATGCAAAATATTAACAATCTTTTATCACAATAATACAAGGCTCACTATCTGTTAATGGTATTAAGATATTGAAGAAAAACAAATGAATACTTTATTAAATTTAACTTTCTATATTGACTCACATATTTAGCAACCAAAAATAAATTTAGTCACATCAATATTAAAAAGTAGTTTGCTAAATCACAACTGTCACTTTATAATAACAAATGTAAAAGTAACTGCAGAATAATGATCATTAATTTTCTCAAAACTAAATCACTCACTTTGTATTTAAAATAATAAAATACTTAAGGTGCTTCTTGTCAAGCAATTATGTTTTAGCATATCAATAAACACATTATTATTTATACATAGAGATAATTTTCTAAGAACCAGGAGTCAAGATTACTTCTAACAAATTAATAATCACTACTAATGTGTTTTATTTATTTTTAAAGTAGAATATTTTTTATGTCATATTTTATTTCTTCATGACAGCTGTATTTTTATTATGAATGGCTTCATACTGCATGCACTAAAATGCATTTATTGTTTAAAATAGAACAGCAAATTTTAAAATGACATTTGTTGTATAAGCAATTTTATGAAATAATTCGTCAATTATTTTTAGGTTAACAAATTCTTTGCAAATATGGCATATACTTACTTAAAATCAACTATTTTAATCAAATTCATTTAAACTCGAGTAACATGCATTTTCTAAACACTGAAGAGGTCAAAAATGATGATGATAAGATTCTTCTCTTAAATAATATCAGTTTAATAGTATAAATTAACCATATATACAAAATTCTAAAATGAAAGATAATATGATTGCTATTAATGATAAAAATGATTGTGGGACATCCAGATGAGATGTAGGAGGGATCCTAGACAAATAGCTGATGGATCAATCATTTGAAGTATGACAAAGGTTGGTTGGTAATTAGAAAAGTATGTTTAAAACAAAGAAAAACAAAAAGTAGAATGTTTTTTATTTCTAGGAAAAGCAAAAGTTGTACTAAAGTGAAAAGGAAATAATATACTAACTGAAACAAATAATATTTGCTAGTCAACATTATGCTAAAATTGATTTATTGAATCACTTGAATATTGTTTAACCATATCACTAATCCACAATCAGAGGACAGTATATAATGCTAAAATAAATAAGTCAAGATATCACAACAAGCTTTTATTTAGATAGATGGCAATAAAGACCAGAAAAATAGCTATCAGTATTATTATCCCTGGGAGCATAATGGTTTAGAAGATGAACAATGATCACTTTTCATTATTAATCTTTCATACCACTTGATTTTTTTATTTTTAAAATGCATGTATAATTTTATTAAAAATTTACATAACAAAGAGAATAATTGAAGAAATAAGTGGAAGAAAGAAAAGGATTACAGAACTAGAAACTTAAGAAAAAACTTTCAGAAAAATATCTAATACAAAGATAAGAATAAAGAAAATTAAAGAGGCAAAAAACGAAATATTTAGAGGATCAATCCAGGTTGTTCATCATTTGATAAGGGGAGTTCCACGATTATCAAATAAGTAATGCAGCTGGCCTAAAAAGAACCATCTTAGGTAACACACATCAAGGTTCTCCAGGAAGGAGATCTTCAGGAACTCCACCAGATTTTTTGTTTCTTGTTTTACATTTTGTAATATGAAGTCACTGGTGATGCTCATATAGAAGTAATTCTAAAAGTGACTTAAAGATTAAAATATTAAAACAATTAAATCAAAATAGTTTCAAAAGATAAAACTAGAAATACTACCAAAAGCTACTATTTCAAGTATTTGACAAAGAAAAGAAGCTGAAACTGATGGCTAAATGTATTACCAGTGTCAATAGTTAGGAAGATTTTTAGAATGTGGGAAACTTAAGCATGATTGTAGGTAGAGAGGAAAGTCAGGGAAGGGAGAATACAAATTTACAATATATTGGTGTAAATGTTACACTTTATTGAAGGAATGGGACTTGTTATAGAGGAAGTTACAAGATGGCTTTCTCTTCCCATATCATTATCTTTAAAACAGGTCTGTGGACTTATTCTATACCAATTCTAGATGAAATCTCAGGTAGATAGTATAGTCGTCTTTGTTGTGCTCAGGCATGAACACTGGCTACTGCTTGGGCTCAGGGAGTGAAGTTGTAAGAACGAGAAAAGATAACATTTTATGTAAGCAGAGTTGTCATCAGACAATGTTATCCTCCGGCTGAGGCAACTGTCCAAAACCAACTCTGCCACTGGCCACATGGGTTCCTGGGAAACCCATCCCTGATGGTACCCACTACAGCCTCCACTCCCACCCTCAGCCCCCATATCTGGCAAGATGCTTATGAACTGGCCTCAAGCCTTAGCTGCCAGAGGTCATCTCTCTGTTACAGTTATCTCCAATCATCTCCTCAGGTAAAATTCCTTTTAGTAAAGATAAATTCAACCATATTTCTTCTGTAACGCCAATGTCTAGCCCAAAGAAAACATAACTGAACTTTTGCCCAGACTTCTGGAGATACTGAAACATTTCTCTCCTAAGGAAATATTTCTTGGCCAGGCACAGTGGCTCACACCTGTAATCCCAGAACTTTGGGAGGCCAAGGTTGGGGGATCACCTGAGATTAGGAGTTCAAGATCAGCCTGGCCAACATGATGGAATCCCTGTCTCTACTAAAATTCCAAAATTAGCTGGGTGTAGTGGCAGGCACCCGTAATCACAGCTACACGGGGGCTGAGGTACAGGAATTGCTTGAATCCAGGATGCTGAGGTTGCAGTGAGCTGAGATCATACAACTACACCGCAGCCTGGGCAGCAGAGCAAGACTCTGTCTCTAAATAAATAAATAAATAAA
>NC_045439.1:128658059-128702224 GCF_002776525.5 Piliocolobus tephrosceles
GACTCTGTCTCTAAATAAATAAATAAATAAATAAATAAATAAATAAAATATGTCTGCACTCTCCACCTCAAGCCAGTCTCTGGCCTTTAAGCGTTTAAAGCATGACTCAGGTCCAAGTCCCTACATATTACCCAACAAAAACAACAACAACAACAGTAGTAGAACATACACCAAGCTCTCTGTGTATCTTCCTGAAAGCTCCCCTCAGCTGATGCTTCCAGTACCTTCTCTTTACCCCCCTCCATGTCCATTCTCTATCTGGCTCCAACCCTTCCTGTTTGCCCCTGGGATGG
Source organism: Piliocolobus tephrosceles (assembly GCF_002776525.5). Lineage (NCBI taxonomy): Eukaryota > Metazoa > Chordata > Mammalia > Primates > Cercopithecidae > Piliocolobus > Piliocolobus tephrosceles. The sequence continues at coordinate 128,658,353 of NC_045439.1, forward strand.
TTTGTCACAGCTTCCAGTCCTCTGGCTCTGGTTCTGTCTAGCATCATCAGGAGAAGAAAGTGTGGAGGAAATAGGAGCTGAGGCGTTGGTTGTTCTGACCCTGTCCCTGCCAAGCTTTGGGTTGGCAGTGGCGCTGTTCCTGTCTTAAAGACCCAGCTCCTCCTGGAGGCCTGTCCTCAGCTACGTTGCCACAGGTCTGGGTTCTGAAACCTCCATTTCTGTTTCCCTCTTTAGGTTCAGGGATGGTTACGGTTGCTCTGCTGCTCATACCAGACGCTCCATTTTTGTTTTCCCACACGTTCTCCACAACTTTATAAATAGTTCCTCTATTAAAATTTTTAATGAAAACTCCATGTGTTGTGTGTTCCCTACTAGGACCTCAAATGTTGTGCTTGGATTAATATGAGACAAGGCACCCTACTCTCTCTATGCTGCTCTCTAACATTTTGTACCATTCCATTGATTGATTTGTTTTTTGTTTGTTTGTTTGTTTGTTTTTTGAGACAGGTTCTCGCTCTGTCACTCAGGCTGGAGTACAGTGGTGTAATCCCGGCTCCACTACAGTCTTGAACTCGTGGGATCAAGCAATCCTCCTTCCTTAGTCTTCCGAGTAGCTGGGATTATAGGTATGAGCCACCATGCCTGGCCCTTACTAATTCATATTAATATGCCAACTACTCTCTTTCAAAAAAATCCTCATCAGAGTCTTACCAAATTTAATGATAAATTATAGTCTTATCTAACCTGAAAGTCCATGATGGCCTAATGCTGGAAGAACCAGTTTTATAACCCTAAAAACACTTGGCAGAAGTGAGTTAGCACCTCAGTGAGAATGTGACAAAAAAGAGAATATAATGAGGTCTGAGTGAAGAAGAAAGCAATGAAATGTTCAGGCAGGAAAATGAGCAGAAATATTTTTTCCTCTGAGATAACAGAAAAGTAAAAAGTTATATAGTTCCAACTTTTAGGGAGGCTGAGGTGAGAGGATGACTTGAGCCTGGGAGGTGGGGGTTACAGTGAGCTGAGATTTCACCAATGCACTCCAACTTGGGTGACACAGTGAGACTCTGTCTCCAAAAAAAAAAAAAAATTGCATAACTAAACATACAAAAATAGTTTCCAAATTTAAAAAAAAGTAGTGAAATAATTGCTTCTGAGCATTGTAAATTTTCAGGAATGCAATTATTCTTAGTCATTTCCCTTAGAAAGTTTATTGATAGTTTTCAATTTATTTATTTATTTATTTATTTTGAGATGGAGTTTTGCTCATGTTGCCCAGGCTGGAGTGCAGTCATGCGATCTCGGCTCACTGCAACCTCTGCCTCTCAGGTTCAAGTGATACCCTTGTCTCAGCCTCCCAAGTAGCTGGGATTACAGGTGCCCACCACCATGCTCGGCTAATTTTTTTGTATTTTTAGTAGAGACGGAGATTCACCATGTTGGTTAGGCTGGTAAACTGTTTTTTTTAGACTGAGTCTCACTCTGCCCAGGGTGGAGTGCAGTGGTGTGATCTTGGCTCACTGCAACCTCCGCCTCCCAGGGTCAAGTGGTCCTCCTGCCTCAGTCACTCAGTAGCTGGGATTACAGGCACACGTCACCATGACCAGCTAATTTTTGTATTTTTAGTAGAGACGGGGTTTCGCCATGTTGGCCAGGCTCGTCTCAAACTCCTGACCTCAGGCGATCCACCTGCCTCGGACTCCCAAAATGCCGGGATTACAGGTGTGAGACACCATGCCCGGCCTGTTCAAATTTAAATTTTGTGATAAAGGTCCTTGAATCTAGGCAAACCCTTTAATGGAAACTTTTGCAAATGTTTATTTCTGCCACGTCCATTCACACATTTTTCAGTATGATGCACATATAAAAATGTGAATATTCTGAGATTTTACCCTTCTTGCAAGTTATCCAACCACAGATTTAGGAATGATGGCAGAAGATGATATGGTTCTCTCACAACAATAAGAGTAGCCAGAATACCAGCATGTTTTGCATCGGTTCTCCAAGCCCACTTTACAAACAAGTCAGTATGAAGATGGTCAGATGGCACATGCTGACACAATGAGTTTGATTACAGGAAAGAAACCCTGAACTTAGGGAACCCACAGCTTTTATAACAGGAGGTACACCTGCTTCTTCTCGGCAGGGTGACACTATGGCAATCTCTAAGGCTCCAAGCCAACTTGGTCTTTGTGCCAGAGAAACACACTCCACTTTCCAGGGCTTACTATACAAATACCCATGATGAAGTAGTCCAAAGGGCAGTCAGTGTCCCTACTTGTAAGATATGCAGAATTGCAAGGAACACATGAATAACTGTCTTACAATAGCATGTACTTATATTTAACATAAATTTAGATTCGCAATCCCCAGGATTTAAATCCCTGGATTTCTATCTAATCCAGAGCTTGCTTTTTATTATTGCTGTATTGTATCCAGAAAATATTAACCTTCTGTTAGGAAGCTTCTATTTCTGAGATTCTGTGACAGTGTGATTTTGACAATACAATGTTGTCCTCTGTGAATTTACATTAATTTGGGTATATAATCTGTGATATTATCTTGAATACAAGGTATTTAAAATGTTCAGTGATAGAAATTCACATATTAAATTAGTTTCTTTGATTTTTGTAACTCAGATTATATAGTTATATGTCCAGAAAAAGAATGCATAACGCTGTAAATTTTACATCAGTTGGGATCTATGACCATTTCAGTCATTTAAAAAAATGTTGCAGAGGACCACCAGGAAACTGTTATTGACAATATAATATCTGAGTTGAAAACGGATTAATGATGAAATACTTTTAGGAAATAGCTATAACAATAAGTTGTACATTTTAACGTATAGTGTGAACTCAATAGAAGAAAGATGATACAAGTCAAAGATAGAAACTTTGGGCTATCAATGTGGAGTTCAGTGGAAAAGAACAAGTAAATTTATCCTGGTGCAATTTAACACTGAGCCTTCTGTCAACTTCCCCCTACTCAACTAACCAAGACCTTACAGGATTTGGGAGGATATTCTTAGTGAACACAATTCAGCTGCTCCTAACTTTAAGAAGCAAAACTCTACTTCCTTCCGCAGTCTTTTCCTTGAAGTAATTGCTACTTGCCTGTTTTCATCCTAGGAGTAGTTAAAACCCAAAAGTCAAAATTAAGTGTAGACATAGGACACAGTATCTAAGCTTTTGGCCCAAGGGACAGAGGCATCCTTGAGACTCAAAGGTGATGTCACCAAGTATGCCAGGGTGATGTGGCCACATGGGTCAAAGCCTTAATTATAAAAAGTGTCTCCTTGTTCATTGTGTCCTCACTATGTAACTTTTTCAGGAGCCTGTGACAGCCATAGAAACCAGATCAAGGATTCTCAAGACCCAGGACCCTGCTAATACTTTTCCATCTCATTGCAGTGAAAATGTCTTCTGCTTTAATCATAACCAACACCACTCACTCTTGTCTGTGTTTAGTACAAAGAGCAAGGGGCAGAGTACTCGTCAACTTAGGGTGAGGAGGAATCAGTAGAGAAAGCATTCATGAAAAAAGGTTTACATCTCAGCAATTTCTAGGCACAAAAGACTTATGAAATTCTAACATTCTGACACAGTTCTTCTTTAGTATTTTGTTAGATACAAATACAGATTTTGAAAAATCATTTCATAATAATTACAATATTTGGCAACCTGTTTATACCGGGTAAATTCTATCTATAAACAGGTGGAGAGGTAGTCATAATATTGGGGGGGCATGTTGCATAGTATCTTGCACCATGCTCACTATCTTTTATATAATATGCTTTAGTATGTTCAGTAAAACATTTTTAGTAAAGGGCTCAGAAATTATGATAGAGTAATACCAGTCACAGAATCAAGGCATCTAGTCTTATCTACAAAAGATTTTAGAAATAATCTTGTAACATATCCACTAAATTGAATGAACATTAGACCACTTTTTATTCCATTATAATCTTATTTTCTCTCATAATGCTATCCATTAAAGAATAGATTCTATTGTAAAAGCTCCTAAAAAAGTATCAAATCTTCCTTTGTTCCATTCCAACTAAGCTGTATTTCCCACCTGTTCAGTGCTTAAAATATAATGAGAAAATAGAATGACTATCTAAAGTGGTTTTTAAAAAGACCGTATCATAGATCCTGTGAAATTCTTCCTGATTTAAATCCTTTGAGTGGCTGGATATCTCAAAATGGCAAATGAATTGGCCACAGAACAGTGCACACTATTCAAGGTTTGTTCATGGAGTCTTATTTATCACAGTGATCTGTGGGCATGATAACATAATCTATACAGTGTTCATTTTTCTCTTAGGTGGTCTGGGCATTCTTAAGCCATTTATTCAAACATTATCTTTTCAATTCTACCTTATAATTTTTATTTCTAAAGCTAAGTGTACAGGTACAGACCAGGTACCTGTACCTGAGTAATGATTTCCTAGGATATAGTAAAATGCAGGAGAAATTGAAAAGCAAATGGGTACAGATGAATTGAAAACTCTTCCCTCCCCACATTGAAGCCCAGTTGAAGGTTAGCATTTGAACAGAAAACATCTTCATAGACATGAATGGGAAAAGTTAATGCTCAGAATCCAGAAGTAAAATGCAACCACTCCTACTCACTGCTTTTAGAAATTACTTTATAAGTGATCCTGAGGAATTCTTTCTTTGTCTCTCTCTCTCACTCTCCCTCCTCCCTCATCTCTTCCCTCTCCTAATTCTGGCTGAAATTGGCACCTAAGTCAAATGTAGCTAAGCAAACAGACTAGAGTCTCAGTATAAGACAGATATACATGTATGCACAATACACACATATATTTACATGTATATATATACACACATATATATGTATTATTTTTCTCCTAATTCTACCCACAAAAGAAGCACTAATTCCTTAAGTGCCATAAGTGAATTTTGTGCGCAGATGGTTTTTAATACCTGTCCCTACTGAAAGGAACAAGAGCCTCTTGGAGAAACGTCTGGTTCCAGGGCTGGGACAAAGAAGGTACATGATGAAACTGGAACACCTTTTTGTGCCAGAAAGAGAGGAAGTGCTCAAGAAAACAATGGGGACATGTCAAAAAGAAATAGGCAATACCTTGAAGGGATTCTTGCTGATCAAATCTAGGGACTATTTGAGTATCAAAATAAATGAGGATTGCAATGGATTGTAACGATTAAATAAAACAAGATGATTAAATAAAGCAGGAAATTATTCATCTATTATAATAAGCAAACAAACAGATACATGCATACATAAATGGATAAATAAGCAGAGGAGAAAAGAGAACATTTCTTTAAATTAGTGTGCCAGCTGATACCTGTGAAAGGAAGCGTCATGGAGTGGCGGTGTGGAGGGAGGTGGGGTGGGGAATATCATTTGCAACGATGGTGGTAAAGAATAATTCAGGCAAGAAATATCAGAATACTTATCTTTGGGAAGAGGTAGATGAGAAGCAGCCTGCTTGCATGTTCTCAAAGTGTCTCCTCACAGACTGCTATTCATTACAAGGAGAAAAGTACTAACATTTTTACTTAGCATAAGGCATTTAAAGTAAGTCTTGTCTTTATATGTATTAGTACTTCATTACTTTTTTTTTTTTTTTGGTTAAGTAGCGTTTCATTGTATGGATATGCCCCAATGAGTTTATTTATTTACCAGTTAATGGACACTATAGTTGTTTTCAGCTTGGGGTTGTCCCATATAAAATTGCTATAAATTCATGTACAGATACTGTACAGACATACATTTTCATTTTCCTTGGTCAAATCCTGGAAACGGAATTTCTCAGTCATACAATAAGTGCATGTATGAATTTATAACATAAAGTGCTAACCTGTTTTCCAAAGTGGCTATAGTAATTTACATTCTCATCAAAAACATATGAGCGTTTTGTTGTTCATCCTTACCAGAACATGGTTTTGTTACCTTATCTGTATTTTAAATGTTCCAATAAATAGTGACATATTCTTATGGTTTAAATTTGCATTCTCCTAATGATTAATAACGTTGGTCATCTTTTTATTTGTCATCGCTATCATTGTTTTTTGGTGAAGTGTCTTTTCAAATATTTTACCTAATTTTTTTAACCAAATTGTTTGACTTCTTAACATTGAGTTGTAAGAATTCTTTGTATATTCTGGATACAAATTCCTTATCTGATATATGATTTGCAAATATTTTCTCCCATTCCATGGATTATCTTTTAATTTTCTTAATGGTGATTTTTTAAGAGCAGGAGTTCTTAATTTTTATAAAGTCTAATTTTTCTATTTTTATTTTTATTATTTATCCCATTTTCTTACCTTATCTAATAAATCTTTTCCTAACCATATTCATAAAGATTTTCTCAGATATTTTCTTCTAGAAGTTCTAGAGTTTTACATGTTACATTCAGGTTTCTGATCTACTTCAACTTAATATTTTTTGTAACAAGAAAGGTGAAGATCAAGACTCATCTTTTTTCATATGATCACCAAGTTAATCAAGCATCGTTTGTAAAAAGTCTCTTCTTTCACCATTGAAAATCAATCATTGTAGAATACTAGCTAGCTATATATATGTGGATCTATGTTTAGACACTATATTCTGTTCCAAATTATTCTGTAAATTTCTACACTACCTCAATGCAACCTTATATTACTATAGCTTTATAGTGTGACTTTAAATCAAACCATATATGAATCCTCCACATTTATTCTTTTAAAATATTGTTTTAGTTATTCTCAAGGTTTGCATTTTCACATAAGTTTTAGAATCAGCTTGTCAGTTCAACAAAAATACCTGATGGGATTTTCATAGGGATTGAATTGAATTTATAAATCAATTTTAGGTAGAATTGAAATATAAATAATATTTAGTCTTTTATTCCATAAACATAGTGTATCTCTCCATTGCTTTATGTTGATTTTTTTATCAATGATTTTTAATTTCCAGCACACAAACCTTGCTTATATTTTACTAGATCTATTCTGAATAATTTCATGTTTTTGATATATTGCAAATGGTATTATGCTTTTTAATTTCAATTTTCAGTTATTTTTAGCTCATATACAAGGGTGTGATTACATAAAAACATATATATGTGTATGTATATATACATACACATTATATATATAGTATATATACATACACATATACATACACACATATATATGTTGACCTGGCATTCTATGACCTTGGAAATTTCACATTTAAATCAATTTAGCATTTTTGTAGCCTTTCTGAGATTTTCTAAACAGCTAATTATAACATGTCTTAATAAAGACAGTTTTGTTTTTCCCAGTCTGCATGCCTCTCTTTTTCTTCCCTTATTATTTTCACTAAGACCTCAGCCTAATGTTGAATAGAAATGGTGAGAACAGATATCCTTACCTTGTTCTCAACCTTAGAGGGTATTCGTCAGTCTTTTACAATTTAGTATTATATTCACGGTAGGTTTTGTCAACTTGAAAATGTTCCTTATCTTTCTGATTTGCTAAGATCTTTATAACTACAACTAACAAATGATGACTTTTATCAAGTGCATTTTGCATGTATTGAGATCCTCCAGGAGCTTGGATGTCAGTGCTCCTGTTGCAGGGCCAGACAATAAGATTTGTATGTGTTTTCAAGCAAAAAACTGAATCTAAGCTGCCTACATAGGCCCAGGAATAAATGCTGTACCCTCAGTTGACAGGGACTAGAAAATTCCTCCTCTCCAGTCAGAGACATGACAAGGAATCTTGGTTCTGCTCTGATTCTGGACACTAAGCAGATAATCAAACCTCAAGTAGATTTTGAACACCAATCTGAAATACAATTATAATAATAGAGTTCTTGATTTCAGACATTAACATAAAAGTTGTTTTTGAGTTCATTATAGAATCAAAGGCTAGATATTCTGAAGAGATATTTCTGCCATACAGGCCACATGGTATCTTTAATTGAGAATAATGGAAGCTAACTCTTCTAAACTCTTCTTACAGTATTGAAATTTAAGGAGAATATATGATAGAGTACATATTGTTTTCATTCATTCAACAAATATTCATTGAATGTGTCTGTTAGGGGTCCAGGCATTTTTCAGGCTCTGATATGATGAAAGGAAAATATGAAAAACCATGTCTTGTTCCAAGGGGAGATTATTATTTACATGGTACTGCAGTCAAATGTGTTCAGCTGATTAGACTACATATTGATTGAGTATAACATGATAGCCTCTCTTAAAGTACTTTTATACCCTAAAATGTTTGTGAGACCTTTCCTAAATAATCACTAATAATCTAAAATATATACATATATGATTATATGTATATATATATCTTATTTTTTCAATAAGAATATAAAAACTGGCTTTGTTCTACGAAGTTACTTTGCTTTGTGATATTTCTGCATTTATTTATCATCCATACACCTCTTATTAGATAGAATTATACTGAGTTGCTACAAACGAAATAAGCCAATTTCTATACATTATTTGTTTTGTCAAATAATGCCATGTTCAGTCTTTGAAATGTGTCTATTCTTCTGCAGTTATTTTAAGATACATGCTTCAGTTTATATTGACAGCACCATACTAATCATTTTATAAAAAATATATGAAATTTAATGGCTGATATTCAATATTAGGCATATTTTTTGCTCCTATTTTATCCACCAAAGTAAAGCCTCCTCCTAGTGCAGATTTAATTATTTGAGTAACCACCATTCACCTCTGCTATCAAATATTTCCAAATTAATTACAGGTATTTCCATGTTTTTGCCCTATTTTGATTTGTCCAACTATTTAATTTCTAATTAAACTCATTTTACTTAAGTTACAAACTAAGCAGATGTCTAGATTTGTTGTTGTTTCCAGATTTATTTCAGACATTAACAAAGCTATATTCAGTCTTTAATATATTTAATAGAATAAAACTCAATTTGTTGTTTTGCTAATTATTCTCCATATAGATTAAAACATCAATCCCTGTTAAAGCATGCTATTTAGTACTAAGTTTTGTTGGATGAAGGGAGGATCAAACTAGGGCATGTCATTTTTCGACAACAGAGTTAACTGAGTGGCTCTGAATTGCTCATTAGGCATAACTTTCCTCTAACACCGTTACATGTGAGCTTCCAGTAGGAGGGCCTTCTCATGGAGGGTGGTTATTCATCAGTTAGGAGGATTTAAGTGTGTATAATCACCAGATAGAACCTTCAGTATGCAACAGGCTTCCTTCTGCCTTCGTGTGTAACAGTGCTCTTTAAAGCTGGAGCTTTTGCTGAATGTTGTTGATATATTACCACAATATGGAGAAAACGCACTCTATTTCCTCGCTAATCCAAAGCAGACAATGGCATATTTCTAAATCAGTAAGAAAATTGAAAACCACAAACATTTATTTCCATAACCTTGTTGCTGACATTAGGATACATGTAAAAATTTAATCCAAGTTCAACTTAAATTCTTCCATCAGTTTTTGTTTAGTTGCTGTGGAGTTTTATAGGAAATTCAGATAGCTATAGGCTTCCCCTATAAGCTCTCTTCAATAATTTGATTCTTGCCAATAATAAATCTGTCCATCACGGTAAGTGATGCTTTTGTTATTCAAATTGCCTTATGTTTATTTAACACAAAACTCTATTTGTAAATCTCCACTGAAATCCTTGGTAATTTTTGATTGTCTAATAAATTGTGTTTTAAAATTGGCACTGAGTTTCTAATCACACTGTATAAAGTGCCAATGGTGTGACACTCATTGTTTATTTTAAAGCCATGATAAGTATAATTCACTTTTCTTCTAAATGGACTCAGTTCCAAGTAGAATTACAAGGGATAACAAAATGTCTTTGAAATAAATTTTGTTGTAAAGGAAAAAGCAAACAGTTCTTGATATGAATGAAGAAATTTAGATTATCTGCCTGGCCAAGCAACCACCTGCCTGCAATTTTGTAAAACAAACTTGGCTTCATTGACGTCTCTCTCCTTGTCGTAAAGTAAGACAGAAATAATTGAATTCATTATTCTCCCTATCAGTAAACAGTTTATTACTTTTAAAAATAATTTCCTTAAACTTTGAAACTATGACTTTAGTTTATGATTATTGTCTTTAATTATTGGCAATACTTTGAATAATTAAAAAATGCTAGGCTAGGCATGTCCATTGTACTCACTTTATGCCTCAAAAAAATCACAATTGATGGATTAGTCTTATTTAGAAAAACACATAGACCTTTAAGTATAAAAATGCAATGTTGAGGCCGGGCACAGTGGCTCATGCCTGTAATCCCAGCACTTCGGGAGCCCAAGGTGGACAGATCACGAGGTCAGAAGATCGAGACCATCCTGGTGATGGTGAATACAGTGAAACCCCATCTCTACTAAAAATACAAAAAAAAAAAAAAATTAGCCAGGTGTGGTGGCGGGCGCCTGTAGTCCCAGCTACTTGGGAGGCTGAGGCAGGAGAATGGCATGAATCTGGGAGACAGAGCTTGCAGTGAGTGGAGATTGTGCTACTGCACTCCAGTCTGGGCAACAGAACGAGACTCTGTCTCCAAAAAAAAAAAAAAAAAAAATTGCAATGTTGATTTGAGGGTTTTTTGTTGCCGTTTCTCATTAAGTTCACCTGAAAGATTTTACTTTCAATTTAGCATATATCATTGATTTTACTTACGTGTGTTATTTTTCATTTTTTTTTACTGAGTATACAATATATCTGATTCTTCAGTGTTATTATTGTTTATATGTCAGGTAGAAATGCTGATCATTTAGGGTTTGGAAGTTTTCAAAGCCTATAGCATTTTGAAGTCAATGCCATAGGCTTTCAGGATAACAAATGAAACAGCAAAAGGACTCATTTTCCATTTGATATCTTACAAATATAATTATATAAGGAAATTCCCTTCACCCACTATAGGATTCTGCTCTCAGAAATGTCTGTTTCCAGTGATTTTTGGAGCAAATGGCCTGCAAATGAAAATCTCACTTAATACAAACATGCTTTCAAATGTTTTAGACATGTTACCAATTTTAGTTCAAATTTAATAATTGTGTTATGAATACTAGTACTAAAGCATCAATTGTAAATCAGCATTAGGTTCTATGCTGAAAATACAGTGCATATACAGGCCACATATTCTTGAAAAACCACATAATAGTAGAGCTCATGCTTGAATAGTTTAAGATCTTCTGGGAAAAATAAATCTGATAAATTAAAATTTGCATACATTTATGAAAGTCCCTATGGAGGTTTTGCCCATTAATGGGCTTTTAAAAAAAGACAGTATATCTCTTGTAAGAATAATAATTGGTGATGTACAGTGAAATTTTCCTTTTAGGGTTTCTTTTTTTAAATTTTTTTAAAAATTGTACTTTAAGCTCTGGGATACATGTGCAGAACGTGGAAGTTTGTTACATAGGTATACGTGTGCCATGGTGGTTTGCTGCATCTATTAACCCAACCTCTAAGTTTCCTCCCCTCACCTTGGTGTGTGTTGTTTCCCTCCATGTGTTCATGTGTTCTCATTGTTCAGCTTCCACTTATGAGTGAGAACATGTGGTATTTGGTTTTCTGTTCCTGTGTTAGTTTGCTGAGGATGATGGCTTCCAGCTTCATCCATGTCCCTGCAAAGGACATGATCTCATTCCTTTTTATGGCTTCATAGTATTCCGTGGTGTAAATGTATCACATTTTCTTTATCTAGTCTATCATTGATGGGCATTTGGGTTGGTTCCATGACTTTGCTATTGTAAATAGTGCTACAATAAACATACGTGTGCATGTGTCTTTATAGTAGAATGATTTATATTCCTTTGGGTATATACCCAGTAATGGGATTGCTAGGTCAAATGGTATTTCTGGTTCTAGATTCCTGAGGAATCACCATACTGTCTTCCACAATAGTTGAACTAATTTACATTCCCCACCAACAGTTTAAAAGCGTTCCTATTTCTCCACAACCTCGCCAGCATGTATTGTTTCTTGACTTTTTAATAACTACAATTCTGACTGGTGTGAGATAGTATCTCACTGTGGTTTTGATTTGCATTTCTCTAATAATCAGTGATGTTGAGCTTTTTATCATGTGTTTGTTGGTCATGTAAGTATCTTCTTTTGAGAATTGTCTTACAGTGAATTTTTATTTACCTTCCTTTAATTTCCAGAAACTTTCCAAGATTACTTCCCTGACTGTTTTGTTGATATCTTGCTTTACTGAGAGTAATATATATGTTTAGCGATATTTTTGTATGCATGTAATATTTCTTTCGATACTTAGAACATCTCTAATTTTAGGATTTACTGATATTGACTCCCTCAAGCTCAACTGTGGTTATAGCAAATTAGAGTAATTCCAATCTCTTCCCATCAACATTCATCAGCTAGCTAAGGGTTATCTCATCTCAGCCTCCTTCACTTTTCCCAATGATTCTTTTTCAAAGTTGATACCACCAGTTTGTTACTTTTATGTTTTTCAACCTCCAGTTCCCTGGTTGTTTTGTTTGTTTTCTCTAATATTTCCACATATAAGTAAATCAAGGTCTATTTTTACTAAAACCATAACTTCTAAATTGAGGTAAATAATAACAGGAATTATTTCAGAATAATTAACTGGAATTAATATCTATAAATAATATCCCTCATCTGAATTCATAGCTTCTTAGGCGCTATGTCATCTTAAAAAGTAACTGATTCAGTAAACAACATCTACAAAAGATCCTGCATTATACTTAATGGTGAGGAATTGGAAGTATTTTTGCTAGGTTTAGAAACAAGGCCAGGATGCCCTCTCTTACAACTCCTATTCAACATTTTACTGGAAGAAATAATTGACGTAATATCTGAAAAAGAAGGAAAATGTTAATAGATTGGAAAGGAAGGAAATAAAATGTCTTCACTTGTAGATGACATGGTTGACAATGGAGAAAATGCCAAAGAAATGTTAAAAAATAAAAATACCACCAAGATCAATAAGGTCAATACGATACAAGGTTAATATATGAAATAAATTTCTTTCCTATATTCCATGAACAAACATTTCAGAATTTTAAAAAAGAATGACACAATCACAATAGCACCAAAAAACTTTTTCATTAGTACCAAAAAATGAATTACATATGTATAAATATATACAGAGTCTATATGTAGAAATCTACAAAACATGACAAAAGACTAAAAGAAGATCTAAATAAATGGAGAAATATTCCATAGTCATGGATTGGAAGATTCAATATTGTTTGATGTCAACCGAATATATAGATTCAAAATAAAAGCAATAAAAATAAAAATTGCTTTTAATAGCTCTTAGCAAATTGATTCTAAAGTCTATGTTGAAAAGAAAAAGACCTAAAATAGGCAAGATAATACTGAAGAGAAAATAAGTTTGAAGACTCATGCTACCTGGTTTTAATATTTAGTATAAAGCTACCATAATCAAAACAGCATGGTGTTGGTTAAAATAAGATACATAGATCAGCAGAAGAGAAGAAAGAGTCTAGAAGTAGCAAACGCAAATATAGTCAGCTATCTTTAAAAAGGGGGAAAAGACAACTCAATGGAGAAAGAATAATATTTTCAACAAATGATGCTGAAGCAGTTATACATCTGTATGCAAAAAAAGAACCTAACAACAAACCTTATACATGTCACAATAATCAACTCAGAACAGATCACAGATATAACTGTAAAATATAAAAATTCTAGAATAAAATACATGAGAAAATTCTATGTGAACTTGAGTTTGGTTATGCTTTTAGCTTTAATACCAGAAGCACAATTTGTGGAAGAAAAGTTTGATGTTGGGCTTTATTAAAACTAAAGTGCCTGTTCTGCGAAAGACAAGTTAAGAAAATGGAAACACAAGCCACAAACTGGGAAAAAATGTCTGCATAGCAAAAGTCTGATAAAGGACTAGTATTCAGGATATACAAACACTTCTTAAAAGTCAACACTAAAAAACCAAACACCCTAATTTAAAAGTGGGCAAAAGATCTGAACAGACATCTTACCCAAGATGATATACAGATGACAAGCACATGAAATACACTCTAATAATTTGTCATTAAGGAATTGCAAATTAAAACAACAACCCGATATGCACTTATTAGAATGGCTAATATCCAAAAAACCAAAAATACAAATTGCTGATGATATGGAACAACAGGAAATCTCATTCATTGCTGATAGTAATGTAAAATGATACAGTCACTTTGGAAGACCCAGCTTGGCAGTTTCTAACAAAGGTAAACATAGTATTATGATTTGACCCAGCAGTCATGCTTCTGGGTATTTACTGAACGTTTTTTAAACAACTGACCACACAAAAACCTGCAGGTAAATGTTTATAGTGGCTATATTCATAAAAGCAAAATTTGGAATCAATTAAAATGTTCTTCATTAGGCAAATAAACACACTATTATACTTTGATGCAATGGAATATTATTCAACAATAAAAAGTAAGGAATTATCAAACCACATAAGCTAACATAGCTAAGTCTTAAAGTACATATTGTTAAGTGAAATAAACCAGGCTGGGCCAGGCACTCACGCCTGTAATCCCAGCACTTTGGGAGGTCAAGGTGGGCAAATCACAAGGTCAGGAGTTCGAGACCAGCCTGGCCAACATGGTGAAACCCCATCTCTACTAAAGACACAAAAAATTAGCTAGGCGTGGTAGCATGTGCCTGTAATCCCAGCTACTCTGGAGTCTGAGGCAGAAGAATTGCGTGAACCCAGGGAGCAGAGGTTGCAGTGAGCTGAGATCGCACCATCGCACTCCAGCTTGGGCAACAGGGCGAGACTCCGTCTCAAATAAATAAATAAACCAGGCTGAAAAGGCCATGGCTTCATCTGCATTATTTAGTTTACATGACATTTTGAAAAAGGCAAAATTATAGAGATAATTAACAGATCAGTGGTGTCCAGAGTTTCAACACAGAGTGAGAGTGGTAAAGCACAGGACATTGTTTAACGTGCAGAAAATCTTCTATATGATACTGTAATTTTTGATACATATTACTATGTATTTGTCAAAACCAATTGAACTATAAAACATAAAAATTGTTTCTTGGTATATGCAAATTTAAAAAATCAATTATTTAGAGGTCAAAGGCATCCCTGGATAGAATGCAGAATGTGACAAAAGGATCTAACTATGTTACAAGCTCTCCGAGGGTGGGGAGGATGGAAGTGCTGAAGTAAGGAAGTGCTAAAGCAAAGCAAAGCAAAACAAAACAAAAATATCCTAAAATGCTCAGTAATGGGGATATGTCAGGGACAAAGAAACCAATTGAAGGAGTTCTCAACAAAAGCTACAGCAATTTGAGCAACAGAAAAAAATACAGTAGTATTATAACTCAAAGTGTAAATAACTGTGAATTCATACTAACAATAAATGATGTGTAAACAAATGGGAAAAATAGATAAATATTCTGGTCAGAAGAAGTCCAAATAGCTTATGTGGATACTCTGTCCTCAGTGAGATAGGGCATAACTCCTTGTTTTTTAAGTATTGGCTGTGCATAGGGACCTCTTTCCAAAGACTGCCATATGTGATACTTAATACTGAGTGTCAACTTGATTGAAGGATGCAGGGTGTTGATTCCTAAGTGTGTCTGTGGGGTATTACCAAAGGAGAATAGCATTTGAGTCAGTGAGCTGGGGTAGGTGGACCCACCCTTAATCTGGTGGGCACAATCTAATCAACTTCCAGCTAATATAAAGCAGGCAGGGAAACATGAAAGGAGAGACGGACCTAGCATCCCAGCCAGATCTTTCTCCCATGTGGATGCTTCCTGGCCTCGAATACTGGACTCCAAATTCTTCTGTTTGGGGACTCGGACTGGCTCTCCTTGTTCCTCAGCTTGGCGCAGCCAGCCTATTGTGGGACCTTGTGACTGTCAAATCTAATACTTAATAAACTCCCTTATATATATATGTATATCTATCCTATTAGTTGTATCCCTCTAAGAGAACCCTGAGCAATACACCAAACGAAAATTGAAAAAAAAAAAAAAAAAAAAAAACAGAGTAACTTTGCAGTGGAGAAATTTGACAAACAGTACCCTAGTCAAGTAATCAAAGTGAAAATCAACAGCGATATGCCTTGTTGATAATATGTCATTGAAATGGTGTGATGAAAATGGCACTTTTCCACTGTGGTCTTCTCCAGAAGACATAACTTCAGTCTAATCATGAGAGAAACATCCATCAAATCCCAACTGAGGGTCATTCTACAAACTAACTAACAAGTGCTTCTCAGAACAATTACGGTCATCAATAACATGAAGACCAGCAGAACTGTCACAGCCAAGAGGAGCCTATAGAGACATGACAATCACATGTAATATATTATTGTGGTTGGGATCCTGGAACAGAAAGTGGATACTAGAGAAAAACTAAGGAAATCTGAATTAAGTGTGGGCTTTAGTTAATAATAGATCAATATTGATTCATTAATTGTAAAAAAGTACCATACTAATGAAAAATGTTAATAATAGGAGAAATTTGATGTGGGCTGTATAGAAGTCTCTGTACTATCTTAGGAATTTTTTGGTAAATCTAAAACTATTTAAAAATTAAAGCTTATTAAACATAAATTTAAAATGTGATTGATAATTAAAGTAGTATAATTATGCAGCTGATGCTATAGTTAAACTAATAAGAATATAATTAGATTCACATGTACTGATATGGAAGAAAGTCAAGGATACATTATGTAAACAAACGCAAATTGGAAAAACATTGCATTGTTGTGACCCACTTTATGCAAAAATGTGAACACATAAGAATAGACCCAGATATTTGAAGAGGTACACATTAAAGTGTGGTTACTTTAAAGATAGCAATAACATTGAGGGTTGTAGAAAATGGGGTGGATGTGGGCATAGACATTTTTGTCTATACATTTCTCTTATTTGAATATTATACAATAAACATGTATTTGCAGATACTTATGTTATTTATGATTTAAAATACTTTTAGATATATTTTAACTTATTTTTGCTACCAAGCCTGCCTTAATCCATTATTCCCTTTCATTAATGTAACATCAAGTGTCTTCTCCAATGCTTCTGTTTGCTAGGCACGTAAACAAGAATAAGTTTCTCCCAGGTTAAAGAGGAAAATAAGAAAACAAAATAAAACAAAAAAGCTACCTCACATCTTTGAGTTACCCCATATTTTTTCTGCCAAATTTCCTGAAGGTGGGTGTCTATCATCATTATTTCTACTTCCCTATGTAGTTTTCTCTGTCAATTCACTGCAGACTGTCTTCCGCCTTTACCTCTCTACTCAGTCTAGTGTATGGCAACCTTCCTGACAGTGTGGTGCAGAGGGTAAATCTCTGGGCAGATTTGGGCTCTGTGTCTGAGAATTTGCATATTTTACTTTACTTTCCTAATCTCAATTTCCTTACGTCTAAAATGAGGACAGTATCCTTCTTGCTAACTTCTAGTATAGAAATTGATACATAATATATTTTAATAAATATTGATCAGATGATCTAAAAAGCAATCTCATCATAGCATCATGGCAAAGATGTAATCCCTCATCATCTTTTCTCTGGATTCTTGCAGTGGTCTACTAGTGTCATAGATGAACTAACCTCCCTAAAGAGTCTCAGTGTGTCTGCCCTCACAACCCTTCAAATCTCTGTCAACACAATATCCAGAGTGGGCCCATTGAAGCCTAAAAAGTGTGCATGTCTCCTCTCTTTAGAACTTTCCAGAGCTTACTATTGCACAAGAATGTGAGTTTGTGTAGTGTTTGTATGGGCATGTGTATATGTGTGTGTGTGAGAGAATGTGTATTTGTGGGGTAATCCTAGGAATCACCAACACTGGAGTGGAAAAATATGGCAGGGAAGAAAGGAAGCCAATAAAAGGTTTGTTATCAAGCAGCATACTGCTGTGGGCACCAGGTGCCTAGGCTCAGTAGGAAACTCAGAAGGTCAAGCCTGTAATCCCAGCACTTTGGGAGGCCGAGATGGGTGGATCACGAGGTCAGGAGATCGAGACCATCCTGGCTAACACGGTGAAACCTCGTCTCTACTAAAAAATACAAAAAACTAGCCGGGCGAGGTGGCGGGCGCCTGTAGTCCCAGCTACTCGGGAGGCTGAGGCAGGAGAATGGCGTAAACCCGGGAGGTGGGTTTTGCAGTGAGCTGAGATCCGGCCACTACACTCCAGCCCAGGCAACAGAGCAAGACTCCGTCTCAAAAAAAAAAAAAAAAAAAAGAAACTCAGAAGGATAGGGTGAATATGACTCAGAGTCGATCCAACCAAGGTTCCAAGAAGCTGAAAATTTGGTCCACACCATTTGCCAGTTATTGGTTGATGGCTGCTTTGGGGAAGGAAATGGAATGAATGCATTCGTTTCTAGTATGCCCAATCTACTTTATCTTTAAGCCTGGCAAACTGTAGCACCCAAAGAGAGTGCTCAGTTGAAGAGCTGTCAATAGGGAGCATACCCCAAAACGGTGAAAGCCAAGGAGATATGGATGGGTTGCTGACAGCATCTGCTAAAATGTCTTTTTTCCCCAAATATCTCATGTATTTGTATTTCCCTTCTAACCCCATGCATCATTTAAGGTTCTTTAGGAAACAGAAAGCATATTCAAAGGGAATAATTAAAGAGAATTTAACAAAATGGCTATTTATAAATATGTAAGCAGTTTTCAAGAATTTCACAAGTTACAAGAAAGCTAGATGGACTAAAGCTATTTCCATTGTCTAAAGGAGGAAGGATAAGGAACAGACACTTGAACCTATTAGATGTGGCCTTAAGTAGCAGAAATCAGGCACTGCCAAGCTATGCCTCAGCAGGGAAGAATTCTGAGAAATCACACTCAGATTGGTCTCTCCTCCAACCTCTGATCTGCTGTCTTTGTCTTTTGTTGGTCAAAGCAACACAAAGCCAGAGTAGAAAAAGGGAATCAGTACTTAGGAGTCAGTGGCCAGAGCTCAAAGCTCACTGAAGTATGAGAAGCGGAGCCAGAGGAACAGGTGAAGAATATTCAGCATGACTAGGGCAATGCAAGTTGCAAGACAGCCTGATTTTTGTCCCTCTGTTTCCTGCACTATCCCCCACAAATAGAACAGTGCCTCACACATAGTCAGTACTAAATAGATATCTGTTGAATGTTTCAGTCCATTCACCATACTTTGGCTATTCATTGTAAATTATTCCAGGATTGCACTTCGTTTTAACTTTTGCCTTCCAAAAACTGCAAATTGATATCTCAATATTGTGAATGAATACCCTTAAAATGTTTAAGTGCTTCATCATAGGGAAGTGTCACAGCTTCTAATAATCATGATGTAAAGATTGGTTTTTCAAAAGTCATCTTCTCTTGTAACTCAATATTTCCATGTCCTCTTCTAAATGAAGCAATAAAAATGGTTTTCCTGAGTTTGCCAGAAAAAATCCTTATTCAAAAATTGTTTGACTTCCATGAACACAAAATAATTCCATTTGATAAGGCATATTTTATTAGTATTTACCATTACTGTTAAGGAAAGGCATATGTAGGAGATTGGCTGGTGCTGATCTTGGATGACCATATATCAGAAAAAAATACATTAAATTACACTTGAGCATTTCTATATTTCTAACTTGAAAGAATATTTCTGTCAGTGATTCAGGATCCTGTATTTAATTAACTGTTAAACATTTACTACAATTTTGGATTTTGTCATTTTTTTATTGAAATAGTTTAACAAACATGATTCATTGAAAATAATATTCTCATTCCATGTTAAAAATATTTTTCTAATTTTAATTTTTATACTCAACTTTTTTTTTACCTTATATTCATCAAAAAAGTAAAAGTGAATATATTCCCCCAAAATTCATTTCTACCTGGGCTCTGTAAATGTGACTTTATTTGAAAACAGAACATTTTCAAATATAATAAAGTTAAGATGAATTTACACTGGATTGCTAAAGATCTGAAATCCAATATGACTGATGTTCTTATAAGAAGAGGGAAATTTGGAGATAGACACAGGCACACAGAAGAGATGCATGTATAGATGAAGACAGAAGTTTGGAGTTAGGTTGCCACTGGCAAGAGTATCAAAGATTGCTGGCAACCACCAAAAACTAGGGAAGAAGCATGAGTTAGATTTTCCCTCTGAGCTCTCAGAAGGAGCCAATCCTATCCACACCTTCATTTCAAAGTTCAGACTCCAGAACCACAAGAGAATAAATATCTGTTGTTTGAAGTCACCAGGTTTGTTACAGTAGTCCAAGGAAATATATATAGAATAAAATACAGTACCAGATCTGTTCTCATCCACCAGGAAACATTTTTTGGAATATTAATTCTGGAAATGAAGAGTTGATTGCCTTCTTTTTTTTTTTTTTTTTTGAGATGGAGTCTTGCTCTTGTCGCCCAGGCTGGAATGCAATGGCACAATCTCGGCTCACTGCAACCTCTGCCTCCTGGGTTCAAGTGATTCTCTTGCCTCAGCCTCCCAAGTAGCTGGGATTACAGGTGTACACCACCATGCCCAGCTAATTTTTTTGTATTTTTAGTAGAGATGGGGTTTCACCACTTTGGCCAGGCTGGTCTCGAACTCCTGAATTCTGGTGATCCACCCCCGACCCCTTCGGCCTCCCAAAGTGCTAGGATTACAGGTGTGAGCCAGCGCACCCAGACGATTGCCACTTTTGTGTATCAAGAGTCAGCCTTTATTAGCAAGTATTTCTATCTGCCAGTTTGGGTTGAGCAAAATTAGAACTGACAACGGACCAGATGCTTCTATTACCAGTATTTCAACCTCCAGAGGATCTGGATAACAGTTTTCAAGTAACTCTCATAGTAGCCCAAGCTTACTTAAACTCTAAAATGAAAGAATAGAAATAGACTCGGGATGCCAAAAAGTCATATATTTATCTGATTTAAACTCATCAAACTGAAATTTAAAATAAAAATTATCTTGAAAACCTGCTACATAGCAGAAACTGTGTTAGGTTCTGGGAATACAACACTGAATAAGACAATTTCCCTGACTTCAAGAAATTCGAAGTATAACTGTAATATACAATGAAATATACAGTGAAAAGGGAAACATGAGGCTATAGAAATAAAATGAGGCATATCATGTTCAGCTATATGCTGAAGGCATTTGCAAGTCATTGAGGAGTTTGAAGTTGGGAAGCAACAGGATAAAATTTCTTGTTTAGAAAACAGCACGGGGTAGAGTGGAGGATAGTTGGGGCAGATACAAGCCTGGAATGACGGGGAGATCAGTTAGGCCATAATAGCTGACATTCTGAGAAAAAGGTGAGGTGGCTTCACATAGAGAGTTAGCAATGAAGAAATGAAAGTGAAAAAATGGACGGATTAAAAGGATGTTTAAATGGTTAATCAGCAAAGTTTAGGGATTTAATTGGGGGTAGAGATGGGAAGGAAAGAGAGTGGGAAGGGAAAGGCAGATTCCAGTTAGTGGAAGTTAGTGGCATTATGGTGCAGTTTTCTCCAGGCAGGAGGCCCAAGATGAAGGGCAGGGTCCAAGTACACAATGGAGAAGCGGGTGCAATGGGCTACCTTCAAGAAAACAGATTTTCTGTTATTTACATTCAAATTATTTATATACCCACCCACTCATAAACACACTTTTTTATTCTTTCAAATGAATTAGCCTATTTCTCTCTATTTATGAATAGCATTTGGTTGATTTGGCTCATTATTTAACTAAACTAAGTTCAGTCAACTTTCAAAAATAGCAAAAACAGGCCAAAGTGGGAGGATCACTTGAGGCTAGGAGTTTGAGACCAGCCTAGGCAATATAGTGAGACCCCTGTTTCTACAAAAACAAAACAACAACAACAAAAAGTATCCATGTGTGGTGGCATGCATCTGTAATCCCAGCTACTCTTAAGAGGCTGAGGACAGAGGATGGCTTGAGCTCAAGTGTTCAAGGCTGCAGTGAGCTATGCTCTCGCCACTGCATTCCAGACTGGGTGACAGAGAGAGACCCCATCTCAAAAAAAAAAAAAAAAAAAAAGGCAAAAGTTTTTTTGATATTACACAGCTAGATATTTTCAAAACATAATTTAAAAAAGAAAAGAAATAATTTGAGGTGATTATAAAGGACGTAATTTTAAGTAAATTTTGAAAATCTACATGAATAGTCCTTGCTCTCGTTAGATGGTGCATATTTAACTGAACTTTGCAGTTGATGGCAGAGACACACGTTAATAATAAACATGATGACTTGAAGTAGTAACTCAATTTATTATTTTAAGATATATTAAAGTATGATAAATTCATTTAAATGAAAAGAGAAAGTCATATTTAATTTCATGGAAATACTAAGTAAATAAAAAGTACAAACATTGTTCCAGCAATAAAACTGAAACCCTTTAATGATCTAACCCAAGGCCTCAGCCTGGCTTTCAGTTCTAAAGTCTTTTCGTTCTAAGTGCTTGTTCTAACACTGGATCCCTGTGTGTTTTACTCCAAATCTGGATCCCAGGTTGCAAATTGCATATAATCAAAAGGGAAAATACCAATAACTATTACTAAATTAGAGAAACAACTGGCACGGAAGAGTGTGAGTCAGAACTACTAGTTTTTTAGAAGGCATTTTTTTTTAATTCAAAAATTAAAGTACGGACAGGTGTATTCCATGAAGTAGTGGGGCAATAGTAACCTCAATGTAACCACATGCTCTGCACAATGAATAGTTCAAATTTTCCAAGATAAGTCTGCCGGAAATAGGAAATGGATTCTTCACCCTGCAATTTTTTATTTCTAAGGTTACATTCTTCTAACTTTTCAGACTGTTACTACAGTCTATACCACATACTGAGTGTTTCCTAGAAAACTAATAAAGTTGAAATCATCTGAATTGTTTTTCTATTTCTTTGCACACTGGTATGAATCATACTTCTCTAAGCAAATATGTTCCTTAATGTATTACTTTTCTTACTTTGAAAACTCTAAAACTACATACTCTAACTTATAATATCATAGAACTTTACTTTGTGTTTATTATACATATACCCCAATTCTGTTATTTTTATTCTACATTCAACCCTCCTCAGGTTTTCACTGTCTTTCTTATCATCTGTGTAGGCATTAGTCACTAGAATAGAAACTTCTTGGGGTAAAAAATATCCCAATATTCCTAATTATATCAGCGAGCTTCCAGCATCATACATGAGATAGGTATTTTACCTGTTGTTTGAAATTGACAGAGCCTTATAAAACCATATAATCACTCACTGGTTTGGCATTCTACATGGCAATATTTGTCAATCATTATGGAATGCAAGACACAATACAAAGTGTATATTCAATCTTATACAGAGCATTTGGGGACATCTATGTTGCAAAATTCAGAGTTCTATTTATTTGGATTTGAGAATGATAATGTGAAGTGTATGCCATTTTAAAGTCACACCTATTCCAGCACTGGACAGCACCACGTTTTGCCTCCTGTGTTTCCAAGTCAGGTTTTGCCACCAAACGAGTTCAAGTTGTGTCAAGTTTTGTTGCATAATACAATATTTAAAAATCTTCTAGTTTCAAGAGCTGGTATTCTGGTTTTATTGTTGTTGTTACTGTTCTTTCAGAATTTTAAACTGTGGAACACATTGTCAGACAAACAGTGATCCAAAGAAGGAAGAGATAGGCATTTCAGGAAAATGACATAAAGCGTAAGAAAATAAAGATGAGAAAAAAAAAAGAAGAAGAAGAAGAAAAGAAATACTTCAGAAAAGACATGTAACCCAGAGAACTGGGAGTGTAGATCTTGAAAAGGGGTCAAATGCATTACAGCTGGAGCAAGGCATTAAGGTTGAATTATAAGAGATGTATGTTTTGCTCCTATTTTTTTTTCTGGCTTTACTGAGAAATAATCGACAAATTAAAGTTGTATATGTTTAAGGTATACAACATAATGAGTTAATATGTTTATGTATTGTGAACTGATTACCACAATAAAACTAATTAAAACACCTATCACCTCATATAGTTACTGGATTTTTGTGTGTGGTGAGAACACTTGAGATCTACTCTTGGCAAATTTCAACTATACAATACAGTGTCATTAACTATAGTCACCATGCTGTACATTACATCACTCGAACCTATTAATCTTATAACTAGAAGTTTATATCCTTTCACCAATTTCTCCCCATTTTCCCAACTTCCTAGCCCCTGGCAAACACCATTCTACTCTCTGCCTCTGTGAATTCGACTTCTTTAGATTCCAAATATAAGTGAGACCATATAGTATTTGTCTTTCTGTGTCTACCTTATTTCACCTAGCATAATATTCTCCAGGTTCATCCACGTTGTCACAAGTGGCAAGATTTCCTCTTTTCCATAGCCAATATTGTGCTGTATATATACCACATTTTTTTCATCCATTCATCTGTTGGCATATACTTTAGTCTGTTTCCATATCTTGGCTATTATGAATTAGACTGTGGTGAACATGGGAGTGCAGATATCTCTTCAAGATACTGATATGTTTTCCTTGCATATATACCAAGAAGTGAGACTGCTGGATCATATGGTAGTTAACTTTTTATTTACTTATTTGTTTTTAAGGACCCTCCATGTGGTTTTCCATGATGACCATACTGAATTAAATTCTCACCAAGAGTGTACAAAGATTCCTCTTTCTCCACGCCCTTGCCAATGCTTGTTATCTCTTGTCTCTTTTTAAATAATAGGCATCCTAACATGTGAAATGACATCTCATTATGGTTTTGATTTGAATTTCCATGGTTTGTGATGTTAAGCATTTTTTCATGTACCTATTGGCCATTTTTATATTTTCTTTAGAAAAATGTCATTCCAGTCCTTTGTCCATTTTTAATCAGGTTTTTCTTTTGCTATTGACTTGTAGTTTCATAGATAATTTGGATATTAACCCCTTAATAGACATCTGGTTTGCAAATATTTTCTTTCACTCCCTGGGTTGCCTTTTCATTTGGTTGACTTTTTTTGCCTCTTCCAGAGCAATTAAATACACTATTAGCTATGCTAGCCCTTATTTATTCATGACTCCCTATCTCTAGATAGAAAACTTGGAGGAACAACTAGTCCCTATACCTTGCCACTTACTAGATGTGCATGTTCTAGACACAAAATTCAAGCTGTCTAACCATATTCACCCATTAATTTAACAAGCCATTATTAGCCAATGTATAAGACATTGGAGGTTCAATGGTGAAAGTTATACCAATTGCATTTTTGGTACAATTACTTCAATAATGTCAGACATTACAAAACTACAAACTGAAGCATAGTCTGATGGAAGGAATGAATGTCCTTCTCAGAAAGTAAGAAGGAAACTTTTCCCCATCTGGTGGGGCTGATGTTCCCTGAGGAAGTGATAGCTGATCTGGGATACGAGAGTGAAAAGGAAAGGAAGGAAGGCTATCAGAATGGGAACAAACATGTGCAAAACCCCTGTGGCAAGGCAGAGTGGGAGGCATCAGAGAAAGTGAAAGAAACCCGTGTGGAAAGAAAGCCAAGGAGCCACTGCCTGTATATGAAACCATCACTGTTAGCCCTCTAGAAGCCTTCTGTCTGCTCTTCCAGTCACAGCCCCCTTTCTTCCACTAAAGGAATAGTTACTACACTGTTCAAATATTTATGGCAATAATTCCTTATTATATTTAGTTACCACTCTTAAGAATTTCCTTTTAAGTATATATAAATGGAACCAGAAAGCATATAGTCTTCGTGTATGATTTTACCTACAGTACATTTTGTTTTTCCAATTTGTTTATGTTCTTGAGTCACATATTTCATTCATTTTGGATGCTCAATAGGATTCTTTGTATGAATATACAATAATTCATGAACCTAATGCTTTGATGATGAACATTTTTGATGTTTCTGTGTTTCTACTGATCACAAATCGTATATGATTAAACATCCAGGCACACATACGCACGTCATTTCTCTAGCATAAACAACAAGAAATACATATACATGAATATGAACATATGCAAACACAAGTTCATGTATAATATAAAATTATGGATTATTCTATCTCTTTTCACATTTTTTTCTGTTTTTGTCTCTCTTTTCATCATTATTGATGGTTTCTTCTTTCCTCTCTTCCATTGAATGATCTCTCTGCATCTGATCCATTGAATTCTTAATTTAGGCTATTTCACATATTACATTGCTTTAGTTTTAGAATTTCTATTACTTTCTTTTCAGAAAAATCTGCCTGACAGACCTCTCAGTCTATATAAACACAATCTAACACAATTTTCTATTATGATGGAAATATTCTATAAATCAGTACTGCACAATACGGTATTAATCAACCACATGTAGTTATTCAGCTCTTGAAACATGGCTAAAAAATTGAATTTTTATTTTTATGTATTTATTTATAATTATTTTATTTATTTATTTATTTATTTATGACGGAGTCTCGCTCAGTCGCCCAGGCTGGAGTGCAGTGGCGCGATCTGGGCTCACTGCAAGCTCCGCCTCCCGGGTTTACGCCATTCTCCTGCCTCAGCCTCCCGAGTAGCTGGGACTACAGGCACCTGCCACCTCGCCCGGCTAGTTTTTTGTATTTTCTAGTAGAGACGGGGTTTCACCGTGTTAGCCAGGATGGTCTCGATCTCCTGACCTCGTGATCCGCCCATCTCGGCCTCCCAAAGTGCTGGGATTACAGGCTTGAGCCACCGCGCCTGGCCTCAATATATTT
Source organism: Piliocolobus tephrosceles (assembly GCF_002776525.5). Classification (NCBI taxonomy): domain Eukaryota; kingdom Metazoa; phylum Chordata; class Mammalia; order Primates; family Cercopithecidae; genus Piliocolobus; species Piliocolobus tephrosceles. The sequence goes on from NC_045439.1 coordinate 128,685,025, forward strand.
TTAAGAGTGTAAAGGAGTCTTGATTCCAAAACTTTGAGAACCGCTGCCTTCTCCTCCACTTTCCTTCCTTCTCTAGAATTTCTTCATTGAAAGAAATATCCCTTTGCCATTCCATATTAACTTACAGAGTTCCATTGAGGCCAGTTTTGCTACCTCCCTCCCATCTTTCCACCTCCCTCTCTTGACACAAAACCTGACCACAGGACTCAACCAGCCCACTCATTTCCAGTGATTAGTTGCCAGGTGGGCTAAACTAAGAAAATGTGGGTTTTCCCTGAGACTAGACCTCTCCTTCTGGGAGATCTGGAATCACAGGGACAAGGTTGGCCACCTTGGGGTAGTCAGAATTTATCTTGCCTAAAGGAGGAGAGGTTAGGCAAGTTTCTACAAAGCCAAACTGCTTTCTAGAAAGTCAAAGATAATTATACTTTGTGCCATGACTGTGAGAATGCCCATTTTACTGCACACTTTGTAACATTTTTACCAAACTGGTAAATACAAGCTGGTACCTAGAAGAAAAAATGTCTGGGCATGGTGGCTTACACCTGTAATCCCAGCGCTTTGAAAGGCTGAGGCAGGTGGATCATCTGTGGTCAGAAGTTCGAGCCCAGCCTGGCCAACGTGGTGAAACCCCATCTCTACTAAAACTACAAAAATGAGCCAGCGTGGTGGCACGCACCTGTAATCCCAGCTACTTGGGAGGCTGACGCAGGAGAATCACTTGAACCCGGGAGGCGGAGATTGCCGTGAGCCAAGATCACGCCATTGCACTCCAGCCTGGGTGACAAGAGCAAGACTTCATCTCAAAAAAACAAACAAACAAACAAACTTACCGTACAAATAATTTGTTCCATCTCTAGAAACCAATTCAGCAATGAGAACTGAAAGCCACCACTTGGAAGGTTTCAAGCATTTAGCTCTACCTATTGATGTCTAAAGCATTAGTTAAGGTAGAAACACACACACACACACACACACACACCCCATGTAATCAGTACCAGGAAACATGACTGACTAGATGGTATAGTCATCCAACAGAAAGCGCACAATAACTGAAGCCACTGTAGAGGAGTAAGTTATGACATGGATCTACAATATTGTTGAGTGAATAAGCAGATTACAAAAAAAATCTGATTTTTCAAGGGAGAGGGAACATATACAAGCATAGGAGAAAAGAGATGAGCAGATGACTGGAAAAATACAAAATTCTGATAGTGGTACTTTCTGAGTGGTAGAATTATCAGTAGTATTTTCTAGTTTTACCTAAAAATTTTCTAAATTTCTTCAAATAAGAAGGTCCTGTTATCCATATTATAAAATATCCACCACCCCAGGAAACTTAACCTTCAGCATAAACGCTACAACATGTTAAAAGTTTGTTCAGTTTTATATTTAAGAGACAATCTATTTTGAAAGACATCTAAAATGATGACAAATATTTAAACCTATGCATTAATATTTTTCAATCATATGCTTCAAATTTTGTAATTTTGATAAGGTTAAGCTCCATATCAATCTTGAAAAGGTAAGTTTTCTATTTGTCTTTAAAATATGATCTGCAATGTGCCAGTTTTTAAACAGTGAATGGTACTCAAAAATCACAATATAAATTCAGGCAGTGTTCCTTACATAGAATGTTTAAGTACTTCTAACACTGCTCGTTTTCACTGGTTATGAAAACACATTACAATTATCTAAGCATCTAATCATTCAGGTCCTTTGTTTCTCCTTCATTCTATTATTTTTACAGTAATTTTAAGGCCTGTGAGGATGAAGTCATCTGTGACAGCTACCACAAAGGTTACTATAAGGGGACACATTTCAAAAAAGTTTATCACCACTACCATCCCTACCATAAAACTGTCTTAATCAAGGGTAACACATTTCAAGGTTAACCAAGACAACCTCTTTACCTGTCACTGCTTAAGAAAAGGATTTTTTGGTCTTATTTAGAAATAACTTTCTCTATCTATATTTCTCCAGAAATCCACTGAGCCCAATGTGTGGCTCTATCTCAAGCACCAGTCAGCAAAACTGCCTGCCAGAATGTTCAGTTTTTGTTATCTTTCCAAATGTAGGACACAGCTATCTTTTGATATCATAACTTTTTAAAAATTGATGCACGAACTTCTTGAAAGTTCAGCCAGGGATGGTGGCTCACGCCTGTAATCCTAGCACTTTAGGAGGCTGGGGCAGGTAGATCATGAGGTCGGGAGTTCAAGACCAGCCTGGCTAAGATGGTGAAACCCATTTCTACTAAAACTGCAAAATTTAGCCGGCTCGGGTGGCAGGTGCCTGTAATCCCCAGCCACTCAGGAGACTGAGGCAGGAGAATTGCTTGAACCTGGGTGGCGTAGATTGCAGTGTGACGAGATCACACCACTGCACTCCAGCCTGGGTGACAGAGTGAGACTCCATCGCAAAAAAAAAGAAAAAAAAGAAAAGAAAAGAAAGTTCAGATATACAGCGGTTGTAATTCTTCTGAAGGCTGGTTATGGGACACATTCATACTTTGCTGTTCAATAAATGTGGGGTAGAGAATAAAGTAAATCGACAGAATTATCATATAAAATAAAATTCTAAGTGCTCTGACAACAAAAGAAACCTAACACAAACAGAAACACACACACACACACACACAGTTTTCCCTGCTAATCATTTTACAATGAAAACAACCAAGTAGCTAACACAGAGCCCACAAAAACAGAGTAAAAATTCGAACACTTGGTAAAATAAAAATGCACATAAACCCCTGTGATCTAAAAAAAAATGCTTAAGTATTCAACGCCAGACAGCAATTACAGCTACTGAGAACATCATTGTAAGCAAACTGAGGCAGAGAAAACAAAGGTGCCGATGAGGATTTGAACACCTAACCTGCAGAAACCCACTGGATGGTTTCCTAGGTTCCAAGCTGGCACTGTCTTTCAGAATGATCTTCTAGAAGAGGTCACATAACACTGTTACAAAGGATCTGGAGAAAGGGACCCTTGCTTTATCACTCCGGCTCTCCAGTCATGCTTCACATTTTCGCTTCTTACAGTCTTTCACATGAAGTCAATTTACAGACTTCCATCAAGCCCTTCCAGACCTTTTTGTACTATCGATGACAAGTCCTTCATGTTATGTCTTCACTTTTGACAAATTCTTAGCAGTTAACTTACAAGGCAGTTAAGATTTTTGTTCAAGCACAATATAGCTAGAATAGGGTCATATACTCAATAAAACAAATATTTACCAAGCATTTATTGAGTGAAAGATAAAAAGCACAAAGCATAATTACAAAATATTCTGCCCTGCCACCATAAAAAAAAAATGTAAAAGGCTTACAGAATATAGCACAACATGACCAAAGCAAAAATAATAAGGACTAAGGAGGGGAAGAAGGGAAAATATTAGCATGAACTGAATATGATCCAGAAGAGCCTTGATGGTCAGACATGTAAAGACGAATTGGGTAGGGTTAAGGGGTGGAGGTCAGGGGCACATTCTACAGGGGAAAAACAGCTGATACAGAAGCCTGAAAGGAAAAGGTCAGAGCACCTGTACAGGACTCTTACCTGCCGCATCTATGGTACAATGCGCCTTTCCAGAACACAGCAGCGCGCAGCCAGGCCCCGGAGAGAGGGATCGCTCAAACAGCACCAGAGGCTGCATTCCAGCTTTTCTTCCATCATCGAGTCCATTTTCATTGTTAGTTTCTCCTTAAACACAAACTCAAAACCAATTGGCTGAGCACACAGGAACAAGGAAAACCTGACTGAAGAATGAGGCCTTAAAACTTAAGGGCCTTGGGTCCTAGCGCGGTGGCTCATACCTGGAATCCCAGCACTTTGGGAGACTAAAGGTGGGTCATTTGAGATCAGGAGTTCGAGACCAGCCTGGCCAACACGGTGAAACGCCGTCTCTATTAAAAACACAAGTTAGCCAGGCGTGGTAGCGGGCGCCTGTAATCACAGCTACTCAGAAGGCTGAGACAAGAGAATCGCTTTAACCCGCGGACTGTCAAGAGACAGGCTGCAATGAGCCGAGGTCGCGCCACTGCACTCCAGCCTCGGTGACAGAGTGAGACCCTGCCGCAAAACAAACAAAAACAAAACAAAACAACTTTTTTTGTTTGAGAGAAGTCTCGCTCTTATCCCCCAAGTTTAAGCACAATGGCTCGATCTCGGCTCACTGAAACCTCTGCCTCCCGGGTTCAAATGATTCTCCTGCCTCTGCCTCCCAAGTACCCGGGATTAAGTCGCCTGCCAACAGGCCTGGCTAGTTTTTGTATATTTTAGTAGAGACGGGGTTTCACCATGTTGGCCAGGCTGGTCTCCAACTCCTGACCTCAGGTGATCCGCCGCCTCGGCCTCGCAAAGTGCTGAGATTACAGGCGTGAACCACTGCGCCGGGCCAAAACACCAAACATTTTAAAGGCCTTTCCCCTTACCCGCCTGGGCTCAAAAAACGCCGGAGCCGTCCCACACCGCCCTGTAGCGGTCTTGGGAGCAGGCCGGCTGACTGAGGGCGACCCTGGGACCCGAGAGGGCTCCGGCAGCCGCAGGCTCCCACCTCGGGGCGCGGCGACGGGGGCCCATAGGAGCCAGCAGCCCCCAAGCCTGCCCCGCGCGAGGAGCTGGAGAGACGCGCCCTCCGCCTCCTCCCACCCAAGCCTCGCACAGTCCCGGGCGCAAGGGCCAGGCCAGTTGCGGGGGAAAGGGGCGGGGAACTGGGGCGTCGCCGGGGCAGGCACCCCTGCGTCCTGGGACTCCTGGCGCCCCCTCTCTGCCCCTTCATGTTGCAGTGGAGCGTGAGCGGCCGCTGCAGCTCCTAGTTCTTGTGGAAGATGGATGCCAGCAACTTCAGTTTGGCGTTGAGCCCTGACACTCAACTCGGGCGGGAGGGGCGCGGAAGGGGAGCCTGTCCGGAACCGCTGGCATGGCGGCGACCTCCTGGCAGAGCTCTTGCGGATCTGCTTCTCCCCGCCGCCTCGACCCTCGTGGGAGCCCGGCTGGAAAATAGCAAGGGGCACGGAGGAGTCCTTGGCGGGAGCTGTGTGGCGGCCTGTGGAGCTGCTCCCATAGTAACCGACTCCACCGAAGGGAGGTGCCGCTCCCGTCAAGCCGCAACTTAAAAGGGCAACAGCACCACCGCCCCCGCTACCGCCTCGGAAAGGGCTGCTCCCGCCGCCTCTCACCCTTCAACCCGGCGTGCCCCGCTAGCACCGGTTTCGGCGGGTGCACGAGTCCAGAGCGTGCGCGCGCCCGCGGCTGCCCCCTCCTCCCTTGACCCAGCACATTTCTGCCTGACACATCTGGTCCCTTCCTCACACTCGCTGACTGGAGGCTCAGGGCGGCACAACCACCAACTGTGTGTGTGTGTGTGTGTGTGTCCCTGTCCAAGGGAACAGAGCACTGCTGAGTTCAGGCTGCTTATTAGCTCGTGGACTGTCAGCAAAATAGTCACAAGAAGGCTGTGTGCTGATTTGTCTTTTGCGGTGACGTCATGTTGCTCATGTTTTATGTTTTTCAGAGTTCATTAGTTTCTTTCTGTTCTCAGTTAATGTCCAGCGCAATAGATTGTGTAAGTAGATACCCCCAAACTGAAAGTCACTTAGGTAAAATATAGGAAAAATATGTCACCCATTTATAGTTGAAAACGTGTACACTTTAGTTTTGTGTAACCAACAAAACTAAATGGGTAAGGGCATAGGATCCCAGGGCTAGACTGCCTGGGTTCAAGTTCCAACTTAGCCACTTGCTGGCTGTGAAATACTTGACAGCTTTAAGCCTCAGTTTCTTTCTTTGTATTTTTTTTTAACTTAATCCCAAATGTGACAGTAAGTCTAAGTTACTGGATCTGAAAAATAGAACTTATTCAATGAGAGTCTGTGTGAAAACTTTAAAGTTTTTAAAGCCACTGCCTGACTCAGGAAAGTCCTCAGCTTTAGCAGTTATTAGCTATGATTATTATTGTGTTGGCTACACGTGCATTAATGAGGCAGGAGAATGCTCAGGGATAACAATCAAGTATCCAAATTACCTCATCAGACCTAGAGGGGGGTATTTGTGTGCATGCTCATGTTTCAGCTCAGAGCCCTTTGTCTAGAAGGCTTTTGAACTCAGAGGCCCAGGCACTATCAAGTTGACTTTGCCTGGAGCCAGCACTTTTGTTGATCAATGAAATTGACATAATGCTTTTTTTTTTCCTACCACCAACCATGTGCCTAGAGTTAACTGTGTCAAGAGAAGCATGCTTCAGATGGCTGGAGTGAGCAATTCAACTTGTGGAGGAATGAGAAATGTTAGTGCTGAGACAAGAAACATAAACCCCCAGGGTAAGGTAGGAGTCATTGAAAGTCAGGTAAAGGAACCGGCATCCAGTAATGAGTTAGGCTTTGCCGGCCTCTGGCCCTACAGATGGCTCTTTGGAGAGGAAAAAATTAAGCCAGGCCCGAGGGCACAGATCCTAAGGGAATGTGGCAGCTCTAGGCTGTCTATGGAAGAGAAGCAGAGGGTGGCACCTGGTTGAAAGAGGGGGCTGGGGGACATAGCTTGAGCCTGTGTTTACAGATGGAGTCTCCTGATTCCTGCGACTGGGGAAGGAGATCGTGCCTGGATCAGGGGACCTCAAATCAGAACTCTTCCCACCCACACCCCTTCTTTTCAGGGCATATTTCACTGCAAACAACAGATAAACTAGTTGAAAAGCTCAGCAGATTCTCACGGTGGTGCCTAGCAGGCCAGGTCTAGCTGCCCTTTAACCTGTGACTGAGGATGATGCCACTGGCCTGTAAGCACACATTGGAAAATCTTTACATCCAGGGACACATGCCCCACAGAGACAGCTGTGCATGGTTCTTTAGGTTTGGGGTGCTATGCTGGCAGGTGCCTTATGAATATATAGGATTAAAATGGGATGCCCGGGGCTGGGCACTGTGGCCCACGCCTGTAATCCCAGCACTTTGGCAAGCCGAGGCAGGTAGATCATGAGGTCAGTAGATCGAGACCATCCTGGCTAACACGGTGAAACCCTGTCTCTACTAAAAGTACAAAAAAATTAGCCAGGCGTGATGGCAGGCACCTGTAGTCCCAGATACTCAGGTGGGAGGTGGGAGAATGGCGTGAACCCGGGAGGTGGAACTTGCAGTGAGCCAAAATCGCACCACTGCACTCCAGCCTGGGAGACAGAACGAGACTCCATTTCAAAAACATACAAAAAGAAAAAGGGATGCCCTGAAGCTTAGCTAACCTTTATCCCCCCCAACCCCCCAAAATGAAGGGGCTGCTAGTTTTGTTTGCTTTATGAAAGATGGATTCATCATTGTTTTTAGAACCTTTGGAGAAAGACTTATGGGGAGGAAGCTATCCTGAACCCCCAGAGATTTTCTCATTTACTGGCGCACCAGCTTTAGAGTCCCAGGTCTTCATCCTGGCTCAGCCACCCTCCAGCTGTGTGACCTTTGAGAAGTGGCTTGACTACACTGAGTCTCGTTGTCACCTATGAGTGGAGGCTGCTACACGGCAATTGTTTGGAGCACCTACCACCAAGCACTCTTACAGCGTGATGGTGAAGATAAAATGCAATAATAAGGCTGAAGGGGGAAGATCGCTTGAAGCCAGGAGTTCAAGACTAGCCCGGGCAACAAAGCCAGACCTCATTTCTATAAAAATGTTTTTTAAAAAATTAGCTGGACTTGGTGGCTTACGCCTGTAGTCCCCAGATGCTCAGGAAGCTGAGATGAGACCACTTGAGGCCAGGAGTTTGAGGTTTCAGTGAGCCGTGATCATGCCACTGCACTCCAGCCCAGGCAACAGAGAGAGACCCTATCTCAAATAAATGAACAAGTAAATATATAAAATAATAAAATAATGCATGCAATTAGTACACTAGTACGTGATCAGGCACATATAAATGCTCGATAAATGGTAGCCCCAATAAACTTTGTAATGTTTTGGGAGAGGGTGTCCTTCAGATTCAGCCCAGCGACAGAAGCATTTGAAAAGGCTGATTTGTATGATGGCTATTTCTTACAGGTACAAGCCTGTACCTCTTGGGTAGCACCGATTGCCCTAGGGCTAAGCAGGACTGCCACCATAGACTTTATTGCCAAGAGTATCCCCCTCACCAAGCTAGCCATGGGAAAGCCACTTGCATCATAGGACTACAGGAAATCAAAGTGAATAAAAAGCACAATTTAGTCAGCTACTCTCCAGTTGATGGGCAATAGGTTTTTGCTGTTTTGAACAGAGCTGTTAGGAACATTCCTTGTCCACATCCCCTGTTTTATATAGACAAGAATTTCTCTTGGATGTAGAGTAGAATTGCTGGGCTGGGAGGAGTGTGAATATTCAACCTTATGAGAGGGAGCCAAACTGTTTTCCAAGGTGGTCATACCAGTGTACACTCCCAGCAGCAGTTCTTAAGAGATCTCAGGATCTCTATCTTCTGGTGATGTCACAAGCAGTCAAAAAGAATGAACGCCAGCTATAAACAGCAATAAGAAACTAACCAATATACTATTAAGTGAAAAAAGAAATTCCAGAAGGATGCATACAGCATACTTTATATAACATGGAAAAGGAAATGTATATATAGGCCGGGCATGGTGGCTCATGCCTGTAATCCTGGCACTTTGGGAGGTCAAGGCAGGAGGATTGCTCGAGGCCAGGAGTTCAAGACCAACCTGGGCAACACAGCAAAACCATGTCTCTACAAAAACTAGAAAAATTAGCCAGGTGTGGTGGCGCAGGCTTGTAGGCCCAGCTACCCATGAGGTTGAGGTGGGAGGATCTCTTGAATTTAGGTGTCCAAGGTTGCAGTGAACCATGATTGCACCACTGCACTGCAGCCTGGGCAATAGAATGAGACCCTGTCTCTAAAGAAAAAAAAAAAAAGTAAAAAAATTTAAAAACAAACTGTGGGCCGGGCGTGGTGTCTCATGCCTATAATCACAGCACTTTGTGGGGGTGAGGTGGGTGGCTTACGAGGTCAGGAGTTCAAGACCAGCCTGATCAACAAGGTGAAACCACGTCTCTATTAAAAATACAAAAATTAGCCAGGTGTGGTGGTGCGCACCTGTAATCCCAGCTACTCGGGAGGCTGAGGCAGGAGAATCGCTTGAACCTGAGAGGCAGAGGTTGCAGTGAGCCGAGATTACACCATTGCACTCCAGCCTGGATGACAGAGCAAGACTCTGTGTCAAAAAAATAAGAAAGTTGGTTTTTTGAAAAGATAAACAACATTGACAAAAGGAAACATGACTGCTGATACTGCAAAAACCCAAAGGATCTCTAGTGGCTATCATCACAAACTATATGCACAGAAATAGGAAAACCTACTAAAAATGGATAAATTTCCAGACACATCCAGCCTACCAAGATTAAACCATGATGAAATCCAAAACCTGAACAGACCAACACCAAATAATGGGATTGAAGCGGTAATAAAAAGTCTCCCAGCAAAGAAAAGCCTGGGACCTGAGGATTCACTGCTGAATTCTAGCAAACATTTAAAGAAGAACTAACACCAACCTTATCCAAATGATTCCAAAACTAGAGAAGGAGGGAATACTTCCAAACTCTTTCTACAAGGCTAGTATCACCCTGATACCAAAACCAAAGATACATCCAAAAAAGAAAACTACAGGCCAATATCACCAATGAATATTGATGCAAAAATCCTCAATAAAATATTAGCTAACTGAATTCCACAAGCATTGAAGTTGGGGTGCAGTGTCCCAGGTTCACTCAACCCTTCCCATTTTCCTCTCTGTGTGTGTCTACTTTGCCGTGTTCCCTGGTGGCAGCGGCGGTGGCAATGTTGGTGCGTGGGCCTCCCAGGACAAGGGGAAAGTGAGTGTGCCCTTTTCTTGCCTCCTGCCAGGCGTCTGCAGCCTGGCACAACCTCTGGTCAGGTCATCAAGCCAGGGACCTGGAGATGTTCTTTTCCAATTTCTGGATTGATAACTTGAGGCAAATTCTGGGCACTAGAGTCAGAATTAAGACGAGACTGAATCAGGGGGATCTGGGGTCCTAAGAGGCAGAGGCCTGAAACTGTCAGGAGCATGTGGGAAGCTCAGTGCATGTTCAGCCCAGTTGCTTCTCCCTGTGCCTCAGTGTTCCAGGTACCCTTGGAGGGGCTGAGATCCTGGGGATTCTTGGAGCCTGGCTGCATGGCCTGGCCACCCTGATGCCCTTGTGTTCTCCATGACTGGACAGCAAGGCTGATGAGAATGGTTCTTACAGCTTCATGCACTCCATGGACTTGCTGGAGCGGCAAACAGAAACCGCCCAGAACCTGGTGGACTCCTACATGGCCATGTCAACAAGACCATGTGGGACCTCGTGGTTGGTGTCATGCACGTCATGATCAACAACGTGCATGCACCGCCTCATGGGGGCGGGGGCTCCTGTGGCACTGGGGATGCAGGTGGCCACGTTGGTCTGGGGGAGATGCTAACCAGCCCTATGGGACCAGGTCCAGGGAGGGAGGCACGGTCTAGACCAGAGCTGTCTCATAGAAATATAATGTGGGACTGAGGACAGTAGCCCATGCCTGTAATCCCAGCACTTTGGAAGGCCAAGTCGGGAGGATAGCTTGAACCCAGGAGTTCAAGACTAGCCTGGGCAACATAGTGAGACCTGGTCTCTACACAAAAATTTTAAAAATAGCTGGGCTTGGTGGTGGCACGTGCTATAGTCCTAGCTACTCGACAGGCTGACATTGGAGGGTCACTTTGAGCCCAAGAGGCTGAGTCTGAGTGATCGGCGATCTCGCCCCCTGTACTCCAGCCTAGTGACACAGTGAGGTCCTATCTCCAAAAAAATTTTTAAAAAACTGAGTAGATGGGCATCCTGGTGGCAAGATAGGTCCTGGGTCCCCTCCCAGATCTGTGACCTTGGCCGGGTGACTTTTCCTCTGGACCTCAGTGTCCCCATCTGAGTGAGAAAAGGGCGGTGGGGAGGCAGATCTTTGAGTCTAAGCGGTGTAGAAGCCGCGTCTGAAAAGCCATTCTCAGGACTCCAAGTCCAGCACACAGTCCCAGCAGGGCCCGGCAGGAGGCCAGGGCAGCACAGGCATCAGGTCCCAACCTCCTTCCCTCTTTGCCCACTCTCAGACCAAGGAGTTCATCTTCTCAGAGATGCTGTCCAACCTGTCCTCTCGTGGGCACCAGAACACGCTGATGGAGGAGTCAGCAGAGCAGACACAGCGGCGCGACGAGATGCTGCGCATGCAACACGTGCTGAAGGAGGCGCTCAGCATCATTGGCGACATCAACACGACCACCGTCAGCACACGCACGGGGGCCCGTGGACAACTCCCGGCTGCAGGTGCAGAGCGTCCTTGCCAGATGCAGGTACCAGGGCTGGCACCAATGGCCCCAAAGCCCCCCATCCCCCATGGCTGAGCCTGGGGGCTCTTGGAACAGGCTCCGTGCCCCAGCTGGCAGATGGTGCTCTCTGGAACCGTCAGAGAGCTCATGGTTTATGGTGTAAGGGCTGAGAGCTGGGAGGGGGTTGTGTGTGGGGCTGTACTCTGAGGCCGCCAGAGGCCTAGGAATGTCATCCTGGGCACACTGTACCTGTTGTGCCGTCTGAGTCACGCTGCCAGGGCAGGGCATCCAACTCCCAGCCTGGGAGTGCTGAGAAACAAATCCCCTGCAGAGGAGGGGTGAGAGTCAGGGTCATACCTCCTCTATCTGTCAGCAATCCAGTGGTAATCTAGGATAAAACCTTGAGAGTCCCATACACACGGTCAACCCACAACACACCTCACAGGCCAGGCAGGGACAAACAGCCCCTTCCCTCCCTCCCAGGTACCATCATAGCTGCCAGCGTGTGACTGAAGGCAGGGTCCCCAGTCCCCGCTGAAGCACTATCGCCGGCCAGCAGGCTCACGCACCTTGGCCTGTTGCTCCTAAAGGTCGCCTCTGCTATTCAGACAAGGGGACCACAGTGCCTGCTGGCCTGGCTGAGCCCACCCACCTCCCCTGCCATGGACTCTCCCTCTTCTGCTTTTCCCAGCAGGAAGGGCCTAGCCTCACCTATATGACCTGCAACCCCTAACAAGCTGAGGCTCCCCTATTAGACTTACAATTCTATAGCCAGTGGAATCCGGCTGCCTACCCTCCCTGCCTCCCCCAGGGTCCCTTCAGAGGGTCATGGGCTTTCTGACCACCCAGAGGGGGCTCCAGCGATCACTCCAGCCATCCATCCCTTTTAGCTTCATCATCCTGGTTCAAGCAGTGTTCCTTCTCTATCAGGCCTGGTTGCTGTTGTGTTGGGCTCCCCAAGGCGAGAGGTGGCCCCGGACCAGGGGTTAGAAGACTGGGTGACCAGAGAAGAGGGAAGCCCGAGGGGACCAAGCATTGGTCTGAACAGTGGGTGCACTGCCTGGGTGCCATGGAAGAGGCCAGCGTGTGTGGGGTGGGGAGGGTGACCACAGCCCCCAGGCACTACCTGTGAAGCTCCAGCTCCTCCCTCGATCATCCTCCCCTTTCCCTTCCAGCCCTTCTTTTCCAGGAACCTTGCCACACCCACCCCTGCGCCCTCCCCTCCCCGACCTTCCCACAGCTGCGGTGGCACACCTGTGCTCTGCACTTGCCTCATCAGCTCTCTGCTCACTTTACTCTCTCCTGTTTTCTCTCTGCTTTCTCTCCAACTGCCAGCCGATCAGGTCCGGCAAGTCCATCCCATCCTGAGAGCCCCAGGCCCTCCTTCGACCTCTAAACAGATCCGTCCTCTTCTCGGAGACCTCCCTTTCCAGGCCTGCCTGGGAGGCTGTTCTGTGACTTGACAGTGGCTCCCTTAGCCCCAAAGCCAGCCCCCTTCATCTGTGACTTGGTCTGTTGTAGTGGTGAGCTGACACTTCCAGGTGTGACCGTTGCTGAAAACTTGTGCCCCCCTCTGTGGTACGCTCCTGCCCTGTTCTAAAAATATCTATAAATACGCACACAGGCGCACACACACCCCTACACGTGGCCAACCAACTCAGCTCTAGCGCTGGGAATCAGTCACCGTGCTGTCCTTTCGGAGTCTTGTGGCCCAATAAGAGAAAGCTGTCCCCCGACATGGCCCCTCCAAAGTGCAGCACCTCCAGTGAGCCTCCCTGTCCTGCCCGCCTAGGGACAGCCAGCCCCCACCATCCCTCCCGCCCCCCACCAAGCATGGGAGTCCTGTGCAGGCAGCTGTGTGGCCTGACAGTCTCTACCAGTCCTGCTGTCCCTCGGCTGAGAATCAAACCAATTTCTGGATGGCGGGGAAATGTGTCCTCTGCTGGCTGTGTTCTCTGTGGAGCTCAGGGGAGGGGAAAGGCCAAGCCATTTCTAGGGTGCTGCTGGGAGCGGTGAAAAGGCCATACCCTTTCCAAGGGGCACTTTTCCTGCAAAGCCCCTGGAGCTTCGCTGGCTCTTATCCTGTGAAGCCGGCTCTGGCAACCAGTGGGCAGGGCCATGAACTCAGCCTGGAGGGAGCCTGTGGGGCAGCTGGCACTTTGGAGGGACAGACAGAAGAGGCCACCAGGTGCAGACAGGAGAGGGAGGCAAGGGGACAGAACGGAAGACGCCTGGGGTGGATGGAAGTCAGTGCCCTTAGGTGCTGGTACCTGTCTTCCCGGCCACCGCTAGATCAGGCTTCTGAGCCTGTTGGCTGTCAGGGCCAGACTGCACCCTATAGGTGCCATGGCAGTCCCCGTGGAATCCCCCAGGTGCCACCAGGCAGCATACAGGTAACAGGCCTGGAAGTTCCCCAACAGCCTAGCTGGACATGCTCAAGACACTCTGGGGCTCCTCATTTGGTGACACAAACTCCAGAACCCATTGAGGGAAACGGGTACACAGCAGGCCGAGGAGTATGGCTAAATCCGTTTATTCCAAAATAAAAAGCAAAATAAACAGGAGTCGCATCACCAGGGATGCATTACCCCATCCCCGCCTCCTTCCTGCGTCCTATGCTAGCAATAAATAAGTTTCCCAGCCACAAATAATCATTAGAACCTCCTCCCCCTGTGCCAGTTCCAACCTCCACTAGGTCTGATACGGGGCGGCCCTACCCTCTGGGATATACAAAAGGTTACACAGACACAGTATGTACACCAGGGAAGAAGGGCCACCCCAGCAGCCCGTACCCTCACCTGGTCCACAGTTAGCCCCACTGTCCTGCCTCAGCTACCTCTCTGAATAAGAAGATGGGAGCCCCCCTGAGGGAAAAGTTGCTATGGTGAGAGAATGGAGGCCGTCAGACCTCCTCCAAACAAACCAACTCCACCAGCCTCTGGATCTTAAATAACAATCATCATCATCCAGAAATTTAAAGACTCAGCCCTGGTCAAGGTGGCAAAGGGTCTGTTTGTCTTTCCCCATTACACAGAGGTCTTGTCTTGCTACCTTAATTGTAAAGGGGTGACTGGGAAGGGGTGGCAGGGACATGGTGGCGGTGGAGACTCCAGCCCAACTTCTCCAGGGCTTGCTGTCAGGGGCCTGCTTTTAATTTTATTTTTGTCCCATGACTTTAAAATCCCGTAACTTCTTTTTCGTAAGTTTTTTTTATAACTTCCCATAAAACTTTTTTCTCCTTTTTTGCCACAACTTTTTAAATTTTTTATCCCATAACTTTTTCACCCCATAACTTTAATCCCATAACTTTTTATTTTGTGTTCTTTTAATAAACACACTTGCATAGTTATATTACAATTTTATAAAAATGAAACAGATTATCTCATGCCAGGCATGCCCTGCATTTGCACAGTATCAATACCTTTAATACTTTAGTTTTCAAGACATGCAAAATAAAATTTTAAGGAAAAAACAGCACTTTGCAACCATTTAATCATTTATTATATTACAGTAGCATCACACCAGCAGTCAATAATGTCACTTTAGGCAAAAGTCTTTCATTATTTCCATTATACATTCTGTTTACAAGAATTCATAAATTGGTAAAATTCATTCTAAGAAAACTTGGCAAATAAAGCTTTGGGCTGGAATTGGCATTTCTTTCTCTGCTTTTCCTTCCCACCATTTCTTTCTTTTAAACTACAGTATTCATATTTTAAAATGTTTTAACTTATTTCAGAACAGTAAGCTAGCAGTTACATTTTTTAATAGTTATATTATTTAAAAATGACTCTTTAAGATAAGGTTTTAGAGAAATTATATTATGGATAGAGCTGATTTACATTTTCAAATTCCTAAAAATCAGCTTTGGTTTTAGAGCTCAGTTTTTTTTTTTTCATTTCTGAAAAACCTATCAGGTTTAATCAAATACTTTAAGATGATTATTATATATTGCA
Source organism: Piliocolobus tephrosceles (assembly GCF_002776525.5). Taxonomy (NCBI): domain Eukaryota; kingdom Metazoa; phylum Chordata; class Mammalia; order Primates; family Cercopithecidae; genus Piliocolobus; species Piliocolobus tephrosceles. The sequence goes on from NC_045439.1 coordinate 128,700,301, forward strand.
ATTTTTAAATAGGTGTTTTGATTCTTGCTACAGAAATTCAGATTTATTCAGCTGAACTCACATTTTAAAATTCTGTGTTTCTGATGAACTCTAACCTTCCAATGTTGCCTTCTAAGCAAATTGAAAGCTGCCTTACACTGAATGAGGAAGAGCACAAATACTTGGCTAAATGAGGTATCGCAAAAGACTGCGTGCACTTTGGAGAAAGATTTAAGTTATTGTCATATGATTTCCATTCTTTTTAGCTTTTTCTTAAATATATGACAAATACCTACACAAAGTGTGGAATTTGAGTTAATACAGTAAATTTATTTTCCAGACTGACATTCAGCTGAAATACGCCAGCGTGTGATTTAATCCATAGGCACCTGATGAACACATTATGGTCAGATTGGTCACAGATGCTAAACACTTTCTGAAGGTCATTCCCAGTCATTGATATTTCTCAGGATAAAAGTGAAGGAATTTCAACGATAAAAGTACCTCTGAAATAATTTATCCATGTATTAGATAAACCCAGTTTCAGACTGATAAAGAAAAAACATTTGACCAAATAATGTGGCTAATTAACAGTGGTCCGATTTCTAGCCCGAGGTTTTAAAATGGACTTAAAGTAACTGTCTTTAAACTGAACTCAAAGAATGCAAAAGTGGCAAGTTCAGAGAATAAAAGGCAAGAACAGGACTTTAAGTCCATTTTAAACCCACAGGCTAGAAATCGGACCACTGCTAATTAGCCACATTATTTGGTCTAACATTTTTTTCTTTATCATTCTGAAACTGGGCTTATCTAATACATTGATACACTCATACAATTCGGAAGACTCCATTGAAGTCACAAGGACCCAATATTTGCACTCTTTCAGTGAATGCAGGCAAATCAGTTATTTCATCAGTAAAATCGTATTTTGCTCTCCTGTTAGAATGTCATATTTATAAAAGTGCCACAACAATGCCAGATGCTAAAAATGGAGATGGTCTAGTAACTAGAAATCCCCACCCCAGGAAGCACACGTACATATCTCTCTACATGCTAATACTGTGATGTGTTTTGGAACACAGACATTAGAACCTCATGAAGTTTTAACTGTTGAGTCTTTCCCAAGCATCATCAAGTTATGATTTAGGCAATGTCTGACTGAAATTCATTCATTCCTCGTGCATAGGCACGGTCACATAAATACTGCACAAAATATGTCCCTAACTGAAACCGAGAGGTACAAAAACATATTTCACTCTTCGTAAAGAAGTTTGTGAGGAAATATACCTGATTGTATAGACACGTTTCCTGATAATACACTGACATTCACAAACAGTAGATTGTACTGCAGTTTGTAAACATCTTAAGTTGCATAAAGTTCTCCTTGATTTTCAAAGATAGTATAATACTGTCTACTAAAACTCCTTTTTGTTTCAATTAAGTACTCTCACATATATTAATTTATAATAATATTTGTTATTATTTTTTAAAGTGTTTTCCATTCAAGGAAAAGAAGTAAATTCCTATGTCAGAGTAACTAAGGTGGTTGAAGAATAGGTATTAGCCAGAGAGGTCTAGACGGTAAAATCAATCTTCAAGCCTCAAAGAAGCTCCATGAACAGAGAGGAATGCCAGGTGTCACACGGCTTTCCTTCACTCTAATTCATTCTGGACTAGAGCCTGTATGCCTGTTCCTGGGACATTTAAACTCTCAAAGGATTTCTTATGATCTTTACTAAATACATTAAGAAGAATGCCAGCCAGCGCCCTTGTGTGAACTGGGACATGTAGTCATGTGATTAAAACAGGTAACATGAACTCTGATTTTAAAATGTGTTACAGATACAAATGCTCTAAGCTAGGAAAGGTTTTCCACATCCACAGTCAACGATGGGAGACTTTCATTCCTCAGAAATAATCCCTTTTTAGGTCATGGAAAAAGAGT
>NC_045439.1:128802224-128830816 GCF_002776525.5 Piliocolobus tephrosceles
AGAGCATTTGTATTTATAATACATTTTAAAGTCAGAGTTCATGTTACCTGTTTTAATCACATGACTACATGTCCCAGTACACAAAAGGGCGCTGGCTGGCATTCTTCTTAATATTTTTAGTACAGATCATAAGAAATCCTTTAAGAGTTTAATGTCTCTGGAACAGGCATAGAGGCTGTAGTCAAGAATGATTTAGAGTGAAGGAAAGCTGTGTGATGCCTGGCTTTCCTTTCTGTTCACGGAGATTCTTTGAGGCTTAAAGACTGATTTTACCATCTAGACCTCTCTGGCTAATACCTATTCTTCAACCACCTTGGTTACACTGACATAGGAATTTACTTCTTTTCCTTGAATGGAAAACACTTTCAAAAATAGTAACAAACATTATCATAAACTAATGTATGCAGGAGTACTTAGTTGAAACAAAAAGGAGTTTTACTAGACAGTATTATTATACTATCTCTGAAAATCAAGAACTTTATGAAACTTAAAATGTTTACAAACTACAGTGCAATCTACTGTTTGTGAATGCCAATATATTATCAGGAAACGTGTCTATACAATCACAGAGTTGTATTTCCTCACAAACTTCTTTACCAAGAATGAAATATGTTTTTGTACCTCTTGGTTTCAGTTAGGGATGTATTTTGTGCAATATTTATGTGATTGTGCCTATGCAGGATGAATGAATGAATTTCAGTCACACATTGCCTAAATCATAACTTGATACTTGGAAAGACTCAACAGTTAAAACTTCATGAGGTTCTAATGTCTGCGTTCCAAAACACATCACAGTATTAGGATGTAGGGAGATATGTACGTGTGCTCCCTGGGGTGGGGATTTCTAGTTACTAGACCATCTCCATTTTCAGCATTTGGCATCGTCATGACACTTTTATAAATATGATATTAACAGGAGACCAAAATACAATTTTACCGAGGGAATAACAGATTTGCCTGCATTCACTGAAAGAGCGCAAATATGGGGTCCTTGTGACTTCAACTGACTCTTCCAAATTGTATGAATGTAGCAATGTATTAGATAAGCCCAGTTTCAGAATAATAAAGAAAAAATGTTAGACCAAATAATGCGACTAATTAACAGTGCTACAATTTCTAGCCCATGGGTTTAAAATGCACTTAAAGTCCTGTTCTTGCCTTTTATTTTCTGAACTTCCCGCTTTTGCGTTATTTGAGTTCAGTTTAAAGACAGTTACTCTAAGTCCATTTTAAACCCTTAGGCTAGAAATTGGACCACTGTGAATTAGCCACATTATTTTGTGTAATTTTTTTTCTTTATCATTCTGAAACTGAGTTTACCTAATACATTGATAAATTATTTCGAAGGTACTTTTGTCGTTGAAATCACTTCACTTTTTCCCTGATAAACATCAGTGACTGGGAATGACCTTCAGACAGTGTTTAGCATCTGTGACCAATGTGACCATACTGTGTTCATCAGGTGCCGATGGGTTAAATCACACGCTGGCGTATTTCAGCTGAATGTCCGTCTGGAAAATAAATTTACTGTATTAACTGAAATTCCACTCTTTGTGCAGGTATTTGTCATATATTTAAGTAAAAGCTAAAAAGAATGGAAATGGTATGACAATAACGTAAGCCTTCAAAGTGCACGTAGTCTTTTGTGATACCTCATTCAGCCAAGTATTTGTGCTCTTCCTCATTCAGTGTAAGGCAGCTTTCAATTTGCTTAGAAGGCAACATTGGAAGGTTAGAGTTCATCAGAAACATAGAATGTTAAAATGTGAGTTCAACTGACTAAATTTGAATTTCCTTAGGAAGAATCAAAACACCAATTTAAATATTGCAATATATAGTAATCATTTTTAAAGTATTTGATTAAACCTGATAGGTTTTCCAGAAATGAAAAATCAGCTCTAAAACCAAAGCTGATTTTTAGAAAATTTGAAAATGTAAATCAGCCCTATCCATAATAGTTTCTCTAAAACTTTATCTTAGTCATTTTAAAATAATATAACTATTAAAAAATGTAACTGCTATCAATGTTCTGAAATAAGTTAAAACATTTTAAAATATGAATACTGTAGTTTAAAAGAAAGAAACAGTGGGAAGGAAAAGTAGAGAAAGAAATGCCAATTCCAGTCCAAAGCTTTATTTGCCAAATTTTCTTAGAATGAATTTTACCAATTTATGAATTCTTGTAAACAGAATGCATAAGGAAATACTGAAAGACTTTTGCCTAAAGTGGCATTATTGTCTGCCGGTGTCATGCTACTGTAATGTAATAAATTATTAAATTGTTGTAAAGGTCTGTTTTTGCCTTAAAATTTTATTTTGCGGGTCTTGAAAACTATGGTATTAAAGGTATTGATACTGTGCAAATGCTAGGCATGCTTGGCATGAGATAATCTGTTTCATTTTTACAAACTTGTAATAAAACTATGCAAGTGTTTATTAAAAGAACACAAAATAAAAAAAGGTATGTGATTTAAAAAAGTTATGGGGTGAAAAAGTTATGGGATAAAAAATGTAAAAAAGTTGTGGCAAAAAAACCTGTGGCAAAAAAGTAGAAAAAGGTTTAATGAAAAGTTGCAAAAAAATTATGAAAAAGAAGTTCTGGGATTTAAAAAACAAGTCATGGGATAAAAATAAAAATTAAAAGCAGGCCCGTCAACAAAGCCTGGAGAAGCGGGGCTGGAGTCTTCACCGCCACCATGTCCCTACCACCCCTTCCCGGTCACCCCATTACAATTAGGGTAGCAACATAAGACCTCTGTCTAATGGGGAAAGACAAACAGACCCTTTGCCACCTTGACCAGGGCTGAGTCCTTAAATTTTCTGGATGCTGATGATTGTTATTTAAGAGCCAGAGGCTGGTGGAGTTGGTTTGTTTGGAGGAGGCCTGATGGCCTCCTTACTCTCACCATAGCAACTCTTCCCTCGGGGGCTCCCATCTTCTTATTCAGAGAGGCAGCTGAGGCAGGACAGTGGGGCTAACTGTGGACCAGGGAGGACATGGGCTGCTGGGGTGGCCCTTCTTCCCCAGTATACATATTGTGTCTGTGTAACGTTTTGTATGTTCCAGAGGGTAGAGCCGCCTCTGTATCATATGTAGTGGTGTTTGGAGCTGGCACATGGGGAGGAGGTTCTAATAATTATTTGTGTCTGGGAAACTTATTTATTGCTAGCATAGGACACAGGAAGGAGGCGGGGATGGGGTCATGCATCCCTGGTGATGTGACTCCTGTTTATTTTGCTTTTTATTTTGGAATAAATGGATTTAGCCATACTCCTCGGCCTGGTGTGTTCCTGTTTCCCTCACTGGGTCGTGGAGTTTGTGCCACCAAACGAGGAGCCCCAGAGTGTCTTGAGCATGTCCAGCTAGGCTGTTGGGGAACTTCCAGGCCTGTTACCTGTATGCTGCCTGGTGGCACCTGGGTGTTTCCATGGGGACTGCCATGGCGCCTATGGTGTGCAGTCTAGCCCTGACAGCCAACAGGCTCAGAAGCCTGATCTAGCGGTGGCCGGGAAGACAGGTACCAGCACCTAAGGGCACTGACCTCCACCCAGCCCAGGCGTCTTCCGTTCCATCCCCTTGCCTCCCTCTCCTGTCTGCACCTGGTGGCCTCTTCTGTCTGTCTCTCCAGAGTACCAGCTGCCCAGCAGGCTCCCTCCAGGCTGAGTTCATGGTCCTGCCCCCTGGTGGCCAGAGCCGGCTTCACAGGATAAGAGCCAGCGAAGCTCCAGGGGCTTTCCAGGAAAAGTGAACCTTGGAAAGGGTATGGCCTTTTCACCGCTCCCAGCAGCACCCTAGAAATGGCTTGGCCTTTCCCCTCCCCTGAGCTCCACAGAGAACACAGCCAGCAGACGACACATTTCCCCACCATCAGCAGGACTGGCAGAGACTGTCAGGCCACACAGCTGCCTGCACAGCACTCCCATGCTTGGTGGGGGCGGGAGGGATGGTGGGGCTGGCTGTCCCTAGGCCGGCATGACAGGGAGGCTCACTGGAGGGGCTGCACTTTGGAGGGGCCATGTCGGGGGACAGCTTTCTCTTGTTGGGCCACAAGACTCCAAAAGGACAGCACGGTGACTGATTCCCAGCGCTAGAGGTGAGGCAGTTGGCCACGTGTAGGGGTGTGTGTGTGTGTGTGTGTGTTTATAGATATTTATAGAACAGGGCAGGAGCGTACCACAGAGAGGGGCATATGTTTTCAGCAACGGTCACACCTGGAGGCGTCAGCTCACCACTACAACAGACCAAGTCACAGATGAAGGGGGCTGGCTTTAGGGCTGGGGGAGCCACTGTCAAGTCACAGAACAGCCTCCCAGGTAGGCTTGGAAAGGGAGGTCTCCGAGAAGACGAGGGATCTGTTTAGTGGTTGAAGGAGGGCCTGGGGCTCTCAGAACTGGATGGACTTGCCGGACCCGATCCGCTGGCAGTAGGAGAGAAAACAGAGAGAAAACAGGAGAGAGAAAAGTGAGCAGAGGGCTGGTGAGGCAAGTGCAGAGCACAGGTGTGCCACAGCAACTGTGGGAGGGCCGGGGAGGGGAGGGCACAGGTGTGGGTGTGGCAAGGTTCCTGGAAAAGAGGGGCTGGAAGGGAAAGAGGATGAAGATGGAGGAAGGAGCCAGAGCTTCACAGGTAGTGCCTGGGGGCTGTGGCAGCCCTCCCCACCCCATGCATGCTGGCCTCGTCCACGGCACCCAGGCAGTGCACCCTCTGTTAAGACCAATGCTCGCCCCCCTCAGGCTTCCCTCTTCTCTGGTCACCCTGTTTTCCAACCGACTGGTCCGGGGCCACCTCTCACCTTGGGAAGCCCAATGCAACAGCCACTAGGTCTGACAGAGAAGGAACACTGCTTGAACCAGGATGATGAAGCTAAAAGGGATGGGTGGCTGGATTGATCGCCAGAGAACCCTCTGGGTGGTCAGAAAGCCCAGGACCCTCTGATGGGACTCTGGGGGAGGCAGGCAGGGCAGGCAGCTGGATGCCACTGGCTATAGACTTGTAAGTCTAAGAGGGGAGCCTCAGCTTGTTGGGGGTTACAGGTTGTATAGGTGAGGCTAGGCCCTTCCTGCTGGGAAAAGCAGAAGAAGGAGAGTCCACGGCAGGGGAGGTGGGTGGGCTTGCTGGGCAGAGCTCAGCCGGGACACCAGGCACTGTGGTCCCCTTGGCTGAATAGCAGCGGCGAACTCTAGGAGCAACAGGCCAAGGTGAGTGAGCCTGCTAGCCTGTGGTAGTGCTTCAGCGGGGGCCAGGAACCCTGCCTTCCGTCACACGCTGGCAGCTATGATGATACCTGGGAGGGAGGGAAGGGGCCGTGTGTCCCTGCCTGGCCTGTGAGGTATGTTGTGGGTTGACCGTCTGTATGGGACTCTCGAGGTTTTATCCTGGATCACCACTGGGTTGGTGACAGAGGAGGTGGGACCCTGACTCTTATCCCTGCTCCACAGTGGATTTGGCTCTCAGCACTCCCAGGCTGTGATTATTATTGTGTTGGCTACACGTGCATTAATGAGGCAGGAGAATGCTCAGGGATAACAACCAAGAATCCTAATGATCTCATCAGACTGAGAGGGAGACATATGTGTGCATGCTCATGTTTCAGCTCAGAGCCCTTTGTCTAGAAGGCTCTTGAACTCAGAGGCCCAGGCACTATCAGGTTGACTTTGCCTTGGAGCCAGCACTTCTGTTGATCAATGAAATTGACATAATGCTTTTTTTGTTTGTTTTTTTTTTTGCACCAACCATGTGCCTCAAGCTGTGTCAAGAGGAGCATGCTTCAGATGGCTGGAGTGAACAATTCAACTTGTGGAGGAATGAGAAATGTTAGTGCTGAGGCAAGAAACATAAACCCCAGGGTAAGGTAGGAGTCACTGAAAGTCAGGCAATGGAACCAGCATCCAGTAATGAGTTAGGCTTTGCCAGCCTCTGGAGAGGAAAAAATTAAGCCAGGCCCGAGGGCACATATCCTAAGGGAATGTGGCAGCTCTAGGCTGTCTATGGAAGAGAAGCAGAGGGTGGCACCTGGTTGAAAGAGGGGGCTGGGGGACATAGCTTGAGCCTGTGTTTACAGATGGAGTCTCCTGATTCCTGCGACTGGGGAAGGAGATCGTGCCTGGATCGGGGACCTCAAATCAGAACTCTTCCCACCCACACCCCTTCTTTTTCAGGGCATCTTTCACTACAAATAACAGGTAAACTAGTTGGAAAGCTCAGCAGATTCTCACGGTGGTGCCTAGCAGGCCAGGCCTAGCTGCCCTTTAACCTGTGACTGAGGATGATGCCACTGGCCTGTAAGCACACATTGGAAAATCTTTACATCCAGGGACACATCATGCCCCACAGAGACAGCTGTGCATGGTTCTTTAGGTTTGGGGTGCTGTGCAGGCAATTGCCTTATAAATATGTCAGATTAAAATGGGATGCCCTGGAGCTTAGCTAATCTTTATCCTATCCCTCCCCCTCCACCCCAAAATGAAGGGCTGCTAGTTTTGTTTGCATTATGAAAGATGGATCTGTCATTGTTTTTAGAACCTTTGGAGAAAGATTTCTTGGGAGGAAGCTATCCTGAACCTCCAGAGATTTTCTCATTTACTGGCATACCAGCTTTAGAGTCCTAGGTCTTCATCCTGTCTCAGCCACCCTCCAGCTGTGGGACCTTTGAGAAGTTGCTTGTCTACAAGAAAAACAAATACAAATGAATCATCAATAAGATGGTAGACTTGAACCCAAGTATCAGCAATAACTAATTGGTCCAATTAAAAGACAAACATCAGCAGACTTGATAAAAATATATGAAGAGAGGAAGATAAGATAGAAGATGAAAGATAAGAGGAAATCTTTTTCTAGCTTACAATAGAAATGCAAGACTATCCACAAGATACCAACTTAATGACCGTTACTATAATCTACTTTCAAATAAAGTAGCTCACCTTTGATCTATAATTTAACAGACATAATGGAAATTATAGAGGGTGATGTAAAGCTTAGTAAAGTCCAATTTCATTTAACCTAATGTTATTTAGATCTTTAAATACGTGAATCCCTAAAGAGTGACTATGAACCCCTTAATCGATTATGGATGATTTAATTCACTTTAAACAGTTCAGAATAACTCTTCTATATCAAAACCTGGGGACTCTATTCCATAAACTCTGTACCCTGGAACTCAGAAATCCAGATCTTACAGAAATAAAAAGAGTTCTTCAGGGAGGGGGAAAAAAGGTTGAGGGTGACTGTTAAAATGAAGTTTGAGTTACCTTAGTATATATTAACTCTGAACCAGACTCTCAGGCTCTACAAAAATCTCATGAAGTTATCTGACTTCCCATTTAACATCTCAGCCTTCTAAGTTATTCTTAAGGATGAAGAACATTCTGTTTTTCAAAGACTACATCACCAGATGGGTCTAAATAGTTACAAGTCACTTCCTTATATTGAGTTGAAAATCACCTCTCTGTAATCTGACTTATTAGTTCTAGTTTTATGCCCTGTCTTCACCAAAAACAAATAAAAACTAATGCTTTCATATACATACTCCTTCAAATAGTTGAAGACAAGCTATCATGAACCCCCACGTTTTCCTCTCCAAATCCACAATTTCATCAGCTATCCTAGGACACAGAATAGAATCTCTTCCCAACCCTGGCTATTATTCTCTAAATGAACCTAAACTTATCTAAATAGACCCTTCTTAAAGTACTACCTCAGAATTCAATTCAGTAATTCTGATGTTGCCTGTAACATCAGACAACAACTTCCTTAAAAGCACAGCAAGTTGGATTTACCAAGTTGCTGACCAGGTCGTATTCCCTCCTGCCCTCATTCCCATCTTTGTGTTATACTTTATCTCAAGTTCCATTTTGCTTACTATTCATGATGCTCAAGTTGTCATTGTGGACATCAGAGGCCATAAATATATATTGTTCTGGCTCCTTCCTGTACATCTTTCCGAGTCATACCTGCTGTTCTCCAAAGTCTGTGAATCCCGATACTAATAACTTGGCAATTCAGTTTAAGGTCCTCTTCAGAAAGTCAGTCAGCTCAAGGCAATCACATTCTTCCCAGGCCTCTTGAGAAATACTCTAACCCCAGAAAAGGCCCTTCTTTCTGGTATCAGGAGCCATGGACCACAAACACAAATCCAACAGAATTTCAGCCATTTACCTCCCAGATCGTCCTCTCCCTGAAGTTCTAACTAGAGCAGGAAAAAATAATGAAAACACCACCTGCAGTCACGAATCCTCCCATTTCCTGGCCAAGATTTCATATTCCCTTCAAGATACCTTCCAAAGAGGACATGACAAGGGAGGGGTACACAAGGTACTACAGGTGCTGATAAGGTTCTATTTCTTTTATACATACATTTTTTCAGAGACGGAGTTTCTCTTGTCACCAAGGCTGGAGTGCAATGATGCAATCTCGGTCCACTGCAACCTCTGCCTCCTGGGTTCAAGTGATTCTCCCACCTCAGCCTCCCAAGAAGCTGGGATTACAGGTGCCCACCACCATGCCTGGCTACTTTTTTGTATTTTTAGTAGAGATGGGGTTTCACCAAGTTGGCAAGGCTGGTCTCGAATTCCTGACCTCAGGTGATCTGCCTGCCTTGGTCTCCCAAAATGCTAGGATTACAGGCGTGAGCCACCATGCCCAGCCAAAGGTTCTATTTCTTAAGTCTGGTGTTGGGCATATGGACATATGATTCAATGTTTTAAAAAAGAAAGATACTGTCCTGTTTTTTGTGTATGTGTTTTGTTTTTTTGTTTTAGGCCCGCGTGCTTCATTCGTTCTCCCATATGAATCCATAAAGAAGTAGCCATTAGCAGCGACAACCCAGTTGACAACCACAACAGTTTCTATGATAACAAAAGTGAGAGAAAATACTGACATTAGGGTAATTTCAAGAAAGTTCAGTCATAAGATATATCCCCAAGCAAAAATATACACACAAAAAGCTAAGAAGCTTTTATAAAACTACTACCATCCTTAGAGTAAGTACAACAAAGTATTCTTTTATGTCTTTGTTTTTTTCATCAAAATGCCTCATATAGCCATAGATTTTAAACCATTACATCTTGTCTAGATTCCATATTAGATCATTAACATTTTTTCTAGATTCCATTGTTGTTCCTTTGTAACCTTTATTTTTAGTATCTTAAAAATACTTTATTAAATGTAACACATTCAGAAAAGTATATAAAATATACCTTACGGTATATCTTAACAAGTTATTGTAAATTATTTGCCCATGTAACTACCAACCTGGTCCAGAAATACATTCCAGCCAGTATCCAAGAAGCCCACAGATGTACCTTTCAGTTCACACCTCCCTACCTCTCACCTAGATGGACTCCTTACCCTAACCTCTATGTAATCACCTCTTTGTTCTTGATAGTTTTACTGCCCAAGTATGAACCCAGAAATAAGTGTTTCTCAGTTTTCTTTTCATTTTTGTCCCCCTAAGAAGACTTTTTAGAAGTTTCCTCCCTAATTATACCCCCATGCCCCATTGAATTTTAACACCACAGATATATTGTATGTTGGTTTATATTCTATGGCCCTTTGGAGGGTAGCAGACCATTATAATAGGTAAGATTTTCTTCTACTCTAAGGACCAATTTTCACTCCACTGCAGGTGATATTGCCTCCACTAAGAATGTATGCCCTAACCAACATTAGTTTTGCCTATTTTTGAACTCTATATAGAGGAAATTGTACAAAATAGGTTTTGGGGGTCTGGTCTCTTTTGCTTAACACAGTGTTCAAGGTTCGCCCATCTTGTCCCATATAGCTATAAGCCATTTTATGAATACCACAATTCTTCATTTTCTTGGAATGAACACTTGGGTTATTTTCTGTTTGGGGCTATTATAAATGATGCTGCTCTGAACATTCCTGTACCTCCTGGTGCCTACATACTCATTTCTTGTGGAGTATATATTCACAAGATTCCTGAACCATAGTGTATGAGTATCTTCCACTTTACCAAATTGTTTTCTAAAACACTTGTACAAATATACACCCCCATTAGAAAAATATAGAGTCCTGTAACAATTTTCTTAACTTAAAATATAAGTTAAGCAAAATATCTCCTATGCCTACTTTTTCTTTTAAGATCTGAAGATCACTGTGCAAAGGACTATCAGGGTCAACCCTAAGAATCACAAAACAAAAAACAGTTCAAACAAAAAGAGAATTGTTTTTTCAACTAACTCAAAAATGAACCAATCTGAAAGCTAAAATAGAGCACCTAGGGTAAAATCCAGAAAGAGAAGATCTTAAGCTGCTCTATATCCCCAGGAATAGAGGTCATTATAGCTTCCAGCTCCTTTAGAATAAATGTCCAAAAGAGATCATAATAGCCTAAATCTAATCTAATAAGGGCGTTCAGAGTTTGCAGTCATTGTAAAGGAAAACAGTCACATGTATATAATTTTCTCAAGAATTTAAAAGAAGTTTTAATATGCTTTCCTAGACTTGTATTATTAGCCAAGGGATTCAACGAGAACAATTTCCCATGGATGGAACTATGAAAAGTTAAATCACTGTGTGATAAAGCCACACTGGGTGGTGGCTCACGCCTGTAATCCCAGTACCTTGGGAGGCCGAGGCAGGTGGATCACAAGGTCAGGAGACCGAGACCATCCTGGCTAACATGGTGAAACCCTGTCTCTTCCAAAAAAAATACAAAAAAATTAGCCGGGTGTGGTGCAGGCACCTGTAGTCCCAGCTACTCGGGAGGCTAAAGCAGGAGAAGGAGCTTGCAGTGAGCCGAGATCCCGCCACTGCACTCCAGCCTGGGTGACAGAGCAAGACTCCATCTCAAAAAAAAGAAAAAAAGAAAAGTTAAATCACTAAAAAATCAGTATTTTTCTACAACTGTCCTATATATACACGTACAATGTGATGCCCACCCCTCACTTCCCCCACTTTTTGTTTTGTTTTAAGAGACAGGGTGCCTCGCTCTGTCACCCACACTGGAATATAATGGTGCAATCACAGCTCATTGCAGCCTTGACCTCTCCAAGCTCAAAAGATCTTCTTGCCTCAGCCTCCCACCACCCCAGTGGCTGGGACTACAAGTGTACTACACCTATATATTTTTAAAGTAATGACATAACTACCTCTACAATAAGAGTTGATTATGTGGCTTTCAAAACTGGGGGAAAAATCATAAAAATCAACTTGGCAATCATTCTCTGTATAATGAAATATATTACTCTTATTTACTTTCCAAGCAGTATTGCTCAAGCTTTTTGCCAGAAGATAAAAATCATGTAAGAGTTCACTCTATCAGGAAAATGACAAAAAAAATTCCAATGGACCTATAAAAACAATTTCTTTAAATCCAAAAAACAAGTAAACTCATCCTATCTTACCCCCTACATCTTTTGGAACTTGATTGCCTTTGAATTTTACAAAATAAAGCTAGTAAACATTTCCATTTTTGCCCAGTTTTAAGAAATGACACTTATAATCTGACAACAGAAAAGAGCAAAAGAACAGTAAGAAGAGCAGGGTTTTAGAGATCCTTAGCTGTCTTATAATTCTGTGATCTGTATATGTCCCTGAGCTCTTTCATAAGTCTATCTGAAGCTTGCACTGACCTAGACACTGCAGCCTGAAACACAAAAGTCACTGTTTACCAGGGTCTACTGAGCCAACTAATTTAAAGATTTAAGGTATTTCAACCTGATCTAAAAGATTACAGTAGCCAGGCGTGGTGGCTCACACCTGCAATCCCAGCAGTTTGGGAGGCCAAGGAGGGTGGTTCGCTTGAGGCCAGGAGTTTGCAACCAGCCTGGCCGACAAGATGAAACCCCATCTCTACTTAAAAAATACAAAAGTTAGCCAGGCATGGTTGCACAAGCCTATAGTCCCAGCTACTCAGGAGGCTGAGGCAAGAGAGTCACTTGAACCTGGGAGGTGGACATAGCAATGAGCTGAGATGGCACCACTGCACTCTGGTCTGGGCCATAGAACAAGACTCCATCTCAAAAGAAAAAAAAGAAAAAGAAAAAGATTACAATAAAAATTGACCACCACTCAACATTTTAAGAAGAAAAAAAAGTCCAATTAAATGAAGCATTATGAAGTTTCAAGAGAATATAAAATTAGACACAAGTCTGGTTCATTTCCTATTTCTTATCATCTGAAAAACTCTAGCCAACATGTTCAGACCACCATGGACTCCATGATAGCACAGAATTCAGTATGAGCCAATTCCAAACCCCAGCGATTTTTGAAAATACTAGAAGACACTCAAGGTGACACATTACTAACTAAAAGAGACTTCCATTCATAAGACTACAAGCAAGAATATTACACAGATGGTCTAGTTCACACATGAAGACACTGAGAAACATGTGTGCCTACGTGCAACTGGTTTCAGTTTTTCAGTGCAGGATCTTCTCCAAAGTTGAAAACACATCAATATCTTACCCTAAGACTAAATAGAAAGGGAACTACTTTTTGGTCATGTGAAACTAAAGGTTTTAAAGACTGCACTATACTTTGAAAGAGAAATAAAGTTAAGTTTACAAAGATATTACTTCCTAGCTATGTGATCATGAGCTCATTTCATATCTATAAAATATGAGAAGTTTCTCCTATCTCTAAAATATGAAGAGCACCTATTTCACACAGCAGCTATGAAGACTAAATGAGAAGATATATAAAGTATAAAGTACTTAGCATAGTATCAGTCATGCAAAAGTGTTCAAGAATTTATACTTGTTTTGAAGATAAACCGGAATCGATCACAAGACACAGAAAGTACAGTAACATTAATTCAAATGCTACAAACTTAGTTTTTTAAACAATCAAGATATGGAAATTTAACTAAATTTCTTTCCTCTATGAAAAATTACTAATTAAATATATAACTAAGATTGAAGGAGGGAGAGTAATCTATCCAGTTTCAACATTTGGCATCTACTTGCCTAACAATTCATTCCCTGTTTTGGAGAATCTGTACCCAAGACAAAGTAACTTGTCCTCGGATTTTGTGGAGTTGGTAAATGGCTCTAATACAAGGCAGGAAGTAGTAAGTGTTCAGACAATCATTTGATGTTTCCCTACTCTGACTAAGCTTTTTATGTGTATACACACATCATTCTTGTTTATTTTTCATAGCAGTCATCCAAAAGGTATGTACTGTCTATCCATATTTTAGAGCTGAGCAAAGTGAAACCAAAAAATGTGTGTTTGTCACCAAATTCAGTGTTCCTTTCCCATCCTGCTGCTTCACATAAAAGAGATGTAAAGTCAAAAGAGAAGAATTACTTTTGATTTGGTCAGAGCAAGATGGACCAAAGTCAGCTTCATGAAGGAGAAATAATTTCAGTTGTGTTTTGTAGGAGAGAATGAATTTGAATATACAGACGCCACAGAAGGAAGGTAAGCAGAGAAAACAACATAAACAGGCTGGAAAGGGGCATATACAGGGATCAGCAGGTGGTTCCAGGATGTGAAGAGAAGATGAACAGGGTAAAAAGTGGCTATTCATAGATGAGAAAGATAACCTTGGGCAACAAAACATATGACCATGGCTAGGCATGGTGGCTCATGCCTGTAATCCCAGCACTTTGGCAGGCCAAGGCAGGAGGATCACTGGAACTCAAGTGTTTAAGACCAGCATGATTAACATAGTGAGGCCTCATCTCTACTAAAAATCAAAAAAATTAGTCTGGTGTGGTGGCACATGCCTATAGTCCGAGACACTTGGGAGGCTGAGGCAGGAGGATCACTGGAGCCTGGGGAATTAAGACTACAGTGAACTATGATTGTGCCACCACACTCTAGCCCAGGTGACAGAGCAAGCCCCTGTCTCAAAACCAATAAACATATGACTAAGGCAGGAATGGAGGAGGAGAGCAGCTGAGATCGGCATGTTCATGAATTGCCTGGTATTAACTGTAATTACTTAACTAAAAAGTCCAGGCTCTAGCTATTTACACACACTTCCACATTTAAATGGTCTTGCCTAATTTTCTCTAATATTGCCAAATTTTCTTTTTCAATTCCTTCATCCTCCAACTTTTTCCCACTAATAGGCTCTTCTTTCATCTCATAGTGATCTAAGTCTTCTATATCCTGCAAAAAGAAGAAAAATGTTAGCTTATTCAACCTATTTTTCTTCAGCAGTTTCTTATGCCAAAAGTTAAATTATTCTGGACTCCATGGGGGACAAGAAACAGAATATATCTATCCTATGGGGAGAGAGAAAAAGCCCCCACATTCCATTCAAGAGGCTCCCACCTTTTATATCTCATATTTTATTTAAAAGCTAGACTCTGGGTAAAGCAGATTTAAAAGCTTTACAAAGCCGTAACTATTATGAAATAAGCCATCATTTATTTACTTCTTTAATTTTTATTTACTTTTTAAAAATAGGTCTCACTCTGCCACCCAGGCGGGAGTATAGTGTGGTGATCTCTGCTCACTGCAAACTCTGCCTCCCAGGTTCAAGTGATTCTCATGCCTCAGTCTCCTGAGTAGCTGGGATTCGTACACCACCATACCCAGCTAATTTGTATACATTTTTAGTAGAGACAGGGTTTTACCATGTTGGCCAGGCTGCTCTCAAACTTCTGACCTCAAGTGATCCACCCACCTCGGTCTCCCAAAGTGCTGGTATTATCGGCATGAGCCACCACGCCTGGACAAGCCATCTTTTAAATCTCCTCTTAAGAGGAACCTTTGAGACAGTTTAGCAGCAGGTGTCAAGAACTTTAACTGTTCATAGTTTGTTCCAGAAACTCAAGTCCTAGAATTGTATTCCAAGACACTAGTCCAAGATGTAAACACAAATTTAGGCATAAGGATACCTACTTCAACCTTGCTACCACAAAAATAAACACAAAATATGCATGAGTAAAAATAGCAAAACGGTTAACTCAGTTCCATGAAATATTAACAGGCCACTGAAATATCAACACAGCATAATTTCTCCTGTACTGAAAAACTTTGAAATGAAAAATGGAGTACACAAAGGAATAGAAAGAATTTCAATTATGCGGAAATATGCACAGGAAAAGCCCAGAAGAACTTATATTGAAATGTTAATTTCAATTAATTTTAGTTGTTATCTCTGGAGATATTTGGTGCTTTCCCCTAATTGCAGTTTATGGTTTTATGTAGTAAGCACCTATTGATGTTAATAACTAAAAAATGAGTTAGAAAAAGAATTTGATTTCAGGTGCTCGGGAGGCTGAAATAGAAGGCTCGTTTGGGCCCAGGAATTTGAGGCTGCAGTAAACTATGATCATGCCACTGCACTCCAGCCTGGGTGACAGGGACCCTATCTCAAAAAATAATAATAATTTCAAAAGGATTTGAATAATACCCCCCCAGAACAACATCTTTATTCACATCATTCTGCTCCCTCCATTTCCATATTATCTGTTTTTACATATATACAAATATATGCAGAATTTTTAAAACCCCAACTTTTTTCAATTTATTTTTCTACTTCAATTGCCAATATCTCTAAAGGAGTAGTTTCTATTCGTCTCGATTTTTTTTTTTCCAAGCCAGCTAATTCTCTGATTTCTAGACCAGGTTACTGACTACCTTCACTCAAACTCTGCCCATGACTCCATACTTCATGGAGCTCCCTTCTCCCAGTGTGCACCTTTCAGCTCTGATCTTCCATCCTATGCTTGTTTTCCTCACAATGCTCACAAATGCCGTTGGCCTGTATTTCCTCCTATACCTTCAACCTCAGTCATGTTCCCATCCACAAAACTTTTCCACCTAAGTATTAGTACATCGCAAACAGAATTCAACATATCTCTGTAAAGCAATATCCTCAGCACACTATTCCCTGCTTAAGGCCTTCCTAACAATAACAACACCAAATAGAAACATGCCTGTCTCGAATTCAAGACTTTTAACCATCTGCCTTTTCTGGCCAATCTTGCTTTCCATGACTTCAACACATCAACCTTCCTTCTCAAAAGAAAGGCATCCAATGCACCCAAACACAGCATGTCCAAGATTGTTCTGGGCCTGTTCCCACGTTATTTTAGGAGCCTAGAATATCTGCTTTTCACCTGTCCTAATCTGACACTTCTGAAGTCCAGTCTCTTACCTTTCTAGATTTCCCTCAAAGTTGTGGTCCCTTGTTTATTATCTTGTGAGGGGAAAAATGAAAGGGTACATGATCTTTATACAATGGCTGCCTGACCCACGGAAAAGGTTTAATGTTTTCATGCAGCTTATTCCACCTCAGCTAAACTGCATAAAAACATTAAAACAAACTCCCATTCTAACTGGACGATTTTAAGAAGTATTTTACCCCCAGACTCATAAAACAAGCCTACAGCCAGGTACAGTGGCATATACCTGCAATCCCAGCATTTTGGGAGGCCAAGGTGGTGGATCACTTGAGGCCAGGAGTTCAAAACCAGCCTGGGCAATAGAACGAGACTCAAACTCTACAAAAAGTAAAAGAACATTAGCTGGACGTGGGGCACCTGCCTGTAGTACCAGCTACTCAGGAGGATTGCTTGAACCCAGGAGTTCAAGGTTGCAGTGAGCCGTGACCACGCTACTGCATTCCAGCCTGGGTGACAGTGAGATCCTGTTTCAAAAAAAAAAACAAAAACAAGCCTACAACACTACTTCTTCAGTTCTGGATAACTCTAAAGTATATTTTAAATTAATAATTTCCAAACCAAGAAAATGAAAGCCTAAATTAATTATAAGACCCCAAACAGAAAAAAAATCTTTTAAAACAATCAAGACCATAAAATTCACATACCTTCTATTTGGTCAATGCAGAGACATAGATCTTTGTTCTGAAGTCTCAATTTAAATGCAAAGCTTCAGAGTCTGAAAACATCTAAAATTATACCCATAACTGACAACTGGCCTAGGCTCAATGTCTTTGGAATTTGCTCTACTAAATTTGCTACCGTTTGAATGTGTTCCCTCCAAAATTCAGGTGTTTCTAATGTGATGATATTAAGAGGTAGGACCTTTAAGAGGTGATTAGGCCAAGAGGGCTCCTTCCTTAATGGGATTAAGGCCCTTATGAATGAGGCTTCACACATTGGACTAGCTTGCTCTCCTGCCCTTCTGCCTTCTACCATGTGAGGATGCAACAAGAAGGCCCTCGGACACCCAATGTTGGTATTTTCATCTTGGAATTCCCAGTCTCCAGAACTGTTAGAAAATAAATGTCTGTTCTTTATAAATTACCCTGTCTCTGATATTCTATTATAGCAGCATGAAACAGACAAACAAAATCTCTTGATGATTTTTCAACAAGAGACAGTTTCACTACTTCTGGTGAGTAGTCCCTGACACGTTCTCAAATTCTCCTTTTATGCAAACATAAAATTTTTTAAACTTACCAGTTTCTCTGCCTAAAAATAACCAAATACAGGGTAAGGACTGATTAGTATTAAATATAAATAAAACTTTGGTGCTAAAAGTTAAGAGCTTTTGTTTTCCAGGAAATCAAATCCAAAGAATTAGATAAAGCAATTTGCTCAAAGGTGTCTCATAAGCTAGAGGTAAAGCCAGAGTTGAGAAATTATATTCCATTCCAAATACAATGTGCTTTCAATTATTCCACATTAATAGTAGTTTACAAAGGAGATTTAGAGAATTACTCAAACCAAAAATGATGACATTTATGAAATATCATTCTTATATAAAATACCTACTTCAGCCATCTCCTCTTTTTCCTCTTCCTCTTCATCTGAAGTCACTTCCTCTGTTGTCCCATTCTGAAATAGAGAAAGAATCTGCCAGGGCTACACAGGCTGAATATAGGCTGAGTCCATTAGAAGACTGGTGCCACAGCTTTAGTGACAAATTCTCAACCATCTGTCACTGCAGTGCTGCTATCAGCTTATTAAAATTAAATGTTTATTTTTAAATCCAACTTTGACTTGACAAACAACAGTTATCAGCTTTTAAAAATGGAACAAATAAAAGAATTAGGAATAAAGAAAAGCAATCAGTCAAATATAAGGCAAAAGCAAAAAAATGTTAAAACATAATCTAATTTAAAATAAGAAAACATTTTACTTACATGGCTATGTGTATAAGATCAGTGGCTTATTTTGTTTAAAATAAATGTCACAAACTATCCATTCCTTAAAATAGCTACCTTTTTAACTTTGAAAAGCCTGAATCATTACATAAATTCAATTGCCTTATATTTTAAAAGATCAGATGTGTTATTTATAGACACCTCACAAAACTAAGAATTATGAAATGATTACCACCGTACTGAAAAGCAAATTTCAGTTTTAAAAACATGTTATTTGCTACAAAATACCTCTCTACAAGACAGAATTTAACAGCTGACACAATTTACAATTACCAAGTTTAGAAATGAGTGTAATGGGATTTTAGGAAGGGCCTTCATACCCAGTTAAGGCAAATTTCAAAAGATAAGCTTCCTGGCCAGTGCACAGTATATAAATGCATCTTTAACCATGAAGGCCAGTTCAGGTTAGAACCCAGAATATGTAACATATCAAGAAACTATGATACAGAGATCAAGCAAGACCAACAAAGGTCTCAGCAGTATCTAAGCATCTGTTCTTAGATACTCCGATGGAGTAATTCTTAAGAAAAACAAACCCATGATCACAGAGGGTATTAGAACTCTGCTGGATTAGTAAGCTGGAGAATGCCGTGCAGATAAACATACCCATGCAGAATTAACTTATATTTCCTTTCAATCTGCATCTCTTTAGACATTCTTTGTCTGCTAAAAACTAAATGGATAAAGGAAGCAAGCAGCAGCTTCCAAAATATAATTCACCCCTTCTTCATTTCCCTAAATTGTTACATTCCAAATCAAACTATTCTGAGTATCTAAAGAATATATACTTAGTCTAAAAGTCCCAAAGACTTTGGTTGCATCAGTGATTGAAAGAGCATTTTTGAAATGCTCATTTCAAAGCCTACCCAGAGAATCTGTTTTTTTGTTTGTTTGTTTGTTTGTTTAAGAGATGGAGTCTTGCTCTGTCGCCAGGCTGGAGTGCAGTGGCAGGATCTCCGGCTCACTAAAAACCTCTGCCTCCTGGGTTCAAGCGATTCTCCTGCCTCAGCCTCCCCAGTAGATGGGACTACAGGCTCGTGCCACCACGCCCAGCTAATTTTTGTATTTTTAGTAGAGACAGAGTTTCACCATATTGGCCAGGATGGTCTCGATCTCTTGACCTCATCATCCGCCCACCTCGGCCTCCCAAAGTGCTGAGGAGAATCTGTTTTTAAAAAGCTCTCTGAGGTGGTT
This sequence comes from Piliocolobus tephrosceles, assembly GCF_002776525.5. NCBI lineage: Eukaryota > Metazoa > Chordata > Mammalia > Primates > Cercopithecidae > Piliocolobus > Piliocolobus tephrosceles. The sequence continues at coordinate 128,821,475 of NC_045439.1, forward strand.
CCGACATGCATCCAAGTCTGTAACCATTAGCCCAGTTACTATCCTTCACTTTATACACGACAAAGCTGAGCCCCCACCCCTCAAAAAGGGTAAATTAATCAAAACAAAAAGTGAATTAGTCTTGATCTCCGCTCACTGCAACCTCCTGCCTCTGCCTCCCAAGTAGCTGGGATTAAGTCGCCTGCCACCATGCCCAGCTAATTTTTGTATATTTTAGTAGAGACGGGGTTTCCACCATGTTGGCCATGGCTGGTCTCAAACTCCTGACCTCAGGTGATCCGCCCGCCGCGGCCTCCGAAAGTGCTGGGATTACAGGTATGAGCCACTGCACTCCGCCAAAACACCGAAAATCTCAAAGGCCTTTCCCATTCCCCGCCAGGACTCAAACAAAGCTGGAGCCGCCCTGCCCCGCCCTGTCGCGGTCCCAGGAGCAGGCCAGCTGACTGAGGGCGACCTTGGGTCCCGAGAGGGCTCTGGCTTCCGCAGGCTTCCACCTCCGGGCGCGGCGGCGGGGGCCAAGAGGATCCAGCAGCCCCTAAGCCAGCCCCGCGCGAGGAGCCGAGAGACGCGCCCTCCGCCTCCTCCCACCCAAACCTCGCGCAGTCCAGGGGCAGGGCCGGGCCAGGCCAGTTGAGGGAGAAAGGGGCGGGGAACCGGGGCCTCTCCGGGGCAGGCTTGCCTTTGTCCCGGGACTCTGGGCGCCCCATCTCCGCCCTCGGCCTGCCTCGCGAGGCCGCCGCCGGGCGCCTCACCGTGATGTTGCAGTGGAGCATGAGCGACGGCTGGGCTCCTGGTTCTTGTGGAAGACAGACGCCAGCAACTTCAGTTTGGCCTTGAACCCTGACACAGACATCTTCCCCTCATCTCCGCGGGGAGGGGCGCAGAAGGGGAGCCCTCCTCCGGAGCCGCTGTCATGGCCGCGACCACCTGGCGGGGCCGCCCGGCCAAGCTCTCGCGACTCGGCCTCTCCCCGCCACCTCGACCCTCGTGGGAACCCGCCGGAACATGGCAAGGGGCACGGAGGCCTTGGCGTGAGCTGTGTGGAGGCCTGGGGGGCTGCTCCATTTGTAACCGACTCCACAGACAGGGGGCGCGGTTCCTGTCAAGCCGCAGCTTAAAAGGGCAGCAGCACCACCGTCCCCGCTACCGCCTGGGAAAGGGCTGCCCCCACCCTGCCACCGTCCCCGTCACCCCTCACCCCTCACTCCTCACCCCTCACCCCTCAACCCGGCGCCCCCGCGCGCACCCGTTTCGGCGGGTACACGAGTCCAGAGCGTGCACTCGCTCCTGGCTGCCCCCTCCTCCCCTTGACCCAGCACCTTTCTGTGAGACCCATCTGATGGCTTCCTCACACTTGCGGAGTGGAGGCCCAGGGCTGCATAACCACAAACTCGTGTGTGTGTGTGTGTGTGTGTGTGTGTGTGTGTCTCTCCCAAGGGTGGGTGAGTGGGTGGATGTGTCTCCCAAGGGAACAGAGCACTGCTGAGTTCAGGCTGATTATTAGTTCCTGGGCAAAATACAGTCACAAGAAGGCTATATGTGCTGATTTGTCTTTTGTAGTGATATCATGTTGCTCATGTTTTATGTTTTTCAGAGTTCATTAGTTTATATTTGTTCTCAGATATTATCCAGCTGAATAAATTATGTAAGTAGAATACCCCGAAACTGAAAGTCACCTACATAAAATATAGTGAAAATTATGTCACCCACTTAGAGCTGAAAATGTGCACACGTTAGTTTTGCGTAGCCAACACTGGATAATGGGTAAGGGCACAGGATCCCGGGGCTAGACTGCCTGGATTCAAGTTCCAACTTAGCCACTTGCTGGCTGTGAAATACTTGACAGCTTTAAGCCTCAGTTTCTTTCTTTTTTTTTTTTTTTAACTTAATCCCAAATGTGATAGTAAGTCTCAGTTTCTTGATCTGAAAAACAGAAATTATTCAATGAGAGTCTATGTGAAAACTTTCAAGTTTTTAAAGCCACTGCCTGACTCAGAAAAGTCCTCAGCTTTAGCCGTTATTAGCTATGATTCTTATTGTGTTGGCTACACGTTCATTAATGAGGCAGGAAAACGATCAAGGATAACAACCAAGTATCCAAATTATCTCATCAGACCCAGAGAGATGCATATGTGTGCATGCTCATGTTTCAGCTCAGAGCTCTTTGTCTAGAAGGCTCTTGAACTCAGAGGCCCAGGCACTATCAACTTGACTTGGCAGTGGAGTCATCACTTTTGTTGATCAATGAAATTGACATAATGCTCTTTTTTTTTTTTTTTTTTCTTTTGCACCAACCATGTGCCTAGAGCTGTGTCAAGAAGAGCATGCTTCAGTTGGCTGGAGTGAGCAATTCTTGTCTCCTGCTTCCCTTGTCTGAAAATGAGAAGAAAACTCATCTAGCCGGCCTCTCTAGGTTATCATGAGATCAAATACAAAAACTTCCTGGAAGAGAACCACCCAAATGAAAACACTGTCCTTTGTCCAGACAGCCATGGCTGTGTGCCCGTGGGTGGGACCAAGTTCATCAACTTAGAGTGTGCTAGCGTGCGGGCTACCAGGGAGGGGATGTTAAAGAGTTCTGTCTGTCTTAGCACCCGAAACCTCCACCAAGCCCCCTTTGCTGGGTCAGATTGCCTTAATAGAAACCGACCTCTTTGGCTTCATTCATTCATGACAGTATCAGTTCTGGGGGTGAACATTAGAAACCTTGGTGACCTGCGAGAATGAAGTGTCCTACTGGGCCGGGGCCTGACGCTTTCCCAGGCTTCTCCCTCATGGGTTCTCTTAAGGAGCTCAGCATACAGAAGGGTACACTTCAGCCCAAGCATTTCTCCCTAGTTACTAGTCAGGAAGTATCAGCTGTAAAAAGCACATCTCCCTTCCTCCCACCTTCCTCCTATCCTTCCCTTCCTTTAATTTTTTTAAATTTCCATTTTTAACAAAGGCATATGAGCATCTGTTTTGGAGTTAAAACATTCTATAAGGCTTTTTAAAAACAATAGCAATCATCTGTCTTCCCATTTCCCTCTCCATAGGGGCAAATCCATTCAACTCTTTCATCCGAATTTTTCCATATTTTCCTTTCTACCTCTAAGTCACTGCCTCTGCTGCTCCTCTTGATTTTTCCGGTGTCAGATACCACCTGTGGATTTCTCAGCTTAGCAGGTGAGCGGTTTAGCAGGAATGGGCATGGTCCTGTGCAATGTAGGATGCTTAGCAGCATCCACAGATACCAGCAGCGCATGCGTGCACACACACGCACATATACATACAAACACACACACACATACACACAAAACTGCTCAGTTTTGCCCATTCATCCCATGCATTAATTTTCTGGGGCTGCCATAACAAAGTACCATAAACTGGACAGGTTAAACAGAAATGTACTGTCCCACTGTTCTGGATACTGGAAGTTCAAGATGAAGGTGGCAGCAGGATTGGTTCCTTCTAAGGCTGTGAGGGAAAGATCTGTTCCAGCCCCTCTCCTTGGCTTGTAGATGGCCGTCTTCTCTGTCATCTCCCCTGTGTATATCTGTCTTTGTGTCCACATTTTATAAGGACACCAGCCACATTGAGTTAGGGCCCACTCTAATGATCTCAATGTGGTAACCTCTCTAAAGACCTTATCTCCAAATAAGGTCACACCTGAGGTACTGGGGTTTAGGACTCCAACATATCTTTTCTGAGGAGGACACAATTTAATTCATAAAATATCATGCCCACTGGCTGCCACATAAGGCAGCTAGGGTGCCACGTGTGCAATGTAGGGTCTTGCATACCCCCACCACACCACAGACACCCCTCCTTCCCACTCCCCAAATAGAGTTCAGACTGGGTTAGATCAGCACACTCTTTACAACCAAGTCATGTAGTATAACACTGTTAAGTTTAACTTCTACACTAGATTTTACTTTTCCTGGAGTCATAATTGTTGGATTTCTAAAAATCAGTAGTTTTCAGTTTTTATCAATAATTGAGCTAACTGGCCGGGCATGGTGGCTCGTGCCTGTAATCCCAGCACTTTGGGAGCCCGAGGCGGGCGAATCACAAGGTCAGGAGATCAAGACCATCCTGGCTAACACGGTGAACCCCGTCTCCACTAAAAATACAAAACATTAGCCAGGCTTGGTGGTGGGCGCCTGTAATCCCAGCTACTCGGGAGGCTGAGGCAGGAGAATGGCATGAACCCAGGTGGCGGAGGTTGCAGTGAGCAGAGATTGCACCACTGCACTCAAGCCTGGGCGACCGAGCGAGACTCTGTCTCAAAAATAAAATAAAATATAATAATTTAATTCTACACTCTCTGTCAATCTATCTGAATATATTCAGACACACTTACCTGATTTGCCTCAGTCTGGACAGGGTGCCCCCACACCTCATGCACGCCCTTCACAACCACTGTTTTTCCTATGGGAGACTGTGTGTCCTGGATGCTTTTTGCTGTATTCCTTTGTTTTGGAGAAGCACATCCTTCAGTAGCATCCTAAGAAAAGGCATATGGAAGGCAAATTCTAGAGGATTCTGCATATCTAAAAATGCCTTTATTCCATCTTCTCATTTCATTGATAGTGTGTCTGGATCTAAAAATTCCAGATTGAAAACCAGTTCTCTTCTGAAGTTTGAAGGCATTGTCCCAATTGTCTTCTGGCTTCTGGTGTGATCCTGAGAAATCTGAAGTCATTCTTATTTCCAGTTATTTGCATGTGGCCCTCCTGAAGCTTATGAAATAGTTTCTTTGTCACCAGTACTTAAAAATGTCTCCATGATATACCTGCATGTGGGTCTACTTCACCCTTTCAAAATGAATACTCATGTTCTTTTTGTGGGGATTTTCTTGAATTTTTTTTTTTTTTTCTCTGAGATGAAGTCTCATTTTGTCGCCCAAGTTGGAGTGCAATGGCTCAATCTTGGCTCATTGTAACCTCCACCTCCCGGATTCAAGCGATTCTCCTGTCTCAGCCTCCTGAGTAGCTGGGATTACAGACATGTGCCACCATACCCAGCTAATTTTTTTTGTATTCTTAGTAGAGCTGGGGTTTACCATGTTGGTCAGCCTGGTCTCGAACTTCTGACCTCGTGATCCACCCGCCTCAGCCTCCCAAAGTGCTGAGACTACAGGAGTGAGCCATTGCACCCAGCCTCTTGAAATATTATCAATGATTTATCCTCCTGCATTTTCCCTGTCCTCTCTTTGTAAAACTCCTACTATTTTCTTAGGCTTTTCGCCTAATTTTCTCACACCTTCTCTTCTGTCTTCACTCTGATTTTTTGCCTTACTTTCTGGGAGATTTTTCTCAACTTTACATTCTAAGCTATTTAGTGTTTGTTATTTCTACTATCATATTTTTCATTTTTAAAAGTTCTTATTTGTCTGCTTATTTTTTGCTACTTTTCTTCTTGAGATGGCATCTTGAAAAGACCAGGCTGGTTGACGAGGCTGGTCTCAAACTCCTGGCTTCAAGCAACCCTCCCATCTTGGCCTCCCAAAGTGCTGGGATTACAGGTGTGAGCCACCATGTCCAGCCCCCAGCCACTTTTTGCTACTTTTTAAATAGCCTCTTGTTCTCATTTCATGTATTTAGGTTTGTTTTTTCTGTCTCTATCTATCTCTCAAGTTTTATTCTCCTGGTGTAATCTATTTCACTCAAGTTATCTTTTTTCTGTGTGTTCTGATCACTATCATTTGCATTAGCGGCTTTCTTCCATTGTCTGCTAATTGATAATTGTCTGCACATGCTCATGGGTAAATGATTAAAAGCCTGCTTGGATAGTCAAGTGCATGGCAGGCTCATAGACATTGAATTTCACTGAAGGGCAGGTTTCTCAGCCTTAGCTCTGTTCACACTGTGGCATGGACGATTCTTTCTTGGGGTGGGATTGGGGATGTTCCTGTGCAATGTAGGATGCTTGGCAGCATCCACAGATATCAGCAGCACATGCATGCGTGCACACACACACACACAAACACACACACACACAGACACACACTACACACACACAAACGCACACATACACTACACACACACATACACACACATACATATACACACACTGCACACACACACACATACATGCAAACACACATACACACACACACACACAAACACACACACACATACCTCTCCAGTCTGTGTCTTCAGGCATCCTTAAATGTCCCTTTGTGAGCAAAGTCAGCCCCGTTAGGAAACACTGCTCTAACATGATCTGGCTGGGCCAATCATTAGAGAATCCCAGATATCAGTATCTTCATGTCTTTTCCTTAGAATGGCCCTTACCCCCTCCCTCCCTTCCTTCCCTTTTCAGTATAGATACTCTCTTTCTTTTAAAAACCAGCCAAGGCTAGTTCTCCACTCATTCTGCTCTCATCTGAGTCAGTAATCTGAGATGCTGGACATCCCTCTGGCAGTATATGGGTTGCTCCCCGGCATGCATTAGGATAGAATCTGTTCTGGTTCAGGTTCTGATCCTACGGTGATGATGCCTTGCAAAAAGGAAAGATGGAGACAAAACCTCTACGTATCTTGGCTGGGAGCAGCTAAATACTGCTGCAAACCCAAACATGGGCACTTGTACTTAAGACGGCTCAAGAAATCAGGAAGTGTGTCCCTTATTTCTCATTTTAAAATGTGAAAGCATTGACTATGTTGAGGATATCCCCCTCAGTCATAAGCATTGCCAAGGGAGAAGGGAAGGGGTGTTGATTTCCCCTCCCCTGAATTCCAGTGGAAACCCTGGCTTTCTGACCCCATAGCTAGCTGCTCAATGCCACTGAGCCATTCACACATGAAGGAGACAAAAGCTGCATCAACTTGACACATCAAATCTAAACGAAGCCTAGAAAATATCAGTGTTCCAAATGTTTCCCTTAACACAACTACAGCCAAAAACTCATTAATCGATGTCCTGCCACTTCCCTCCTGTGGGACAAGATTCGGATGCACAGGGCCTGGTGGCTTCCCTCCGTTCTGGTTTCCAACTCACCTGGCCCAGAGACCAGGATGGTGTCCCCGCTGCCCCCATTATTAATCACAATTGTAGTTTGCTCAAAAGTGAATCTGAAGAAAATTTTCGTAAGGGAATGTGAACAGTGAATTTTATGGTACGTGAAACATATCTCAATAAAGCTGTAAAAAAAAAAAGTGAATGTCAATGGAGTGATTTAGGAATTACACTATTTGTATTCACACAAACTGGGGAGATGATTTCCAATTTCAAAGACAGTAGCCCTTAAGTATAAACTCTAAATATAAACCCAGGACCCCTGAGCCATGTGCAGGTGACATGGAAGGTCCCTGGGCCAGATCCCAAGAGGCCACTCTTCAGGAAGACCCAGGTCCAGAGACCTTCTCACTAGCACTGGTAGGACAGTCTGAACTGAGCACTGCCCCATGATTTCGATATTTGTCACCACGTCTGAAAGGTCCTGACAAAGCCAGACTGTCCTGAAAGTAGATGTCACAGCAACTATGGCAAGCCTGGTAAAGTCTGAAGGAGATAGGTCAGGGACCTCTGTGCCCATCTCACACAAGTAGTGTGTATGTGTGTGTGTGTGTGTGTGTGTGTTAGAGAGATCATGAAGGACATTGGCACACAGCCTTCTCTCTGTCACATCTGCCATCCTAGCCAGCAGGGGCACACCTGGAGAGGTGGAAGGGATCCTTTGGGCATCCGGGTGGCATTTTTGTGCTGCCATCAGTGGGTTCCCTGCACTCATGGCATGGATTTTTGCTGAATTCTAACTCCACCAGCAACAGAGTCTTGGGCAGTGTTATTAGTCTGCTTGGTCTGCCATAACAAATACCACGAATTGAGTGTCTTAAACAACAGAACTTTAGTTTCTCACCGTTCTGGCGGCTGGAAGTCTAAGATCATGTCAGCAGGGTTGGTTTCTGGTGAGGCCTCTCTCCCTGGCTTGCAGGTGGCTGCCTTCTTCCTGTGTCCTCACAGAGCTTTCCCTCCATGTGCTCACATGCCTGCTGTCTCTCTACATGGCCAAATTTTCTTTTACTTAAAACAAATTTTTTTAGAGATGGGGTGTCAGTCTTTCACCCAGGCTGGAGGGCAGTGGTGTGATTACAGGTTGCTGCAGCCTCGAACTCCTGGGCTCAAGTGATCCTCCTATCTCAGCCTCCCAAGTAGCTGGGACTACAGATGCGCACCACCATGCCCAGCTAATTTTTTAAAATTTTTTTGTAGAGTTAGGGGTCTTGCTAAGTTGCCCAGGTTGGTCTCGAACCCCTGGTCTCAAGAGATCCCCAACCTTGGCCTTCCAAAGCAGTGGGATTATGGGCAGAAGCCATCATGCCTGATCCAAATTTCCTCTTCTTATAAGGACAACAGTCAGATTGGATTATGTCCCCACCCTTACAGGCCTCATTTTAATTTAATCACCTCTTCAAAGAACTTGCTTCCATTTTTGAGGTACTGGGGGTTGGTACTTCCACATATGAATTTGGGAGAGACATATATCAGCCCTTAACAGTCAGGCTGTTCATTTCCTCCAGTAGTGGCAGTCTTTCTTTTCTTCCTTCCTTTCCTTTTATTTATTTATTTATTTTTTTGAGATAGAATCTCTCTCTGTCGCCAGGCTGGAGTGCAGTGGTACAGTCTCAACTCACTGCAACCTCTGCCTCCTAAGTTCAAGTGACTCTCCTGCCTTAGCCTCCCGAGTAGCTGAGACTAACAGGTGCTCACCACCATGCCCAGCTAATTTTTGTATTTTTTTAGTAGAGACAGGGGTTTCACCATGTTGGCCAGGATGGCCTTAATCTCTTGACCTCATGATCTGCCTGCCTCGGCCTCCCAAAGCGCTGGGATTACAGGCGTGAGCCACCGCGCTCGGCCAGTGACAGCTTTTCAAAGGGTATAGTTATCCCTCAGAGGATCAATTCCAGGGCCTCTCATGAATACCAAAACGAACACTTGATATAAAATGGTGTAGTATTTGCATATAACCTATGCCCATCTTTCCATATACTTTAAATCACCTCTAGATTATTTTGAATACCTACTACAATGTAAATGCTATGTAAATAGTTGTTAGACTGGATTGTTTAGGGAATAATGACCCCCCAAAAAAGTCTGGACGTGTTCAATACAGATTCAACTATCATAGCCTAATTAAATTTTTGATCCATAATTGGTTGACCCCACAGATGTGGAACCCCTGGATTCAGAGGGCTCACTGTAATTAGAAGCATGTCCCCGTCCCTCTCCTGGGGGACTGGGAAGAGATGGAGACCATGAAAGTGTTGAGTTAGGCCCTGCAGAGCTGGGCATAATTCTCAGGTATGCCCAGGAAGGCCAGAGCTGAGTTTAAAAGTTGGCAATAGAAACAGC
>NC_045439.1:128830826-128841519 GCF_002776525.5 Piliocolobus tephrosceles
GGGGCCTGGTGTGGTGGCTCACACCTGCAATCCCAGCACTTTGGGAGGCCGAGGCAGGAGGATCACCCGAGGTCAGGAGTTCGAGACCAGCCTGGCCAATATGGTGAAACCCCATCTCTACTAAAAATACAAAAATTAGCCGGGCATGGTGGCAGGTACCTATAATCCCAGCTATTTGGGAGGCTGAGGCATGAGAATCACTTGAACCCGGGAGGCAGAGGTTGCAGTGAGCCAAAATCGCAGCACCGCACTCTGTCGTGGGTGACAGAGTGAGACCCCATCACACACACACACACACACACACACACACACACAAAAGAGCCAAGGGGATTGGAAAATGGGGGTGGAGGTAGGGGGAGGATTAGGAATTGAGTTTTTGTTTCTCAGAGGAAAAGAGAGGAAGTGTTAAGATGTGAGTGTGAAAACTCTACACACCCTGCTGTATACACAAAGGTCTGGTGGCTGTGTCTTTCTGGTGAAACCAATAAAGGAGACTCAGTTCCCCAACAAGGTGGAGGTGACAGAGCAGCCCAGGCTCTGAGGAAGGGAAGAGCTCAGGAGGAAGTCAGCCCAGGAAGGTGAGCCTCGTGGGGAGTCCAGGATGCACGGGGTGGGGCTCTGGACTTCCCAAGTGGAGTCTCACACAAGTCTGAAGGGTGGCCTCAGCTGACATCTGCCTAGGACAGCTTGCCCGGTTCATCAACCTCCTGTTTGCAGGCACCTCCCCACACTCTGGCCCTGGGGACCATTGAGTCTGACACAAATAAAGCTGCAGACAAACAGGCTTAAAACTCACCCGACAAACCTGTTTTCAGATCAGAGCAGATATGGGCCCCAGAAGAGCCTTGCAAACTACCTCCAGCTAGGTAAGTTAGGGCAGTGTCTTAGTCTAGGCTGCTGTAACAAAGTACCATAGACCGGGTGGCTCAGAAGCAACAGACATTGGTTTCTCAGTTCTGGAGGCTGGCAGTCTGAGACCAGGATACCAGCATGGCTAGGTCCTCTTCCAGGGTACAAACAACTAGCCACCTTCTCACTGTATCCTCACGTGGCAGAGAGAGGGTTAGCGGGCTCTTTGGAGTCCCTTTCATAATGGTACTAATCCCATTCTAGAGGGGTCTGCCCCTATAACCTAATCACTTCCCAAAGGCCCCACTTTTTTTTTTTTTTTTTTTTTTTTAGACGGGGTCTTACTCTGTCACCCAGGCTGGAGTGTAATGGTGCCATCATTGCTCACTGCAGCCTCCAACTCCTGGGCTCAAGGGATCCTTCTGACTCAGCCTTCTGAGTAGCTGGGACCACAAGCACAGAGGCCTCACTTAATATCATCACTATGTGAGTTGGGATTTCAATATATGAATTTGAAGAGGAAATGAGCATTCAGTTCATTGTAGGCAGGAAGGCATTTGTTTAATGAAAAATTAACTTTCATGCTTTTATTGTTTCCCCTTGATAATAATGATAGCTAACATTCCCAGAGTGCTTACTATATGCTAGGGACATGTCAAACACTCAACAGGCATTGCCTCATTTAATTGTCACAATAGCAGCAACCATCTCAGATCCCATTTCATAGATGAGAAAATTGAAGCTTGCATGGACCACAGAATTTTCTCACAGGTACTAAAGGATTGTGCTGGACTCAAAGTTGAATATTGAATGCCTGACTTCAGAAACTGTGGTTTTAACCACGGTATGGTATGCCACCTCTTTATAATAAGAGTAAATGTATGCCATAGAGACAAGTTAAACAATGCAAATGAACAGACATAAGGCAATGAAAGTCACCTAGTACTAGACATTATGAACTTGACAACCCTCTGGATGTCTGTGGGGTGATGCTGTGGGGTTTTTGTTCCTCGCTTTGTTTTCTAGAGATTTTTGTTTTCATTTAAAAATTTTTTTATTTCTTTTTTTCTTTTTGAGGCAGGGTCTCACTCTGTCACCCAGGCCAGAGTGCAGTGGCTTGATCACAGCTCACTGTAGCCTCAATATCCTGGGCTCAAACAATCCTCCCATCTCAACCTCCCAAATAGCTGGGACTACAGGTGCACACCAACATGCCTGACTAATTTTTGTAATTTTTTTGTTTTTTTGTAGAGATAGGGTCTCATTATATTGCCCAGCCTGGTCTCAAACTCCTGCCTAGGCCTCTCAAAGTACTGGGATTACAGGTGTAATCCACCTAGAATTTTTCTTTTTTTGAGACGGAGTCTCGCTCTGTCACCTGGCTAGAATGCAGTGGCATGATCTTGGCTCACTGCAACCTCCACCTCCTGGGTTCACGTCATTCTCCTACCTCAGCCTCCCGAGTAGCTGGGATTACAGATGTGGGCAACCACACCCAGCTAATTTTTGTGTTTGTAATAGAGATGGGGTTTCACTATGTTGGCCAGGATGGTCTCGATCTCCTGACCTTGTCATCTGCCCACCTTGGCCTCTCAAAGTGCTGGGATTATAGGTGTGAGCCATCACCTATAGTGATTTTTAAAACAGTATTTCTTGTTCCTAAACATCTTTCCATGTCAATAACTATATTTTTACAAGATTATTTTAAATAAGCATACTTGATTCCATTTAATAACAAGCTTAGTGAACTCAACCTAATCTCCCACTCTTGGATATTTTTAGTTTTTCCACCATTTCTCACCATTAAGAACAGTCTCATAGCTAAATATTTTTACATGTCCTAATTGCTTCCTTGGTAAACTCCTAAATGTGGGAGATCAGAATCAAACAATATGAAAATTTTAAAAATTACTACTATATAATGCTGCAAACATCCCAAGTTTACATCCCCACGAGACTGCCTGAGAGTAAGTACACTCCTTTCCCCACATGCACAGCTAAGTTCACTATCAGCCTTTTAGGTTTGACTTTTTCCAAGTCTGTAGGTGACAAAGAATATCTTGTAGGTTTTTGAATTTCCATTTACTCGACTGTCTGTAAAGCTAACAGTTTTTTTTTTCTATATGTATTTCTTCAGTGAATTTTTTTGCATCATTTGGTAATTTTTGCATTTTTGCATCATTTGGTAAATTTTACATTTGGACATTTTTGCATCATTTGGTAATTTTTCTATAAAGTGCTTTTTTATTGATATCTGTATACCTTTTAAATATCAAGGATATCAACGTATCAAAGATGGCAAACATTTTTACCCAATTTGTCATAAGCCCGTTAAACTTTTAGTAATTGTCTTTGCTGTACCAAATGCAATACATTTCCTATTTTCTTCTTTCTACTACTCTCCCATAAATTCCTGAAGTTGGAATATCTTTGGAACTATGAGCTCTCACACTCATAGCCATGTTTCTTCCAAGGGCTTCACTTCTCACAGTGACTTGACAACAAGTAGAAGTCAGGAAGTTTCTGTTCCATGAAATGGAAATTCCACACTGGCAATAACCAATGGATTTTCCTCAGTTGTTAGAGAACCCACAACTTAAGGAACCAAATCCAGACTACTAGATACTGCGCAGCAGGGATGGTAAATCAGTATCACCTTGCCTGACGATATTGATTGACTGGTCCTGGCTGTCTTGGATACTGACAGCCATCTGGGCCTCTGCAATGAACTGAAAAAGTCTGCTGGGGGGTCTGTGGGGAGGAGGTGCCAGGCACACAGTCCATGGGCAAATTGTCTGTATTAGTCCGTTCTTACACTGCTATAAAGAGCTACCTTTGACTGGGTAATTTATGAAAAAAAGAAGTTTAATTGACTCACGATTCTACAGGCTTAACAGGAAGCATGACTGGGAGGCCTCAGGAAACTTACAATCATGGCGAAAGGGGAAGCAAGCGTCTTCTTCATATGGCAACAGGAGAGAGAGAGTGAGGGGAATGTTTAAAACCTCACACACACATGAGATCATCAGATCTCATGACAACTCACTCACTATCATGAGAAGAGCATGGGGGAAATCCGCCCCCATGATCCAGTCACCTCCTACCAGATCCCTTCCCCAACATTGGGAATGGCAATTTAACAAGAGATTTGGGTGGGGACACAGAGCCAAACCATATCACTGTCACACAGAAAGGTAGAGGGTGTGTCCAGACACTATGAGGAGATAAGGAGTGTTCCTAAAAATTGTGCTGTGACAATAGGCATGCTCTGGGATTGTTTTGGACAGAAAGAATGTATGGTCACCCCAAGCATAGGAAACAACACAGTAGCAGTGGAAAACCAAAGTGCAGAAGGCTTACAGGAGTCAGTCAGGGTCACACAGCTGCTGAATGTAGAGCTGGCTTTGGACTCAGCTCATCTCCCAATGTGCTAACCTGCTGTGCAGCCTCAGGCAGGTCCCCTCATGTCTCTGGGTCTTATATTCCTCTCTATAAAATGAGCAGTTGTAGCTTAGGAAATTCTAATGACTTTGATAATACAGTTCTCTGCTCTCCACCCACCGGACTTTTGACACATTTTGTGAAAGCCAGCCACTCAGTGGGCACCTGCTACTTTTCTTCTCTCCCTGCCCTTGCTAGGGCTCCAAGGGAGGTCGGGCACAGGGATGAGGTGACACAGCTTTGGCATCTGGGAGGCACGTCTGCTTGTGCAGGTTTAGTCACAGTTTTCTTGGGGCCACAGTAGTGGAGTCCTTGGTGGACGTGACCCTGGCACACTTCAGTACACAAGTCATATCACTCTTTTTTTTTTGTTTTTGAGATGGAGTCTTGCTCTGTTGCCCAGGCTGGAGTGCAGTGGCACAATCTCGGCTCACTGCAAGCTCCACCTCCCGGGTTCACACCATTCTCCTGCCTCAGCCTCCCAAGTAGCTGGGACTACAGGAGCCCACCACCATGCCTGTTTAGTAGAGACGGGGTTTCACTGTGTTAGCCAGGATGGTCTCAATCTCCTGACCTTGTGATTCTCCTGCCTCGGCCTTCCAAAGTGCTGGCATTACAAGCGTGAGCTACCATGCCTGGCCAAGTCATGTTCTTAACACTTCTCATCTGGCCTCAGGAAACTCAGACCAGAGAAACTGTAACTCAGCCAGTCAAGCCAGGGCCTGGGGAGAAAACTTGGGGATGTTTCTGGGGAAAATGTTGACAAGGTTAGCACGCTTCCTGGGTAGGGCTGAGTCAGCAGAGAAAGCAAAAATGAGCCCTGCTCTGAAACTTTCACAAGATTGGGGCTATGGAGCCACAGCCTGGTTTTTTATCCTGTCTCTTGTACTTACTAGCTATAACATCTTGAACAAGTAACTTAAATCTTTGTGCCTAGGCATATAAATTAGGAATTTATTCAGCTGCTACTGACAGAGATCTTAAGAGCATCTTAAGCCTGGGGACATTTATGTCTCCTTTACACACCTTCCAGCATTCTGCTCTGCCATTCTTACTTAGCACATGGATTCCACCTCATGGCCCAAGATGAATGCATGTGCTCTGGCCATCACATCTTTATTCCAAGCAGCAGAGCAGCAGGCAGAATAAAAAAAGGCACTCACATTTCAGAGCTTTTCCAGATGTCCCCCTTTTAAGGACTTTTTCAGCAGTCTCCCTCACATTTTCTTCTTTTACCTCATTGTCCAGAACTTATTCACATGGGTACATCCCACTGCAAGGAAAGATGATATGTGGCCTTGGCTTGGCGTGCTGATGTCCCCAATAATGTTGGGGTTCTGTTTCTAAAGGAAAAGATGAGAATTGATATTAGGTGGCAAACTTGCAATTTCTCCCCAGTTTTTCCAACTGTAAGTTGAGGATTCTAATAGTTCCTACCTCATAGGGGTGTTGTATTCGGTAAGGATTCAATAAACATTAGTTAAATTATTGTACATCAGGAGAAAGTGGAATGCAAAAGACAAATAATGTTGGCATTACTATGAACATTGTTTGGACATCACAGACTCCAGGATCCCTAGAACACACTTTGAGAACTGCTGCCTTGACAATCACTTAATTCTTGGGCAGTCTGGCTGGCCAAGTCCTCGTATGACCTTGAAAGGACACAGCCATCCTTTTGCCTTTACAAAGTTTGTATAATTTTTGCTCACACATATGACCTTGTTTTTTGGGAAGATCTTGCAACATCTGTAATGACCTTTTCTGTGTATGTCTTTGATTTTCCATCTTCCTTCTGGCAATTGTAAGGCTACGAGGCCTTATTAGCCTTATACAGCCAATCAAAGTTGACCTTATAACTTTGTCCACCACTGTGCCCCAGTGCCCAGCACATGGAAGGAGTGCCACAGACATAAGCTTGACAGTGCTGAACTCTACCCAAACCTTGTGTTGCTGGAGAACAGTGGAGTTTAAGAAATTCCTCCACCCTTTGTGTTCTGGAAAACACTTAACTACAAAGAACCCTCCTTCTCTATACGACTTAGGTAAGACCCACAAATGCCGCCCTGGTTTACCTATTACAAGGCCAGCCTCAGACCCTCCAAATTCCCTTTCTTAGTCTCATAAATCATTAGTGGAACTGCTTGACCCCAGTGATCAGTTGGAACAACACGCTTGCTAACCAAACTTTGATGAGGCTTCTCTCTTCCCCCAGCCCACTGAATAAACCTTGACTCCACCACAACCTGAGCCAGCATAAGCTCTTCCTGAGACTCGGCTGACCCTCTGACCTACTACCGGATCCCACCACCCTTTCATCCCGCTTCCCCATACTGTGCTCTTTCTAGCTTTGTTACTTCGCTGTGGAAGGAGAACTCTTTCTGTCTAACTCTTGAGATGTTACAGAGCTTACGGTCAGAAGTTCTCCCCATTGCAACAGTCCCTCCCCACACCTTGCAATAATCTTTTGGAATAAACTTTATCCTTACTAAGTCTGGATTTGTTTTTTATTGGACCCACTGAATGAAACAACCATAACTGATCAGAGAGCAGCAATACTAATCCAGCTTTGCAAATTCTGTTGTGACTTTTCTTGCCATTAGTCACACTTTGAAATTCTGATTCCTGCATTTGCCAAACCCACCAGGCCATGACCAGGCGCCTTGGGTCCAAAGTACAGCTGGTGGCTAAAAGCCAGGCCTCTGGAATAGACACACTAGGATTTGGATTTTGGTGCTCTCAACTCAGGATTTTAATCCTTTGTCAGGATGCATTTATTTTCCCCAGATAATATGCTTTTTAATTTTGGTTTTCCTTCCTGTATCCTGGGTCAGGTCATCAGAACAGCTCTCCTAATGAGCCCATATTGAATGAGCACCTCTAGACGCCACCACTCAGCTGGACACTGGAAGTTGTATGGGGGCAGGAGGACTCTGGCAATAAATTACAAGCAAATGAACTGGGAAGTACTAAGAAGAAACCCTGTTCTCACAAAGCACTAAGGGAGAACCTATGTATACCCGGCAGACAGGGAGAATTCACTGGGAAGACAACTTACTTTGAGGCCTGAGGCTCAGACAGTCCAGTAATGTGAGCAGCTTGAGAGAAGGAGCCTTGAAGCCTGTATTAGTCATGTTCTCCAGAAAGACAGAACCGATAGGAGATATCTATCTACAGATACAGAGTCAGGTCCTCCAGAGAGACAGAACCGATGGGAGATACCTAGGTATCTACAGAAAGGTAGGTCCTCCAGAGAGACAGAACTGATAGGAGATATCTATCTATCTATCTATCTATCTATCATCTATCTATCGATAGGTGATATCTATTATCTATCCATCTATCTATAGATGTATATATATCTACCTATAGAGAGAGACAGAGAGTGAGTGAGAGAGGAGATTAGAATTGGCACATGCAATTATGGAGACTGGAAGTCCAGGGACAGGTGGGTCTACAAGCTGGAGACCCCGGGATGCAGATAATATGGCTCAGTGCAGGTCCAAAAACATCAGAACCAGGGAAGCTGATGATGTTACTCTCATTCCAAGGCCAGAGTCCTGAGAACCTGGGGGTTAGGGGAGGGTGTGTAAGTCCTGGAGTCCAGACCATTTTGGGCTTTGTCCACCCAGATTAACAATTCGACTTTTAGTCTAAGTGGGTGTATTAGTCTGTTTTCATGCTGCGGATAAACACATACCCGAGACTGGGCAAAAGAAAGAGGTTTAATGGACTCACAGTTCCACGTGGCTGGGGAGGCCTCACAAAAATGGTGGAAGGTGAAAGGTGTGTCTCACATGGCAGCAGTTGGAAGAAGAGAGCTTGTGCAGGGCAACTTCCCTTTATAAAACCATCAGATCTAGTGAGACTCATCTGCTATCTGGAGAATAGCACAGAAAACACCCGCTCCCACTATTCAATCACCTCCCACTGGGTCCCTCCCACAACAGGTGGGAACTGTGGGAGCCACAATTCAAGATGAGTTTTGGGTGGGGACACAGCCAAATCCTATCAGCGGGAAGAGGCTTGTGAGATCTTGTTTTAATGTTTGCTTTGTTGTTTAATCTGATTGCAAGTGAGGGTTAAAAACATTTTCAACCTGTTGACCATTTGCATTGTTTGCTGAATTATCTGCTCCTACTGAGGTCATAGCATCTTTCCCATGCATATGAAGTCTCTCTCAGTGACGGATTTCAATCCTTTGTTGTGTTGAGTTTATTTTCCCCAGGTTATCTGCTTTTTAATTTTGGTTTTCCTTTTTAAGTAGAAGCTCCAAACTTTGTGCCTTAGTGTGTGAGGATTTTTTTTTTTTTTTGACGGAGTCTTGCACTGTTGCCCAGGCTGGAGTACAATGGCACAATCTTGGCTCACTGCAATCTCTGCCTCCAGGTCCAAGCAATTCTCTGTCTCAGCCTCCCAAGTAGCTGGGATTATAGGCGCCCGCCACCACGCCCGGCTAATTTTTTTTTTTTTTTTTGTATTTTTAGTAGAGACTGGGGTTTCACCATCTTGGCCAGGCTGGTCTCAAACTCCTGACCTCGTGATCTACCAGCCTTGGCCTCCCAGAGTGCTAGGAATTAGAGGTGTGAGCCACCGCGCCCGGCCAGTGTGTGAGAATTCTGATTTGTTTTTCTAAGACCACCAGAGTGGGCACAAAATAACCAGCGAGTAGGCAAGGCTAAAAGCAAAACTGCAAATTTATTCTTTGGTCATCTAGCTTCAGGGACCGGAGCTGGGTTGGGGGGAAGTTTCTAATACAGTCCCGACAAGAGTGGGGGCTGAGAAAGCCCGCCCCAGGTGCATCTGCTGGGAGTGACTTTTCTAGGAGTGGAAGGGCAATAGGCGGGGCACGGGCATGTCGGGGGAGGGGGGCTCCACAGGTGCCACCAGGTAAATCTTGGTCTCCTCGGATTGACATCACCTGGTGCATGCCTGATTAATCTTCACCTTCCCGGGCGTCAGCTGCATTCTCGCACACACGGGAAGAGTTGGTGGTGAAGAAGAACCCGGAAGTGAACCATCCTGCCTCCGTTCGTCCAAACAGTCCAACCTTTTATTGATAATAGTGATAAAGGGGCGCCGTGGTCTGTCCGGCCACCTCCCGCTGTTAAGGGGCGTCGCCAAGGTCGGAGCCCATGGTTGGTATTTGGACGTATGGATGAAGAATAAAATAAGGCACCGTATTAGTATAGGAATGAGGAATGGAAGCATTTGTTGGAATATGGGCAAAACCCAGAAGGATAGTCCTGGCAAGGTTGGGGAGTATGAGATAGTTAAGAAAATTTAGTAAGTTTGAGACGAGTGGGGGAAAGCCAAACTGATTTCCACTGATTGCTTTCGGTAGGGGCCCTTTTTAGCTGGAAATGAGGAACGACTGCGCAAAGTAATTGTTGGCCAGGCAGCAATTAAGGATTGGAGTTTTTCGTGGAGTGGATGGCTTTCCACTTACTCCTACTACAGAGATATTGGATGGAAGGCTAGGTCCAGAGAAGGACGGCAAAACAGAATAGGTAGCCTCGCTGTTGATTAAAAAAGTAATTGTCTTACCCGCTACCAGGAGAGTTACCCGCAGCTTGGCGAGGGTGATGGGGGTCCCCGAGTCTCGGCACCTTCAGTTGTCGTCGTCCAGATGTAGGAGCTGGAAGGAGCTCCCAGGATCCTGGGAAAGGGGGTCACGTAGAGGCGCGGCACCTGTTCTCAGGGTGGGGCAATCAGACTTCCAGTGTTCTCCCTGCTGGCAAGCAGGGCAGGGGGTTGCTGGTGGATGAGGGTTAGGACATTCACTGGCCTAATGTCCTGATGCCTTGCACTTATAGCAAGGCTGCGTTGGGGCTCGGGGACCCTGCAGACACCTGTTGGCATAGTGTCCTGCCTTGCCGCACTTATAGCAGGCTCCTTTTGCAGCCTTGGAGTCTGTGGGGTGTGTGCTCTCTGGTCTGGGGTTATGACTGGGCTGTAAAGCCGCTGCTAGGAGCTGTAACTTCTGTTTGAGGCAAGCTTGCCGTCTTCTCTCTGGAGTTTTAGACCTTAAAGGCTAATTTAACTAGATCTTGTATTGGTATCTGAGGACCATCCTCTACCTTTTGAAGTTTTTTTTTTTTTTTTACGAATGTCAGGAGCTGATTGAGAAATGAAATAAGATGCCAAAATGGTGGCCCCTGTGGGGGAGGCCGGATCTAACCGGGTATATTGGGTTAGAACCTCAGTCAGTTTAGGGTAGAGGTTAGGATAACCTGGAGGTCATGCCAAGTTAAGTCATAGGCCTGACAAAGGTGTCTAAATTCCTTTATGTATATGGTAGGATTAGCTGAGAAATCACCTAAACGCTTCTCAATTTTGGAAAGATCGGCCAATGAAAAAGGGACATGTACTCTGACTACCCCCTCCGCCCCAGCCACCTCTC
>NC_045439.1:128841529-128998674 GCF_002776525.5 Piliocolobus tephrosceles
GAAGAAGAACCCGGAAGTGAACCATCCTGCCTCCGTTCGTCCAAACAAATTCTTCCATCACTTTTTATCTTAAGAAATCCTCAGGGCCGGGCGCGGTGGCTCAAGCCTGTAATCCCAGCACTTTGGGAGGCCAAGACAGGATCACAAGGTCAGGAGATCACAAGGTCAGGAGATTGAGACCATCCTGGCTAACACGGTGAAACCTCGTCTCTACTAAAAATACCAAAAAAGAAAAACTAGCTGGGCGAGGTGGCGGGCGCCTGTAGTCTCAGCTACTCGGGAGGCTGAGGCAGGAGAATGGCGTAAACCCGGGAGGCGGAGCTTGCAGTGAGCTGAGCTCCAGCCACTGCACTCCAGTCCGGGCGACAGAGCAAGACTTCCCCCCAAAAAAAAAAAAAAAAAAAAAGAAATCCTCGGCCACCTGACATTTGATAAACATGACTTAAGTTTTCTTGGTCCCTGTTGTCCGGATCCATGTTTTACATTCGTGGATTTCTGTTTTCTTCTCGGGGTGGCGCAATGCCTCCCCCGGTGTGGCCCTCAAAGGCTCAGGAGAGCAGAGCCCGCCGCAGAAAGACCCCTCGCCGAGCTGCGCCCAACCCTTCCCCGCAGGAGGGCTCAGGGGACCCCACGCTACTGGAATCCGTCCCGAGTCACAGCTACAGATCATTACCCACAAGCGGGGTCAAAGGCCTCTTTACGGGCGAGAAAGCTGCGGCTCAGCAGAAAGCCAAGCACTTTGGGAGGGAGGAGCTGAGGTGCTTTAATACCCCGAACCGACGCGAAAACAAGCGAGGGCCCGCGGGCGTAGACCAGGTAGGCAGCTGGGCCGGGCGAGGCTACTTCCGGGTGTGGAACCCTGCCCCCACCCCGAGCCCCGCCCTAAGCCCCGCCCCGGACCCTGTGGTACCGGGATGAGCTCTCTGTGCAGCCAGTCTCGCTCCAGTGCCCGCCCACCGCTGACTTCATTGGCTGTCTCCCCAACCCGCCCCTGCTGATGTTCGTAGCCAATCCCAAGGCGCGGCGGCGGCGGCACCGGCGGCGGCGGCGGGTGGTGGGTTGTGGGTGGCGGGTCGCGGGTAGCCGGTCGCCGGTTGGGGGTTGCGGCGGAACCTGGGCGCTGAGGTATTGGGGCCTGGACGAGGGGGCCGCGGTCTGGCTGGGGAGCTGCGCGGGCTCGTGGCGGTACGGCGGCCTGGCCTCGCTTGTGGGTTTGCGGGCGGGCCCCCCCCTCTCCGGACTCCTAGAGGGACCCTCCAGCTGGAGGGGCGGTGACCCGCGACTGTCGAGGGCTGGCCCCAGGTGGCTAGGGTTGGGGTCAGAGGTCCTGCCTTATGGAATGTTAAGACCCCGCCCATGGAGCCCTGGGGCCGGGCCGCTCCCCATTTTCCTGTGAGCTCTTGTTGAGGCGCTCCATCCTTTCGCAGAAGGGACTCGGAGGGAAGCGGGCCTGAGAGCGGCTGCAGCCCCTGAGCTCAGACGCGAAGACTAGCCCCGCCCCCGGGCTGCCACCGAGGTCCTGCAGGTGACCCTCAACCCCTCGAGGACCGCCGGCAGCCTCCCTCCCCTGGGCAGGCTCAGGAGTATGCGGAGCGGGGTGTGGGCCTGTGGCCATCGAGGGCGTGGACGGGGAGTAGGGGTCAAGCTGGGGCCACAGGCTGTCCCCGTATGGCCTGCTCCCCTGTGGCTCCTAAGCCAATTTTTTCTGAAGTTGTCAGTCCAGGTGTTTGAGATTTCGTTTCTGGAATCTCACCCGAACAATTTGGAGAGAGGAACAAGGATATTGTGGCTTTGGCCGTTGACTCAAGGTGAAAATAAAAACCAGTCATGGGGATGTAATGAATGCAGAGTGACCCGTGAGCAAACTGGACGATTTTCTCCGGCTGACAGGCATTTCTTTTCCCCCTAGTTTGCCCCACATACTATGAGTTAAACTGTTGTGAAAATAAGAGCAGTTTAGTCCCATAGTTCTAAGCAAGAGTCCTTAGCGTTGACCTTCTTATTGAAGATACTTTGCAATGTGTAAAGTATTGAATACAAAATTATTGTGCAAAGGTTCTGAGTTGAAGATTCTCAGTGCATGGAGGCTGGCAGCAGCCTTTTCTTTCCATTGCAAGGATCTCAACTTACTACTCTGAGACCAAAAGTAGTTGTTTCTTTACCTATGTGGGTTTGGGGGAGACAGCTATGGATGAGGAATAGGGGCAGAAAAACGTATGCAATTAGAAAACACAAAGGGTTTTTATTCTGCCTATCTTCTTCCATCTCAGCCAGCATAAGCACGTTCTTTTTTCTACTGATGGTATTTGTTGAGTATTTGCAGTGATTCGGGAAAGGGATACTCTAACAAGACACTTCTCTTTAAACAAGGCGGTGGAGGGATGATTATGTCTTCTGTGGAATTAACCCTCGGGCTTGGTTTTCAGTGAAGAAAATGAGGCACAAGGAATTGTTAACCAAGGCCTTCCAAGGCCCAGCTGTTGTCTGTCGGACTCCGAGCAGCCACGTATACACGTTTAAGAATGGCAGTGGGGACTCGGGGGACTCCTCTGAAGAAGAGTCTCACCGTGTGGTTTTGCGGCCCCGGGGCAAGGAGCGCCAGAAGAGCGGTCACCAGGCGGGAGCAGGTGACGTGGTGCTGCTGCAGCGGGAGCTGGCCCAGGAGGACAGCATCAACAAGCTGGCTCTGCAGTACGGCTGCAAAGTAAGACTCCCCTCAGGGGCTCTGCCCCACTTCGTTTCAAGGAACACGGGGAACTCACTGCAGGGTGGGGGCCCTTGCTGCCCTTCTTAACCCTGCCAGGCCATCAGGAGAGGCCTGCTGTAGCAGCCAA
The DNA here is from genome assembly GCF_002776525.5 of Piliocolobus tephrosceles. NCBI lineage: Eukaryota > Metazoa > Chordata > Mammalia > Primates > Cercopithecidae > Piliocolobus > Piliocolobus tephrosceles. The sequence goes on from NC_045439.1 coordinate 128,844,364, forward strand.
GGACTCCCCTATTTAGCCAGAATTGGAAGGCAGAGTGGGAGTACGTTTAGTTCCTAACCCTGGCCCCCAAAGTGTGAGGGTTCGTACATTTCCTTCTCTGTAGGGGACTTCTCCTTTTTCTGTTTTCTCCACACTGAAATTCTGAAACCTTTTTTCTTCTTTCAAGCACATTTTATTTTAGACCTAATGGGGCTGGAAATACCAGGCAGAATTTATCCCAGATTTCTATGGTATGCTTGCTTTTCTTGCTGCTTTTATTTTTCTGAACCTTTCTTGGTGGTAGCTTACTTGACTGGTAAAGTTTTACCTTATTTCTTTTAGAACTGCATGATCTTCTGTATGCTGTGTATCTGTGTAACCCTGTTTTTCTCTTTAATTATGTTTTAGCATTCAGAGTGATTAACAATGGCAAAGTAAGTAGGACAGTATTTCTAGAATTGCTGCATTTTCTCCTAGATTGCAACTATTTCACTTTGCTAACACTGCTACAAATTTCTATGGCCTTCTCTAAGGGTATATAAGCTACTTAATTAAAAAAATCTCTTTCTCCTACAAATGTCTTATCTAACAAGGTCCAAATGTCTAAAACATGTTGTGTGGGGTGTTGCAGTCTTTCCCAGGGAAATAAACAGGTTGGTCTCCGGGGACACACAGTGATCTTTAAATTGTACTAACATTTATATTTGGCTCCGATAAACAGCTTCTGCAGGCATACTGTGTGGCTTACAGAACATGGGCTGAAAAATGAAGCCTATCCTACAAAGACTGGAATAGATGAAGTAGGCTTCTTGGTATGGTGATGTCTAAATCTGTAAAGAATATATAAAGCCTTTGATAAGTGATCAGTTTTCCTATTCGAAGTAAGTAAATTTGCTCTTAGTTTGTTAAAGGCAGAGACAGAAAAATCTCAAGGGTCTCATGCATTAGATTCAGGACATAGTAAATTTAAAATGTCCCCTACTTCGATTCAGTTACAATAACAGCAGTTGCTGAATAATTAAAATAATGGAAATGATTGATTTGAATATCTGTTGGCTGTATTCACTTTCTAGTTTTAGTGGACTTATGTGTTAAAAGTTTAGAGTTCATCTCTGATGCATTTGGAAAGTTTTCAAACATTAGTTTGAGGGAGGGGTTAGTTACCCTTTGACTTAAATTTCCTCCTGCTTCTTAAATCTTAGTGTTTGCTTATGAGAGGAGTTTGTCATGAACTTTGTTATTTGATAAAACTCACAGCATTAGTTCTTTTTCCTGACAGTTAAGTACAATAAGTCACTTTTATTTAATAAGTTTATATGCCCCACAGTGTTTCTGGGAAAGAAAATGCTGAGGGCGTATCTCTCAACTTTATTACAGGTAAACTGGACTCTGAGTGTGTCTGCAGAGCTGGCTGAGGCTGTGTGTTTGGTGAACGCTAACGTCTCGCAGCTACTTAGTTCTGGCATGAGGGGGAAGGCAGGCAGATGGGGGCACTATTGCCTCAAAAGTTAAAGGTGGAAAAGGCTGCAACATTCATTTTAGTGCCATGGTTGTTTCACCTAAAGCATTTTTTTGCAGTTACACTTTAAAGTTTAAGAAAGATCTGTTTTTCAAAACTGATCTTAAATTGTTCAAACCTATAAATCTTTAGGAATATCTGATTACTAAACTATATATTGAGGCTGAGTGAAAGCCAAAAAGAAACTTTCGGCCTAAACTAACGTTGTGTATAGCTGCAGTTTTCCAGTCTTCATCAGATTAAGTGAAGAGGGCTTGTATCATCACCCTGAAAGATTAAGAGCCACTTTTTGGAATGTTATTTTTAAGGGGCTTCACATATTTTATGGTGTTTGTCTTCATGCTTTCCTAGGTTGCAGATATCAAGAAAGTCAACAACTTCATCAGAGAACAAGACTTATATGCTTTGAAATCTATTAAGATTCCAGTGAAAAACCATGGGATCCTAACAGAGACCCACAAAGAACTAAAACCCCTTCTGAGGCCATCTTCGGAGACCACAGTGACTGTGGAACTGCCAGATGCAGACAGAGCAGCCACAGGTACCGATGCCCAGGCTAGCCAGCTGATGGATTTCTTTAAGGGGATTGACCAGAATATTGAGCGTGCAGTGCAGTCAGAAATCTTTTTACATGAAAGTTACTGCATAGACACCTCGCATCAGCCACTGCTCCCGGCTCCTCCGAAGATGCCAATGAATGGTGCAGATTGTGGCATTCAGTGGTGGAATGCTGTTTTCATCATGCTTCTAATTGGTATCGTCTTGCCCATCTTTTATTTGGTTTATTTTAAAATACAAGCTAGTGGTGAGACCCCTAATAGCTTGAACACAACTGTCATCCCCAATGGCTCGATGGCAATGGGTACAGTTCCAGGGCAAGCCCCTAGACTAGCAGTTGCAGTGCCAACCATCACTTCTGCAGACAGCCAGTTCAGTCAGACCACCCAGGCAGTGAACTAAGCCTTGTTTTTACACAATCAGGCCAGCTTTAGCAGTTGGCTGTTGATGTACCTCAGCTGTCATTGGCAATGTCGTAGGGGTGCTGCATTTTGCTTCCTGGGAAGGATGGACACTCTTCAGAAGTCATTGCAGTATTCTCAATTGCACTGGCCCTGGGAATGGCCTTGCCCAGTCTAAGCCGGCAGGATATAAGATAGCAGCGACCTCAATCTCTATTCAGAGAGGTGCAGCAAGAGAGCCATTTCCATGTGACATTTAGTGGACTGGCCATGTGTTCATAGCAGCACTGTGTGGGACCCCAAGTTGGACATGCTCGGAGGGAGAGAAATGGCCTCTGTCAAGGGACCTGCAGTGTGAGAGCCAATGGGATCTGCACGGATCGCGGGGCTGTCGCTGTATCCTCACTTGCTGTGGAGTGGGGATTGGCTCTGAGAAGGAGTGTTCTCTGTCTCCCTGGCAAAGGTGCTGTGGAATAGTCTTGGCATGCCACCCTGTTTTAGAGAGTGACAATTACAGTCGTAACACGCCTACTTCATATTGGCCCCCTCAGTTAGCCTTTTTGAAGCAATGCCATTTCTAGAGTTGAAAAAGCCCTGGACTCAAACTGCTGCACTGTTGAATAAAGGGCAGTCCTGCTCCTGTCCTTTTAGAGCTGCTTAGTGTGACACACAGGCATCTCCCAGGCCAAGCACACACAGGCTGTTCCCAGTTCCGCGGGAGCTGTCCCACAGTGTGGCTCCCGGGATTCTCCCAGTTGGCCTTCTCAGAAGGAGCTCTTGCCGGCCAGTGTTTGGAGGGGAGGATGAGTGCCTGTCACTGAGGTCCCACCATGGGTGGCATCTGAAGCTGGGCAGTCGCCAGGCCTGCGCTGAGAGCCGCAGCCCCTGTGCACACCTAACACGGCATGCCACCTGCTGCTTCCCTGGCTGGGTTCTTCGGAGCTCCAGAGCGAGAAGGCCGCTTAGTCCTTTTTCCCTGGGTGATGCCCCTAGAATAACACAATATACAATGTAACTCACAATGTTACAGGACCAAAGGCTTGATGGAGGGGCTAGAGGCGACCCTTGTGAAAGGCGATCGGAACACCTGAGGGGGGAAGGGCTTGCAGGTTTCCCAGCCCTTCTTGCTGCCAAGGCAGCAGTGGTGCTGTGGATGGGCTGGGGACTGCTGGGCAGAGCCTGCTACTGCTTGGGGGTTGGTGCTACCCTGTGGCATGGAGGGGTAGGAGGGACTGAGGTAGCTGCTGGCCCAGCCTCCAAGAGTGCTGGACAGGAGGCAGACACTGCCCAGATGCCGGGTGGAGGGACAGTGATGGCCTTTGACGCATGAGGCCTGGAGAGAAGTTTCAAAGCTCTCACCATGTAAGAGTGATTTCCGATTTCTCTCCTTTCAGTTGTGTGAAAAAAAATTGACCTGGGTTCCATTAGCAAATTTAAATCGTCTTCAGTCTTAAATTAGAGACCAGAATGATCTTCAGGATAAAAAGAACTTCTGAATCTTTGCAACAGGAAATATTTTGATCATGCAAGTGCTTTTCCAGCCAAATGTCTGTTCTCCGTGTCACTGAGGGCCACAGATTCCTCTAACATCTGTCACTGTCACTTCACCAGGCAAGCCTTAGAGTTCCATGGCAAAATCGCTTTTGTCAGACAAAGAATGTATCCTTTACTTTTCTCAAATGGAATAAAAATCATTTCTTCTGTGAAGGAAAATTTATTCCTCCTTTTTATTTTATTTGTTTATTTAATTTTTTTTGGAGATAGTCTCACTCTTTGTCTCAGCCTCCCGAGTAGCTGGGATTACAGGCACACATCACCACGCCTGGTTAATTTTTGCATGTTTAATAGAGATGGAGTTTCGCCATATTGGCCAGGCTGATCTCAAACTCCTGACCTGCCCACCTCGGCCTCCTGAAGTGCCAGGATTACAAACGTGAGCCACTGCACCTGCCCCAACCTTTTAAAATTTGGGGATGATTTAGCATTGAAAGATGTGGGACGCTGCTGGAGAAGATAGAGGTGTCTTATCAGGAGTGAGGCCTGTGCCTGTCCCCTGCACCTGGTCACCAACTCAGGGCTTGTACTGTGCCGAAGGTTACTCAGACAGGTGCAGGACAAAGTGGTAACCAGTGCTCTAGGGATGATTGATCGCTGATTGAGCTATATACAGGCTTTCACATTGCTTTATTAGGTGTACATAAGACATACACAATACTCACTTCCTATTCCATATATTACATTTTCAGTGTCTTTGGGGAGTGAATGTTTTAGAGAAATAGTTAGGTTTGCTATCTATTCTCCAGTCTTTTTGGTTGGACTATAGTGCTGAATGTTGAAGCCCAAGGAATCTCCATTGTCAAGAAAATGGTGCTTTAATTTTACTCTGGAAGGACAAAGCTGCAGGGACTAAGCAGACGCCCCAGGGTCACTCAGAACCTCCACTGCCCAGCAGAGGTGAGGAAGGTGTGGCCCAGCCTAGGTGCATGTTGGGAACAGTCAAGGCTTTGCCATGCAAGGTCTTCTGCACTGCAGTGGGTGGAGTGTGGAGGGGAGGGGTGACAGGGGACATGCCTGAAGTCTTGGAATTAAGAGCCACTTGGGGTGGGGCGTGGTGGCTCACGCCTGTAATCCCAGCACTTTGAGAGGCCAAGGTGGGTGGATCACTTGAGGTTAGGAGTTCGAGACCAGCCTGGCCAATATGGTGAAATCCCCTCTACTAAAAATACAAAAATTAGCTGGGCCTGGTGGTGTGGGCCTGTAGTCTCGGTTACTTGGGAGGCTGTGGCACAGGAATGGCTTGAGCCCGGGAGGCAGAGGTTGCAGTGAGCCAAGATCTGGGAGACAAAGCGAGACTTAGGAAAAAAAAAAAAAAAAAGCCAGTTGAGACAGTGGAAGCCTGGGCTCAGCTGTAGGAAAGCCCAAAGAGCCATGACCATTTCCTCTTTGGGAAAGACTGGGCTGCAGCAACAATCATATAAGCCATGGTGCTCCATGGATGCCACAGTGTTCTAAGAGCTTCATACGCTCACCCACTTTACCTTCACTACTTCCCCACGAGGCAGGCACTTCTATCCGCATTTTACAGATGGAAAAAGTAAGCTGCCTACGACCACACAGCTAGTAAATGGGGGTGTTTGGGAGCCTGTGCTCTTAATCCCTTTCTGCTCTGCCACCTGCTTGACAGTCCACTGTGGGCCTGAGGTAGGACACCCATGGCATGATCCAGGCTCACAGAACATGGGGGATGCTCAAGGTCTCCCAAGTCAGGGCTTCAGGAGGGGACAGCAGAGAAAATTTCTACTGGCCCACCTGGGGTACTGGCCTCACAGTGATAAGAAAAGTTATATCCATTGCCTGAATCGCAGTAATTGTAGAATAGCATTTACCTGCCCATTTTCTTGGTGCAGAATCAACTGGATTTAGCCTGTGAGCCAATGAACCAGGCCCCTTGACTTTGAGAAACAGACTGTCAGGAAATGAGCCTTCCTTAGCTGCTTCCCTCCCAGCACTTAATGCCTTGCTACAGCTCTTCCAAGCTTATTTCCAGAGACAGGGTATGGCTGGCTTCAGGCCAGGCAGGGGAACGGGGCTGGGGAGAGTGTGGATAGCATCCACCTTGCCTGTTCTCCAAGTTTGGTAGAGTGGAGCTGCTGTGAGGAAAGGTAGCCTCTTTGCTCCTGCACTGCCAATCAGACCCCATTGTCCCTGGAAGGACCAGTGTGGTGAGAAGTGCAGCTCCAACCTGTGACCTGTTTCCCTTCCCATTCCTGTTCAGAACTTGCAGAGAGATTGCACCACAGTGCCAGTGAGGAGGCAGGGAGTCCTTACCACAACCTAGAGGAGACTTCTCACACCTTTGGAAAACACTGGGTTATTGTACATCACCGTTTCACTATCCTGAATAAGGAACATGGGCTACTTTCCATCCATCCATCCATAACCTTCCAGAACACCAATTATACCAAGAGGTGATGGGATAACATGACATGGCCCCTGCCTTCAAGGTGCTTATAACCTAGTGGGATAAGACCTATGCCAGGGCTGGGCGTGGTGGCTCACGCCTGTAATCCCAGCACTTCGAAAGGCTGAGGTGGACAGATTGCTTGAGCCCAGGAGTTCGAGACCAGCCTAGGCTGAACATGGTGAAACCCTATCTGTATCGAAAAATTACAAAAATTAGCCAGGCGCAGTAGCATGCGCCTGTAGTCCCGGCTACTTGGGAGGCTGAGGTGGGAGAATGGCTTGAGCCTGGGAGGTGGAGGTTACAGTGAGCTGAGATTGTGTCGCTGTACTCTGCCTAGGCATCGGAGCCAAACCCTGTCTCAGGAGAAATAATGAAACTTTTAAAAAAGACCTATGGTAGAGAAGAGTTATGGTAGAACATGCGATGCCCCACAGAGGGAAATGTATGACAAGTGGTTAATAAAACAAAGGGTTTTCTGGAGGAGATGACATTTCCTTAGTCGACATCTGAAAGAAGGCTGGGATTTAGTAATATGGCAGTGGATAGTTCTTTTCAAAGAACACTGTTGAGTGTGAGTGAAGGCCTAGAGCCTGGAAACGGGGGACTATGTAGACGGGGAACTATGAGTAGTCTGGTGGCCTGGCATGAAGGAAATGTAAACGGAGCTGTGGGAAAATGCTGCAGTACTAGTTTGAGGCCAGGTTCTAGGCAGCCCTGAATTCCACATTGAAGTGATCTGGACATGATTTGATGGACAGTGGGAAGCTGTTGAAAGGCCTGGAGCAGTAGAGAGTTGATGAGCACTGAAATGAAGAATGGTAGTCACAGTTTTGGAGAGGCTTGGTTGGAGGAGTGGAGACCTTAAGAGGTGATTGTCTCAATTTGTACTCATGGGATTTTAATTTATAGAGGCGATGCATGACAACATGGAGACATTGCTTCTTCCTAATGTCATCGCTAGAAATTTTACTACTTGTAATTCTCAGGAGAAGGGGGCACACCAGGCCCCACAGGGCCACATGGGGGATGCACCAATGTTGGTCAGGAGGCAGAAAGGAGCCAGGGGCACGCTCAGGCCACAGTCTTCATTGTGTTTCTGTGGGAAAGGGAAGGCAGGGCAGGGAAAACAGGCTAGTGCTGGGAGCAGCAGTCTCTCCTCAGTCAGCAAGGCCCCCAAAGCCAGAGCATCAAGAATACAGAAGATAAGAACCAGTTTCTACAATAAGAAAGAGTTAATACAATTGGCTTTGTGAGGAAGGGATGCCGAACAGACAGATGCAGAATCTAAGAGAGCCCAGAACAGTGATGCGGCTCAGAACTGGCAATGTGATTCTGAGGAGCCTTGGTGTGGCTTTCTTCATATTTCTGTTTGGGACTCATTGTTTCTTGGAGCTGTGGATTTATATAGCTTCATCTAATTTGGACACATTTTAGCCATTATTTCTTTGAAAACTTTTTCCTCATCATTTGCCTCCAATTATAGAGCTCATTTATATTTTCTTCTGTTTTATTTTGGATAGTTTCTATTGCTGTTTTCCTTTGTAGTGTCTGTCTAATCTATAGTAATTCCATTCAGTGCATCCTTTTTTTTTTTGTTTTTTGTTTTTTGTTTTTAGACAGAGTCTTGCTCTGTCACCCAGAGTGGAGTGTACTGGCGCGATCTTGGCTCACTGCAACCTCTGCCTCCTGGGTTCAAGTGAATCTCCTGCCTCAGCTTTCCAAGTAACTGGAATTACAGGCGTGCACCACCATGCCTGGCTAATTTTTGTGTTTTTAATAGAGATGAGTTTTCGCCATGTTGCCCAGGCTGGTCTCAAACTGACCTCAAGTGATCTGCCCACCTCGACCTCCTAAAGTGCTGGGATTAGAGGTGTGAGCCATCAGCCTGGCCCAGTGCTTTTTTTACTACAGGTCTTTTTAATCTCTAAAGGTTCTATTTGGGTCTTTTAAATATCTTCTATTTCATCATTGTGTTTATATATTCTGACACATGGAGTATATTTGTAAATAGCTGTTTTAATATCCTTATCTTCTAATTCCATCATTTATGTCATTCTGGGTCCATTTGTTGATCTCTCCCTCCATCTGCCTCCCATTATAGATTGTATGTTCTTGTTTTTCTCCGTGCGTGGTAATTTGTTGTTGGATGCTAGACATGGTGAATTTTATGTTGTTGGATGCTGGATTTTGTTGTCTTCCTTTAAATAGTTTGTACTTTGTCCTGGGGCATGGTTACTTGGAATCAGTTCAATCTTTCTGAGGCTCACTCTTCTGCTATGTTAGGGCAGGTGTAGAGCAGCGTGTAGTGAGGACTCATTCGGCCCTGCTCCCAGGGCAATGCCTTCTGAAGGTTTTTTCAGTCCTGCTCCTGTGGTGATGCCTATTGTTTTTTTTTGAAACGGAGTCTCGCTCTATCACCCAGGCTGGAGTGCAGTGGTGCGATCTTGGCTCACTGCAAACTCCACTTCCTGGGCTCACGCCATTCTCCTGCCTCAGCCTTCTGAGTAGCTGGGACTACAGGCACCCGCCACAATGCCCGGCTAATTTTTTTGTATTTTTAGTAGAAACGGGGGTTTACCATGTTAGCCAGGATGGTCTTGATCTCCTGACCTCATGATCTGCCCACGTCGGCCTCCCAAAGTGCTGGGATTACAGGCATGAGCCACTGTGCCTGGTGATACCTTTTTAAGATTCTCCGAATGCTGTGTGTGTTAGGAGGCCTCATGACCTGACACACACAGCATTAATAACCTAGTTAATAATCACCTAATAATCTATCTGGTGGGAACACAGATTATTTCTGGCCCTGGGTAAGCTCTAGGAATTGTCCTGCCTACTTTCTATATTGGCTTTTTTCCTTGACTCTGTTATTTCCTCACATGCATGTACAGCCAAAGACTTGGGGTAATTTCTGCCCAGCTTCTCCCTCCCCAGTACTGTGCCCCCACAAATTCTACATGCCTCAGACTCCCTGAACTCCAAACTCCATCTCCTCAACTTGGCAAGACCACCTGGCTCTGTCCTAAGGTTTGCAAACCCTCCAGGCAGTGAGCTGGGGCATTCATCAGTTTCACCTGGTTTATTTCTAGTCTCTCAGAGATCACTGTCCTGCACTGCTTGCTGTCCAAGGCCTCATATATTTTGTTGGATTCTTTAAGGTGAATGAATACACCTGGTTGCTGTTATTCTAATATGGCCAGAAGCAGAATATCATAGGCCAGGGTCAGGGGAGGGGCAGCCAAAATGGTGGCATGATGGGGCAAGACTGGTTCTGAGGCAGGGCCAGGGGAGCAGGTCTGTCAGTGGACTCTAATTTGTGAGCCTGGACTGGATCATGGGACAGGAAGCCAAAAGGGGCAGATTTTCTTAGAAAGACTTAGGAACAAATCCACTAAATTCCATGCACTGTGAAACGGACAGCTGCTCTGGAGGTGTGTGGTTGACTTAGTTCAATCAATATGACTACATTCCCCCTGTCAAGTGCCAGGCTCCCTGTATGTGAGAGTCTTCGCTCAGCTGAGTAGTTGGAAAGAAAGGATAGCCCATGTACCAGTCATCCAGGCAGTGGCAGTGTCACCCTGGCTCCTCATTGCCACTTTGAGATCACTGCTCCTCCCTCCTCCCTAAATCCTCCAGCTTCTTTGAAGCACGTGTTATCAGAACACAGTTCCTGCCCCATTTCCTTGTTGCATCATCTACAGATCTCCTGGTCGCTTCCTCTCCTTCTCTGATGACTTTAGCACCCGTCTTCATCCTTAATATCCCTGCAGGTCAGTGCTTCCCCATCTTCTTCAGGTTGTATCATATACAGAAAAGAATCAAATATGTCTAGCACCCTGAGGTAAACCAGAGGGGATCTGACGATCTTCACTTGAACCTTACTGTCTTAGATAGACAAAGGGGGCAGTGATAGTTTTGTTCTGTTTTGGTTCATTTTTGAAACGGGTGGTAGAAAAGCACGCTTTTATGCTGATAGGAAAGATCTAGGAGAGAGGGAGAAATTGATCCTGCCAGAAAGAGGGGATAGTTGCAGAAGCGAAGACCTTGAGAAGGAGATGATGAGACCCAGGATACAACACAGAAGGCTTGGGCTTAGATAAGGGCACCAAGGTCCCTCGACAGCACCTGGAGGGAAGATTCCTGGCTATCACGTGGGAAGGTGAGGTCAGTCTCATCAGATTGCATCTATTTTCTCAATGGAAAATGTAAGAGGAAGTAACCAGCTGAGAAGAGAAGGAAGTGGTCTTGGAGGTGTGAAAGGAGAGGAGATGCAGTAAAACAGTTATGTCTGAAAGGGAGGAAGCCAGCATACTAGGGAGCTGCAGCTGCATCTCTGGGCAGTGTTGAGAGCCATTTACAATTCGTGGTCATGAGGAATGAAAATAGAAAGTCCAGAATTAGCCCCTTTACTCAGTGGAGTAAAGATGACCATTTTATTTTAATAAATGGTAGTGAGACAAGTTGAGAGCCTTTACATTTTTGTATTTTTCTTTTTGTAGAGAGGAGGTCTTGATGTGCTGCCCAGGCTGGTCTCGAATTCCTGGGCTCAAGCAATCCTCCCACCTCAGTCTCCCAAAGTGCTGGGATTATAGGTGTGAGCCACCACACCTGACCATAGAGAGCCTTTTGTAAACACATAAAATTAGATCCATATATAAGAACAAACTCCAAATGGATCAGCAATCTAAAAGTAAAAGATGAAACCATACTAGAACAAGAATACATGGGTGAATTCCTCTCTAACCTTGGTGTACGGAAAGTATCTCCAAATGTAACTCAAAATCTACAAGCAATGAGATTGATGAATTTGACTCCATAAAAATAAAATTTTGCATGACTAAAGTACCACAAAAAAGTTATTCATAGCACATACACCAGAGGGTCAATATCCCTAATATAAAAATACCCCTTACAAGTTGGGGAATGAAAATTAAAAAATCTAATAGAAAAATGGGAAAAAGACAGGAACAGAAATTCACACACTTGAAAGAGATTAAAATGTTCTCAAACATATGAAAAAAATGCTCAATTTAAGGCAAATTACAACATTGAGGTACACTTCTCAGACTGGTAAAAATAAAAAATATGACTGCACTCTGTTGGCAAGGATGTCCGCATCCACTACTGGAGGAAATGCAAATTGATACATCTCTGGAGGCAAATTTGGCAATACCTTGCAAAACTACACGTGAACTTCCTCAGCAATCCCACCTCTAGGAATCTATCCTGAAGATATATCTTTAAAAATACAAATATACATATGTGCAGGGCTATTCACTGACGACTGCAGAATATTGAGAACAGCCTAAATGCCTGCACATGGGTTAGCACTATGGTACATCCACATCGTGGATGAGAACATCCATGAACTGATCACTCTAAGGAGTATTACCAGATAGACTATTAAGTGGAAAAAGCACAGCTGCTTATTTGTACAAGTACAGGAAGGCTTAAACCAGAAACTAAGGAGACTAGTTGTCTCTAGGGGTTGGTGGGAGAGGCAGGGATAGGAATAGGCTAGCAGGGGTGAAAAGAGAATGTTTTTCTGAGCATCTTTTTTGTATAGCTTGGAAACACAGTAATGTTTCAGATACTATTCATATACCCCTCAAAATAAATCATTAAAACCAACTAGGATGGGGAAGGGTGCCGAAAGTGAAATAAAACACGAACAGATGAAGCTAACCATGTTACAAATGAGTAAGATAACCATACTGAAGGGATTGGGAACTACAAGTAACTGGAAACCACTGTCTTGACTGGATAGTGTAAGGCCAAAGGCAAAACCGCAAAACCACGTAAATGCTCTCATCTAGTCAGTCAATGTGTGTTCCCTACACGGGTACGGGCAGTTCTGAAAATAAATGTGCACTGGAACTGAACAATAAGTACAAGGACCATAGATAATAAGAGCTGGGTTCCCTACCACAGGAGAAAGAAGTTACCAATGAGGAAAGGCTAAAAGGAACCCTGGGGCATTGAATTGGAATCCAAAGCATTAGTGGAAACCATGGCTTTTGACACATTTAGGTAATTAGGAATATGGATGTGTGTGTGTGTGTGTGTGTGAGCACAACATGTATTTCCTTGTTGTGTCTGCAGAAAGAGCCCGAAAGAGGTGGTGTTGTTACCCTAGTAACAATAATCACATCTAGTGCCCAGATCTGGGTTTCCAAATACCGTTCTCCAATAAAAGGAACCAGGAATTGTGGAAAAAGTGGTTGACCCAGCAATGCGAGTGTGGAGCATCTTTGTGGCGCCAGAAAGGACATGCTAAAGGGGTTGGAGAGACACAGATTTAACATGGAAGGCCACCTGATCGAGCTCCTAATGGCCAAAGCTGGAACAATTGGAGGAGCAAAATAATGACAGTACTGGATTATAACCCCCAGGAAAAATAAAATCCCTGAGTCCACAATGATACAATGAGTTAAAGAAATGAAAGGGGACAGCTGTTCCTCGCAGCAGAATTCCAGTGAATAAATGTGGAAGAAAACAGGCAGCTACCACAGCTGTAGACAAGATGCAAAATTAGTGGGTGAAAATATAACCCTGCATAGTCTCAAGGTATCTCCCCCAATATATGTATCAATTACAAAGGGAGAGAGTGTAACTTTTTACATTGAAGAAACCCTGTAAAAACCACTGAACCAAGTGATCAAAGTTAGTGTCACCCGGAATAAGACATCAACATGGACTCCATGATGCATTAAGGACACATCATTTCTGTGGTATTCTTGCCAAAATGCACAACTTCATTCCAATCACCACATCAGACAAATCCACATTGAGGGGTATTAGACAAAATAACTGATCAGTACTCAAAAGTGTCAAAGGTTATACAAGATAAGAAAAGCTGTAACAAGTGACAAAGGGAATGTGGGATCCTCGATCGGATCCTAGAATAGGCATGAGTGGAAAAAATGGGGAGATTCAAGTAAGTTATTTAGTGAAAAATGCTGTATCAATATTAATTTCTGGGTTCTCATACTTGTACTATGGTTATGTAAATGTTAGCATTAGGGAAAGCCCGCTGAGGGATATGTGGAAACCACATTATTTTCCCATCTCTCTGTAACTCAAAAGTGCGTTCAAAATGAAGTGTATATAGTAAGAGTAAAAAAAGGGGGGACTGTGTAGTGAAACCAGTTAGTACAACTGATTTCTTTCTTCCACAGCTGCGTTTGCTTCGGTTAGCTAGTAAGCAGGCACATCGTGCATCTGTAAGAAAGTCGCTGGAGTGTAGGCCCTGGCCTCTAAGCTGAGTAAGCTGCCCTGTCAATTCGGGTCCTCTGGGAAGCAAGACAGATGAAATTAGGAGCACCAAAGCTTTACACCCCAGTTATGTGCACTTGGGGCTGGGGCTGCCTGGGAAGAGCTCGTCCTCAGCCCAAAGCCTGCAACAGCTGGGATCAGGGCTTACCTCACAGACGAGGCTCAGCAGCTCTCTGTGGGATGAGGACACGAGCCCACTCGACCCAGAACGTCTGGTGTTTTACGCCCCAATCTGAAACCTCCTGGCCCCGTGGAAGATGGGAAGAAACACTCCTCTTCCTCTCAGTTTTACCAACTGAGTGGTCCTTGGGGCCGCTTGTGAGCACTGGACCACCCACGGAGCAGGCTGCGGCCCATCAGCTGGCACAGGACTCCGACTGAAAAGCATCTTGGCTGGTGCCACAGAATCGGCCTGAAAACAAGATACCGCCTAGAGCAAGGCACCCAGGGGAGCCAAGCAGGACAATGTAATGAATTGATTTTAAGTAGCTGCAGCTGTGATTAGAGTATTTTTAGCCACAGGACTCAACCAGCTTTCAAAACCTGCTAATAAGAGCCCCACTGTAGCCAGCACAAAAATTTAGTTTTCAGTTTAACACCAGGAATCTGCTTAGCTAGGAGCTGGCTTAGAAGGCACATCAGAAGGAGAGAACATTTTTCTACTCAAAGTTGAAGATTTTTCATTTTCTAGCTGAATTATGACAAAGAGAGATGACCATTAAGTGCCTGCCAGCATACTGGGACCTACACCTATCATTTTTGAAAAGAAAATTCAATTCATGCCAGTACATCTGTCTTCTGCTGCCTCTAGCTCAGCATCATGTATGTATTCTGGGCAAAACTAATCATTTCACACCCTAGACTTTAGAGACACACAGAATCTAATGATGGTTCTAACATACCCACCCCGTCTAACACACTTTGGCGTATTTTCTGTGAGCAGCAGTTACTGGAGGCCGAATGGATTCCGTTCATCCACAGCGCTGTGCATGCAACAGCTGGATTAGGCCCCGTTGGGACTGCATGGCCCACTGCATCCTACAGGCTCCAGGGCTGCCCAGGAGGGATGGCCTGGGGGCCGACAAGGGGGAGGCGAGTGGGGGCGCTGGGACGGTTTCCTTGACCCTGTCTCAACCCAGAGAAAGGGGGCCTGCAGGTGAAAGAGGTCTTCGTGAAAGGAATGAAAAAGGAGAGGGCTTTAGGGGAAGGGGCGCCTGGTGGCAAAGCCAGCGCCGTGTTTCCCCAGGCAAACATGACAGAGTCTCGATGCACAGTAAGAGCCAGTCCGTCTTTACTGGAGTGAGTGCGGGAGACAAACAGTTTACAACAACCTTTAGCATTGTCTTCACCATTTGATAAAAAGTTCACTATTATATTTATTGTATAATGAAGAAAAACAACACATTCAGGGAAAAATTGAGATTAACTTATTTTTCTTAAAAGGTTCATCTCAAGGATGGCAACAAAGTCCAGCTTGTGCCGCCAAACGGTTTTACATGATCAAACCGTGTACAGCTTCTTGTGTGAACTGTTGACTACAAACATTTACCAAATACATAAATCTCTTTTAAAAAAGCCATTTTAAATATAGCAAAGCAGTGTCTTCTTGCACAGCAAAGTGAAGAAAGTTTCTACAGAGAAATAGAAGTTTTACATTTGTAAAATCTTTTTCACATTCTAATCATCTAGCTTCTTAAGATCCAATGCCAGGAGTTTTCAGGTTCCTTATTTACTATGTATTTCTTGTGCGCATGATGGTTAATAGAGAAGTTATGTTAATGCATTACTAGTTGTCCTTCTAGTTAAAGGAAATGGTAAAACATGTATTGTTCTTTTAGAACAAACCCCTGATTTAGTCTATAACACAATGGACATAATTGGGCTCAAAAGATGGAGTTTTGATTGGGACCACCCGTGTACACACAGTGGTGACTTTTCACTCGCAGTGGAGTGGCGATTAGAGTACTGAGGAAGTACAGCTGTTGGAAACTGTAGTTTAACCAGTGCAATTTACTCTAAGCTTTTTTTGCTTTTGTTTTTTAGTAATAAAATACTTCTGGAGGGATAAAATTTTCCTGCAATGGTGTCTCATACAAAACACGAGTCTAAAAGGGTAAGAAAAGACGGTTCTAAAGCAACACCATTAGCGTCGTCCCCACTCTAGGCTGGTTTCCACCCAGAGATGTGGATGTGGGTGTGTTCACACATGAGCGTCTGGGTGAGAGATGTCTGTCAGGTCCATATGCTCCATGCCACACTGGGCGTATGGGAAAAAGGTTAACAGTCAAATATTCAGTTCCTGAAATGGAATACATTGTTACTTGGTCAGTGAAATTTAAATACAAACTCCGAGCCTTGAGTAATATTATTTTAGAAAACAGTAGTTGTACTGATTATAAACCTGCATAGAAAGAAAGACTATTGAGATACAGTCAGAAAAGCCATCTCATAAGGCACACAAGAAAATAGACAGTAAATGTGAATGTGTTAACTCCTATTCCAATGTACAGCAGAAGTTCATGAACATGCATAAATAATAATGAAGGAATCACTTAACACTTTCAAAGCTATAAATGGTTTACAAAGTGGTAAGGATTATCTTGGAACTTCAGTGTTGGGAGACTGTCTTGTTTGGATTAGGTGTGGTCTTATGAAGAAATGTGCCTGTAAGTAGTTCAGTAAAATAAGTACATTTTTAAAGAAAAATCCTTTCTGAATAAGAGCCAAATGTCTATACTGAAGAGAGGAGACAGCATGTCATCCTCCTTTTTTTGGCCTCTCTCAAAAGTTACTGCCCAAACTGCCATGAGAACAGAACCTCCAGTTTGCAGCCTGTGGTGCGCAGGTTTCTCCTGCACTGATCACACCTATGTGTCAGTCAGGAAATCTGGCTGACTTGTCACAAACAGCAAATGAGGAAAATGTCAAAAGGAACATAATTTGGGGGTGGTGGGTGAGGGGAACAAAATGTATGTAGAAATTGTAGGTAGCTGCTCAATATTGTTTAAAATATAAAATAGCAATATTTAAACCCTTGAGTTTTTCAGGAAAAGGAGTATTTAAAAATCTACAATGAAAGATATACAGGACTTTGAATTTTGCTCATGGCACAAGCCCAGTAAGTGGATGAACTTGCTATCATCCATTAGTTGTCTTCCTGAAAGAATAAGGCCTTGTTCAAAATCCAAGCTGAGGGTGGCACTAATTCCAATTAGAATGGCAAGAGTCATGCCAAGGACCGGCACCTTAAGAGCGTTTCTCCCCGCATACCAAAGCTTTCTCTCTGCGATGTGCAGAAGAGCTGATAATGGTAGGCTTTTGTAACCAGCTGCATTATTCTGTTTTCAGACGGTCAAGGAAAAAAGATCCCTTTCCCCACGAGTATTTCCCCTAATCATTTACCACTTATAAAACCTTTGTGCTCATCTACTATTTTGCCATTTTCTCTAATATTAATTAAATTAGGTCAGCTTTTTCTACTACATTTTTTTCCTCACAAAAGGCAAGTTTTAAATAATGCCTTATAAAATTTGTTACAACACATTTTATACTTATGCAGGATGAACTTAACACCAATTTTTTTTTTGCCACTTTGCTATTTATGTACACATATAAAATATATAATGATGCTCAACCCATACAGCACAAAGATTACAATGTAACATCACACATTCACCACCAGTGAGGGGAGAAACCCCTTTATACAATCCTCTGAAAAAACTGGGCTAATAATTAAAATCCAAAGTACAGTATATTTAACAAAATAGTAAATATTAAACAGTGAATACTTAATAAAGGACCTCGCCTTTTCCCCCCAAATTGGCGGCAATCCACAAAAATATACTTTTTAATCTGGTGACCATACAATACATAGGTACTTACATCAAAGGTGATAATATATTTAAGATGCTATATACACAAAGAGTTTGGCTCAACTTTTAATTTACATATAGAATAAGTGTTCATGGCTTTTTTTTTCCAAGGTTCTGCTTGCAAGATATTTTTGTTTTCCCCTCTTAAAATAAAACTAAAAAGTTAAACCAAGATAAAGCTATTCTCTAAAAAAAAGTTACAACATATAGCTTTGGCTTATATAAATAATTCATAGCAGAATGTGTTCAAAAGTAGTGAATATAATTTTATATATAGTCATCAATTCATAAGGGTGTTTTCTTTCATATAAAATATACATGAGCTAAAATCCGTTTCTTTAATTTTTAAGATATGAATGTAAAAAGAAACTTCTGACATATTCCAATTATAACTTAATATATTAATTTTACTTTGTTAATGCTCTATATTTCTAGGCTAGCATTTTCTGAATATCTCATGCGTGTTTTCTATTCTCTTTCTTTATTAGCTAAAGATCACTTCTTGACCCAATACATTTTTGCACGTGCAAAACAGTTATGTGTGGGGCTTTTTTGTTTTGTTTGTTTTTTAATATCAACAGCCCTTTCCCATGCACCCCTTTGCAACAGACACCCATGCCAGGTTGGATAATATAAATGACATTTTATGTACAGTATTGCTTTCTTGGTTCCTGCTTTTCTACTGCTCTGTTCTACAAAGCATTTTCTCTGAAGTAACTACAGTCACCGCACAGTTAAATAAAACAAGTAGGGGGCCCTCTAGGTTTCTGCAAGCTAGTGTGGGAGAATTATATATGGGTACACGTTTCTCTGCAAAAACTGGTTATCTTTATGAAACAAGTAGTCCAAGGAAGTGCCAGACTGGTCTGTGCCTACAGGGTGCTTTGTCTGCCATGGGACACACATCTGCAGACCTACAAGGAGTTTGCAGGTAAGTGCCTGATTCTGTGTATGTAACACACACCCACACATACACACACACTCACACCCACATACATATATATGTAAAGGGATATATATATGTATGTACATATAAATATATTTAACTCATGTCCTTATTTACCGATTTAGATATGTAGGGCAGTTCACTGCAGTAACACAAAAGTACAAACATCAGCCTGGAAGCCTTAGGTCACCCACGCGTCCATCCTCATTCGCTTTACAGAAGGGCTTTCTCTGTCCTCAGTGTTTGGGGGTCGGCCAAGCACAATTGGAGAATGGAAGTCGCCCCGTGGATCCTCCCGATCACTGCCATCATAGGAGCTACTAGAGCTGCTCAGACTGTCCACAGGGGAGCGCCCCATTTCCTGTCGGGGCTGGGGCTGCGGGGGTTGTGGCTGTGGCGGTGGCTGTGGCGGCGGCTGCTGCTGCTGCTGCTGCTGCTGCTGCTGGAAGCCCGATGGGGTCATACGATCCCGAGGAGGTGAAATTGGTTCGGACTTAATGTTGATGTTTTGGTTGGTATTAATGGATAAATTGGAACCCTGAGATAACTGCCCTCCAGCACTGAAGGAAAAAAAGAGAGAGGTCAGATGGCTTGTGAGTGCCTCTGCAAAACTGAGATGATACAGTACAGACACTGCCTGACGGAAAAGGGCCCAGAGTCTGAAATCTTGTCAGAATTCCCCAAGACTGGTTTGGGTCATTTCCTTCAGTGCTTGGCACAAAAGGAAATCCCGTCTTCCTGGGAGGAAAGAAAACAGTACCATCGAGCCCTTACATTGCTTGGTTCTGTTACCCACAACGTCAGTACTCTTGCAGCTGAGGTATACAAAACACTGTCAGTGTCTTAATGCTGTGCAGGGACCAGAAAGACAGAGGAACAGCATAGCAGCCTCATCTCCGTACTGTCTCTTCTTCCTCAGCATCTGCTCACCATCTGCTCTGGCCCTGTGACAGGGCACATCTCTTTTATCCTCACAACACCTCTAAGGTGCAAGTCATACCATCCTCATTTTCCAGATGAGGAAATGAGGAGCTGGCTCAAAGCAGTACAGGAGGACACAAACAGGCTGTTCCCCAGGCCTGGGCTCTGAGCCCTTTCCACTTGCTTTTCCAGGTCTATTTTTAGTGCATTCATTTAGGATGCTCAGGACAGGCCTGAGGGCCAAATCCTGTGTAGGCAAATTTCGCTGAGATACTCTGCTCCTTTTTCCATGACATAATTCCTAAGAAGACCACTGATAACAATCCTCATTGTGGAGTTACTTCAGAGTGTATGAGGGAAAGGGACTGCTGAGCTCAGGCTCTCTGGGGACTTCCTGGACAGAGGCTAGAGGTCTGGGGTATTCCTACTGCCCTGATCAGAGGCAAGGCAGCCAGTCTTCATGGAGGCCAGCTGGGTCTGCTATGTTGTCCCCTCTCTTGGGACACTCTCCTCCACCTGCTCCATGGGTCTACTGTCATCCTGGTTCCACAAAAGCCCTGTTCTTTCTCCCTGCTGTTCAGGGATGTCTGGCCTCATCTGGGCACCACTGTAAATCCTCTTTGCTTATATCCTTACACCCTGCCCATGAGGAACGTTCTCTTTGTGAATGAGGTTTGGTGTGTGCATTGGGCTGGGATCAATCACACAAATTCTATGCAGTCTGACTGATATATAAGATACCCTGCCCCCAGTTTTCCTTCTCTACGCCCAGGGAGAAAGCAGAAGATACAGCTTGTCTTCCTATTCTTGTTTACAGATACTTGCCAAAGCAATAAATGGCAAGGGTGGCGGGGGGGCCTGAATGCCTACAGGCTGCCTTTCAAGCAGTGGAACCAGAGGCAGGCGCTTAGAAGCAAGGGTGCAGTAGGCGGCTTAATCACTGGTCAGCGGGTAGAAGGATGGTGCATGTGGGTTATACCTGTGCCTTTGGACCCCCTCAGATCCCGGTTGAGTCTCTCTACCTCAGGATGTCCCTATGGGAGAAGCCTTGCTTCCCAAATCCCTTCAAGAAATGCCCAGTTTGTATCCAAGCTACTATCTAGAGCCATGTAAAGAAAATATTTTCTCCCAATACTTGTCTCTACCTGAAAAGGAATCACTACAGGATTCCTCACACGAAACTCAACAGAGTGAAAGGCTGTAACTGATAGGAAAAGAGAGTGTGTCGGCCAGGAGTAAAGATGCAGGGAAAACTTCTAGTTACTCACACAAGAGAGCTGAGGGCTGCTTGTCCTAGGTGGTGCTGCTGCCAGGCCGACACCTGTCCCAGCGACAACATTCCTGGTGAGTTGAAGCCTTGCAGAGCTGACAGGTCAGCGCTGGTCAGTGAATAATCTACAAAGGAAGACAAGACAGCTCTGCATGTGATGGAAGGTCCACATGGAATCTATTTTTTAGATAGCTACTGCAAACGCTCCTACACTGAGGCCAGGCATGCTGGCTCATGCCTGTAATCCCAGCACTTTGGGAGGCTGAGATGGGCGGATCACTTGAGGTCAGGCGTTTAAGACCAGCCTGGACAACATGGTGAAACCCCATATCTACTAAAAATACAAAAATTATCCAGGCATGGTGGCACATGCCTGTAGTCCCAGCTACTTGGGAGGCTGAGGCAGGAGAACTGCTTGAATTTCACCCAGGAGGCAGAGGCTGCAGTGAGCCGAGATCACACCACTGTACTCCATCCAGCCTGCGCAACAGACTCCCTCTCAAAAAAAAAAAAAAGTTCCTACATTGAGAGAAGCCAGATACTTCACAACAAAACAACATACGTGTGGGTCTAAAATCCAAAATCTTTTCTTGGAAGATTTACAGGATCTAGCAATATTCAGTTGTCTGGGATGATTCAAATAAGAGGCCATCACTAAAGAATGTTCTGTACAATTGTTACTTTAAATATGCCTGCCACTACCCTTTGGAACAAAGAGAAACAGTCAAACCCAACCAGAGTGAGTTTGAATCAGCAAGTCTTAATGAAGTAAGGGGTTGGGGGACAGGGGACAGGAAAGACAGGTTCCCTTCACATGGGGTGCCAAGCTTAGTGACATCATTACACAATTAATTCACTGCATTTGTTTAAAGTACCTAGACCATCACAAACTCCTTGACAGCATGCAAAATAGTTTCAACTTCATGAAAAAACTTGGTGTCCTAGAGTATAACCCAGCTCGTATCATATGAATGCTTCAGCCATAATCACTGGGACCAAGATTTAGGACGTTAGTTATCACTCACACGGGGAGTTATTTCAGCTCATCATAACACTTGTCTTTTCCATTTGGTTCTAAAGAGAGGTGGCAAAACTCTTCTACTTTTATCTTCTTTCTCATGTCTCAAGAGAGGTGTTTAAAGAAGTTGGTCTTCCTAGTGAATTAACATGTTAAAAAAGGAACTAAGTTGAAGCAACATAGCTGATGCTCAGGGCTGTCCTGATTCTGCCCTTGTCATTCATTCTATTCTAGACAATCCCATGGGCTGGGGCAAGGGCCTGCCACACTGATGCCTTCCCCAGTGCTCCCTCCAGCCCACACTCTCTTTCGACCTCTAGGTCTTTTAAACGACCTGCATGCCATGTCCATTTGGATGCCACTCCAAACGCCACAAATCTGACATGGCCTGTCCTTTCCTGCAAACCTGTTCCTCCTTAAGTACTCTGTCTTAGTACATGACACCAACATGCACCCAGCAGCTCGTGCAGAAGCCTATGGGTGTTATCCTTGCTATTTCCCTTCCCTCTCACTCCCCCCATCAACTTCCAGATCTGAGCAATTCTATCTGCTCTCTCTCAAGCCTGCCCAAGTCTCACCATCTCTCCTGCCACCACTCTAGTCTATGCTATCAAAACACATTGCTTGGACTACTACAATAGCCTCTGATGTGGCTTCCTGGCATTGCCTTGTAACCCTATATACAGCAGCCAAAGAGATCTTTTCAAAATAACAAATGTGATCATGGCACTCCTCTACCTAAAACTTTTTTATGGCTTCCCAATGCTCTCCAGACAGTTTCCAAAATCCTTGACATGGTCTACAAATCGCTACTTACTTCTCTAGTCTCAATTCTAACCCATGCTCTGTTCCCATTCCTTCAGCCTTGTTCCGCCTGTGAACTCCTAGCCTTTGTACAGGCACTCCCTCTCCCAAGAGCACTCTACCTCCTCTGCCTGCCTGAGTCATGCATGTTCCTTCACGTCCAAGCTGAGATACAGCCCTTGACACAATTGCAGCAGCTTATTCCTAGAGCTATGCGTCTTGTGCCCTCCTCCTAGGCTCCACTGTTGACTCTGCACTACTGTATTTCCGGTGCCTGGCATAGTGCTTGCCACATAGTAGCTGCCTGATAAGTATTTGCTGAATAGATGTGTGAATAAGTTAAAAATAACATGGTAAACTTAAAACAGAATACGTGTTATGAGAAAGAGAACAAAGATAAAGTCAGTCAAAAGGTGGCATGAGACTGACGCTAAGCGACTGATGATTTTGAGAGCCTGCCTCCATTTTTATACGCTTTGGTAATTCCTTTTATACTTTTAAAAAATAAATTCCCAATTCAATGGCATTTCTGAAAATAAGTATAGTGCAATTTCTAAGTATACTGAAAAACCTGTAATGAAACACTCAGTAAACCATAATCTAATACCTAGTTCAAGCTCCCTTTTCTCAGTCAATACGCCTTTGAACATTATAGCTTTGCCCTACCTTCTCAATTCTCAGAGTATAAATTCATAAACACAACAATTCAGGACTTCCCCTCCATGGGTGCCCACTTAGGTATGTCCTGTCTCCTTGTCTAGAATAAACTTGGAGAAAGGTATGTCCCTAGCATAGTGTCTCTCATACAGCAGGTGATCAGTGCATCGAAACAGAATTTCTATGAATCCATCATCCCTGGCTTTGCTCTGGAACCTTGTTCTGTGCAAGACACAAATAACAAGCTATGATTCACAGTCCCTAAGATAGTATGCAGTTGACAAATTTGGGCATTATTTTTCATACTAATTGTTGGAAAAGCAATGGATATTTCCTAAGAGGTTTTTTTTTGTTTTTGTTTTTTTCAATGAAACCTTTTATTGTTGTCTGTTTTAAAAGAACTACTTAAAAGTGGAAATCAAATGTTCTCAACACTCTGCCCCCTCAGGTAGCTGCAGACAGCAGTTTCAAAGTACTGTGCCAAAGCATTTACCCTGAAGGCTAAAATCAGATGATCTTTACCACAGTCTACTTATGACACTTAGGAGAATCATAAAAGAATAACTTCTCTGCATTGCAGTCTGGGAGTAATTGGCAAGGTAGAATTTACTGCCTTCGTCCTCTGAAGCATCAGGTGTTCGGCTCAGTGGATGAGAAATGAAACCACATGTGTTTTCCACTTCATCTTAGATTGGTAAATTTAAACGAAACCAGCTGCCCTCGATTCTCCATACAGTCTGCTTGGCTAAAAGCACTCCTACGATCACTGTAATATTCTTAAATTTTCCTAATACAACCCCAAATTAGGGCATTTGAAGACGAAATGCCTAACTAAACATAAATGAAGGAAAAGCTCCCCTCAAAGGCAGAGTGACTGGCTCTGAGGAGAAACCAGAACAGTCCTTGTTTTGCCCCTCAGGAGCGCAAATGACATGGACCAAGCTAGTGGTTACAGGGAGGAAAACAGCCTGTTAGACACAGTCAAACATCGGCCACCTCCCGAAGTCTCAGGTCCAAAGGGATTCATGTCTTTCCCAAAGCACGTTAACACAGCATAAAGGCAAACATCTTATTTTAAAAGTGTGGAAGACTGTGATATTGTTTAAAAAGAAACCACATCAACAATACTCAAGCAACAGGCTGCTACCCTCTTGGCTTGATGTATGCCACCACTTTGATATTATCTACATGGGCTTTTTGTCAGGGGTAATTGAAAGTCCACATTGGAGAAGCAGAAATAACTTATTCAACTCATTACACTATCAATTTTTTTTGTAATTTTTTCAAGGCTAGCACGTTTAAAAATACATCCTAATTTAAATCTAAAAAACTGGAAATAGTTTATTTCAATAAATATACTTTAAAAAAAATCACAAAAGCACATGTTGATCACAAAACAGAGAGCAGTAAAACCTATGGAAGGCACCAAAGCAGGCTCACCAGTGTTGTAGGCAGTCGGCATTGCTGAGTACACAAGTCCCTGTGGAGGCAAGCTTGGGGTTGTCACAGACACGACTGGGGTAGCAAGAGGTTGAGTGGCTTGAGAACTACTTATCCTTTGGGTATTCTGTGAGAGATCAAAAAAGAGAAAAAGTGTTCTTATACGGTATTTATGTTGACTTAAAAATAACTTTCAATTTAAAAGTGACATTTTTCACAGTTTTATACGAATGTCATTTTCTGAAGCAGTGATGATGTGAAAACTTCAAAAATACTAGTGAGAACAACTAAATATTTGATTTGAAGAGTCATATTTTTACATTAATTCTCCTCTTAAAATAGTCTATTAATGTTAGACACACCACGTTAAAATAGGAACTTACGTTACAGGCATTAGTACTTCTCTTTGTTAGCACAAAATGAGGATTTGATATCGCCACAAATACTGTCAGACTACCCTAAATACATGTAGGTTTTAAATACCTGCTGATGGCAAAGGTCATCTGTATATATAGGGATTGTAAGTCTGTGAGTATAGGAATCAAAACTACTTTTCTTTGCGGCATTTACATGTTAACATAGTTTGAAGTCATGGCTTATTGAGTGCAGCTTGTATTCTTATTTCTTTCTCTCCAATCATGCAGTTGACCTATTTTTTAACAACAGATTCAGATATGTATCCCTTCATGGTCCCCTGGCCTTCTGCAGGAGACGCTTTGAGTGGAGCGTTTTGAATCAAGTACTGCTGACAGGGCTGTGGAAGAGCAATATTAAATGCTTGCCAACTGGATGCATCTGTGCAGCATCCTATCCATGCTGGGAATGGATTAAAAAAATCAACTATTAAATAATCCAGTTAGTTTAAGATAGTCATTGTCCTTAATGTGTAGGAGTATGACAGAACCAGTTTCTCACCAAACTGGCTTAAGGTAACAGTTTTCCAAAATCTAAGATCGGAGGAACACAACAGATTCTGTGTCACTAGCACACCAGAAAGTCACAGCACAACTCTATTTGTTTTTTATAAATTGTGTTACAGCCTGATAACTGACATTCAGGGGTCTGAGCCAAATCAATAAAGTATAATTCAGTGCCGTTGAGATTATGAAGAGTTAGAATGTGATTCCATTTTCTCTACCACAATTTTCAAAAGAGTACATCAGACAAAGAGGCCTTTGGCTAGATCTAGACACAAACATTCAATGAGGATCCTGATCTCAGTTTATTTCTTTTTAATTTCTATTTTCTATCCTAGGTTAGAAGATGTGAGAAAGACCATGTGGATGTGGATGTATTGCTTGAGTTTCTGTCCCAGATTCATCCTTTCCTAAGCATTGGGAAAATCATTTGACCTCTCTGAACTTCTTCATTGTCAAACAGAGAAGATACAGCAATCTTTGTCCTGGCTGCCTTGAACAGCTACAGTGAGAATCAAATGAGGTTATTATGTCAGAAGTGCTTTCATAACTGAAGTACTACACAAATGTAAGATAATATCCTTAAATTATTGTCCCAAGAAACCCTCTGTCCCAAATTTCTATATAAGTGGTGGGAAAAAAAAAGATACATATTTTTATTCCTTCTAATCCATAGCCTAGTCTACTGGAGCTTTCATGAAGTCAAGTTGTTCTACTATTGCTCAGCTTCTAAAGGAATCTCCGTGTGGCTGGTCTTAACAGTACAGTCTTTAGTGCAGGCCCCAGGGCACCTGTCCTTCCGCACTTCGGATCGGAGTCATCCACAATTACATTTTAGAACTCAAGGCAATTTGAACCACTTCTAAGTTCTAACGGACTGTGCTTCTGATTATATTTTGGTTCTGGCACATAAAGTTTTGCATTTTTAATTGATTACAGAGTCTCAGGCTTAAGTTTTAAAGAATACAAATGGCTGTTTATAAGTTTTTAGATACGTATTTTAAAGTCTTCAGGGACCTAATATATTTATCTCTGAGGTTCTGTAATTACAAATATACTTACTCTGAGGAATGTGGAAAACCAATGCATGCCAGTTGGGAATATGTTAGTTTCAGCATCAAGTTTTTAAATTTAATGACTTTTCAAGATAGAGATCTACTTTGGACTTAATTTCTTCTTTCATATTTAGTTTGGAACTTCTAAAGTCAAATCATTAGGTGAAAGAATACAGTATGACATTGTTTGGCTTGGACCCTACCTACTCCATGGCATAATCTTCATGGCAATCTTCTGGCATGTCTTTGAAAACAGTAAGACTTCAAACACTAGTTCTACTCAACTAAGCTCCTAATCTCAAAGGCACTGAGTTCTCTAAGAGTAAGTGATTTTCAGAACCACAAGAGGGCAATATAGTGCTAGATAATTCATGGACGCATTCACAACTCCTTGAACAGTGAAGTCTAACCTAAGGTGAATTATTTTAGCTTGAATTATAAACTCTCATTTACTGATCATTATGGTATCATTAAGTAAAGTGTTTCTCCAAAAGATATTCATAATATAATTCAAAACATTTACAGCTGACTAGAATAGTTCAGTTGGCCAATACAAAACTACATCCAAAACTGTGACTGATCACAAAGCTAAATAAAGAACAATCTAGTATTTTAAGGGGAACAGACAACCTTATTTGAAAAGAACAAACTGTGCAAAACACAACAGCATGCATAAATATGGAATATTAAAACCAACGGATGCCTCCTCCCCCATGCTTTCATGCACTCTTAACCCCTGTCCATGCTAAAAACATTTCCAAGTTTTTATTCCCCTTAAAGTCTTTTAATTAGCAGTTGACTTTGAGATTATATGATGACTCCTGTGAGGTTTTGGTTTTAGTTCCTAAAGAAGAAATAGATAAACTGCAAGTTGCTTTCAGTCAAGTTTATTTTCTAAAGGAAAAGCCAAGAGAAAACGTTCGTTTTGGAAAAAGAGCAATAGTTGCTTTTAAGAACAGAGTGTCTTCTGATAGAAAAGTAAATATATATACATTCAATTACAGACACTCCTTTTAGTGAACAGGGAACCCCCTTGTGGTTCAGGCTGTATCATGCAGGATGAAATAATTCCAACTCTGAAAAAGGTGACTTCACCAAAAATGATGTAATCTTTTTGAAAGAGAAACAACACAACATCGTGTGTTACACAATCTGAGGAACTTCAAGGGTGAAGTAATTTTCTAAAAATATTTCAATAATTTGGAGAGCTATATAAGGTATTCTGTATCTTTCCTTAAAAAAAAAAAAAAAAAACATTTAACAAGTATCCTATGCTCATGGACAGCTACTGTTTTTAAAGGCTCTATTCCAATGTTCCCTCCAACAAATAAAATGGGTCAACACATACAATTATAACCAGAAAAACTAGAGTCTGTAGTACCAGTAGATTGCTTTATTCAAAGTGTTTGAAGAGTGTTTAAAAAATTTGTGTAACAAAGGGAACATTGGTTAGATAAGAACATATAAGGTAATTAGTACTTTCTACATCTTTTTCACCTTCCTTCAAGCAGAAACCCACACTCACCAACTCCAATTCCTCTTCCTCCGACTGTACTCAGCACATAAGAGGGATAAGAGAGTTACTAAGACTGTTGGTACTCACAAACAAAATATTTCTTTAGAAAAACATATTTGGACACTAGCAGCTGTCAAACTCTAAAGAGACGATTATATACACAACAGATAGAAATATAAATTACTTGTCGCTATACCTGTTGATTTTTCAAAAGACTAGAAAAATTCCTTTAATCTAGGGCGAGTATTCAAAGACACCTTCCTCCCCTAACTTGGTCTGCTCTTGTGCTGGCCTCTCCTATACACAGTTATGCTACTGCAACAGTATTTAAAAGGGGTTTCTCATCATGGTATCAATCTGTATTCGGAAATTTGGGAATACTAACTCTGTACCTGTAACTCAGTATCTTAACCATCCTACTATTACCCCACCTGGTGATACATGTTCATTTATCTCCTACTAAATTCTGCTTCTTGGCAGGCAGAAACTGCTGTATGTTTTATTTCCCACAGGAGCTAGCACAGTGTTATAAAACAACAGGAACATAAACATTTGTTAATAAATGCAAGACTTTAAAATACCAGTTTTAGATATGCTTATCATTTGCACATATATTTTCATGTGAATAAAATAACTTCAATGGAGAAAAACCACATATTTGAAGAAAATGAGACTGGAGGAGAAATAAATTCATAAGTCACGTAAAGAAAAGAAATGAGGCCGGGCACAGTGGCTCACGAGGTCAGGAGTTCAAGAACAGCCTGGCCAAGATGGTGAAACCCCGTCTCCACTAAAACTACAAAAATTAGCAGGGTGTGGTGGCAGATGCCTGTAATCCCAGCTACTCGGGAGACTGAGGCAGGAGAACTGCTTGAACCCGGGCAGCAGGGGTTACAGTGAGCTGAGACTGCGCCACTGCACTCCAGCCTGGATGACAGAGGGAGACTCTGTCTTAAAAAAAAAAAAAAAATGAAACATTTTTGCTCCTTTTCTTCATAACATTTAGAAAATATTAATATACTAGAAACAGTCTAATCAGCTTTTTCTTATTTTACTTGAATAAGTTAAACTTCTCTGTCAATCTGTGAAAAGTGTCGTTGTAAGTGCCACTGATACACGACGCCCTCATCTGGAAGGAGGTTTCTCTGTAAATGGTGTAAAGTAGGTGGGACCGATTACTTACTCTGAAAAACAATCACTTGATCTACAACTGCTATCTCCAATGTGGGCAAGATGCTATTCAACTGTTCTGTTATAGATATCTTTACATATCTCCAAACACAAGGTACACATCAAAATATTACTGTCAAACATTATAGCTGTGTATGTGTAAAACATATGGTTTTCACTTTAATGTACAGGAATAAGTGTGTAAATAGTTCATACGACACATTTTGAGTTTTCCATGGAGATGCTTCATGCTTAACAATCAAGACATAACTTTCTTAAGCAATTGCTAAATGCTTAAATGTAGTTTGTCGTTAAATTGGCAGTTTACGAACAATTCTTATAAACAATTCTGTGCCTTACATGACATTTGCATAGTTTATTTCTGAAAGACAGTAGCAAGTATTACATATCCAGTATCTGAAAGGTAAGCTACATGACTATCCTAAATGCCATTTTTTTCTTGGCTCCCTTTCGGGGTGTATTTCTTTGTTATGTACGTATATATGGATTTTAAACTTTGTATTCTGAAATAATTTTAGACAGCATTTGCAAAGAGAGCTCCCTCACATCTCACTCAGCTTCCTGCAATGTTAATATCACAAGGAAATACAACACAGTTGTCAAAACTAATAAAACCAATACAGCACCAATTAAAGCTTTGGACTTTACTTGGATTTCGCCAGTCTTTCAACTGATGTCCTTTTTCCTGACCCAGGATCAGATCCTGGATCCCACAAGCCTTTAGTCCTCACGTCTCCTTAGTCTCCTCTGCTCTGTTGACAGTTCCTCAGTCTTTCCTTTTCATGACCTTGACACTGTTTTTTGAAAGAGTGCTGATCAGGTATCTTATAGAATGTCTCTCAATTTGGGTCTGATTTTCATTCATAATCATATAGAAGGTCATGGATTTTTGCAAGAATACCACAGAGAGACATGGCCTTCTTAGAATGTCATGTTGGAAGGCACATGTTGTCTTTATGTCCTATTACTGGTGATGTTAACCTTGACCCTCTGGTTAAGGCAGTGTTTTCCAGGATTCTCTTATTTCTAATTTTCTAATTTTTCCCTTTGTAAGAAACAAATATTTGGGAAGAGACATTTTGAGACTAAGCAAATATGGTTTTTTACTTAAACTTTTTGCCCACTTATGTTAGCATTATCCACTGACTTTGCCTGCAATAATTACCATTGTACTGTGGTGTTCTAATGGTGATTTACTATCTCTCATTCTTTCTACATTTACTAATTAGAGTTATGTTCTAAGAAAGAGTTGTCCCTTTCCCCTTATTTATTCAATCATTTATTTAAATCAGTAATGGACTCAATGTTTTTTATTCCCTGGGCTATAATCCAATACTATTGTTATTTATTTCGTTACTCAAATTGTTCTAGTTTTCGTATTGGAAACTCTTTTGAAAGGCCAGCTCCTGTGACTTTTGATATGCACTTTCTTAACCTCTGACAACTCTGGCTCATCCTGATTCCTTGCCCCAATCTACAACAAACCATTTTTTCCAAGCAGCCCTGCGCCCTTATATTAGAAAATGGTGTTCAGAAACTAAAATCTGAGCACCGGATAGTTCAGTCACTGGGTGCTACTGCCTCACAGACCTCTCAGCCAACAGAGCCAGGAAATATATGATGTATACTAATTCATATGTACACACAACTGTATCTTTGTGTGTGCATGACAGGGTCTCGCTATGTCACCCAGGCTGGAATGCAGTGGTACAACCATAGGCCACTGCAGCCTTGACTTCCTGTACTCAAGTGATCCTCTCACCCCAGCCTCTCAAGTAGCTGGGACTATAGGTGCATGCTACCACGCCCGACTAATTTTTGTATTTTTAGTAGAGATGGGGTTTCGCCATGTTGGCCAGGCTGGTCTCCTGAGCTCAACATCTGCCCACCTCAGCCTCCCGAAGTGCTGGGATTATAGGCATGAGCCACTGTGCCCAGCTAGACACACACATATTTCTGTATCCATCTACCTGTATGTGTATACACATATATATATGTGTATGTGTGTACATATATATACTCTTACTGAATCCTTCAACTATAACCCTGAAACACTGGCTCATTCTAGACCCCACCCCACACCCCCTTTGTTATCTGCAACTTTCTCCTCCAACCATGAGAAACCTGGCTCCCTTTACCTACAATGTCCATTTGTTTATTTATATTTATTTATATATGTTCAACCCTTTGTGTATGTGAGGGATGAATTCACCATCTAGAGTACAGTAATTTGCTAGAATTTTGTTGTCTCTAACCTTACAGTATCCAGTCAAAAGAGTTTCCAAATTTACTCAGACTGGGTTCTTTCTTCCTCACCCCTTCGATATCATGTTACTCATCTGTAATAAAGTTATATTCATGTGTGACAATATGCATTCCATCTTGGGCTCTCCCGGAATCTTTACTAAATTGCATTTAGTAAAAATCACTCTTTGTATGTACAGTTTTATGAGTTTCAACAAATGCAGACCCATGCATCTAACAAAACAGCATCACACAGATTAGTTCCATCACCTCGAAAATTCCCTCATACTAACCCTTTATAGTCAACTCTTCTCTCCACTCCCAACCCATGGCAGCCAGGGAGTTTTGCATTTTCCGGAATGAAATATAGATGGAATCATACACGACTGTGGACTTTTAGATCTGGCTTCTTTTACTTAGCAAAATTCACTTAGGATTCATCTATATTGCTGTGTGAAAAGTTTACTGCTGAGTAGCATTTCCTTATATAGGCATACAGTGTGTTTATCCATTCATCTGTTGAAGGACATCTAGGCTAGTTTCAGTGTTTCAAAATTATGAAAGATATAGGTTTCTGTGTAAGTATAGTTTTAAATTCATGTGCATACTCTAGGAGTGGCATTACCATATTGTACAGCAAGTGTTTATTTATGTATTTATTTATTTTTAAGACAGGGTCTTGCTGTTGTCGTCCAGGCTGGTCTTGAACTCCTGAGCTCAAGCAATCTTCCTGCCTTGGCCTCCCAAAGTGCAGGGATTATAGGCACGAGCCACCCTGCCTGGCCAGCAAGTATATATTTAAATTCATAAGAAGCTGACCATCTCTTCAAAGTGGCTGTACTACTTTGCATTCCAAACATGTATGAGAGATTTTTTGCTTTGCATCCTCACCAGCACTTCTAGTTTTTGAGTTTTCTTTTTTTTTTTTTTTTTTTTTTTTTTTGAGGCAGAGTTTCGCTCTTGTTGCACAGGCTGGAGTACAATGGTACAATCTTGGCTCACCACAACCTCTGCCTCCTGGGTTCAAGTGATTCTTCTGCCTCAGCCTCCCGAGTAGCTGGGATTACAGGCATGCACCACCACACCTGGCTAATTTTTTTTTTAAGTAGAGATGGAGTTTCTCCATGATGGTCAGGCTGGTCTCAAACTCCCAACCTCAGGTCATCTGCCCACCTTGGCCTCCCGAAGTGCTGGGATTACAGTCATGAGCCACTGTGCCCAACCGTTGGTGGTTCTTAAATTTTAGCCATTCTACTAGCTGTGTAGTTGTATCTCATTAGGTTTTAATTTTCAATTCCGTAGGGCCTGATAATATTGAGCATATTTTCATACACTTATTTGCCATCCATGTATCTTCTTTTTGAAGTATCTGTTCAGATCTTGTGCCTTTTGCCTTTTTAAAAATATGTTTTCTTACTGTTGGGTTTTAAGAATTCTTACAATATTCTGGATACATTAAAGATACAAACTTTTTAATGGATATGTGACTTGCAATTACTCTCTTCTAATCTGTAGGTCATCCTATATTCTCCGACCAGTGCCTTTCACAGAGCAAAACCTAAGTTTAACCTCCAAAACTTAAGATAACCTCCAATACATCAGTTTTTTCTTTATGGATCCTGCTTCTGGTGTTGGATTTTCTCCTCTAAATTTCAGTTTCCTGTTTTAAATTTGGGTCTATAACCCAATTTTAATTTTTTAATAAAGTCTGAGTTATTATCAAGTGGGTTGTTTTTGTGTATGGATGTAGAATTGTTTCAACACCGTTAGTTGTAACTACCATCCTTTCTCTGTTGAACTGCCTTACTAACTTTGCCAAAAACCCAGCTGAATATACATGCATAGGTCTAAATTTTCTGTTTTGTCCAGTGATCTATGTGCCTATCCTTTTGTCAATATCACACTTTCTGGATTACTACAGCTTTATAGTAGGTCTTGAAACCAGGTAGTAGTAGTTTTTTTAAATTTTGTTCCTTCTTAAATTCTAGCTATTGTAGTCCTTTGTCTTTACCTATATATTTTAGAATTGGCTTGTTCATATCTACATAAAAAGCTTGCTAGGATTCTGAAATTGTGTTTAATCTACAGATCAATCTGGGAAGAAATGACATCTTGACAATACCGAGTCTTGAAATCCATTAACATGATGTATCTATCTATTCATCTAGGTCCTCTTTTATTTCCTTCATCAGTGTTTTGCAGTTTTCAACATACAGACTGTGTAAGTATTTTGTCACAATTGTACCTAGATGTTTCTTTTCTTTCCTTTAGTTGGGGTTTTTTTTTTTGGTTTAGTTTTTTTAATTTCAAATTCCAATTGTTCACTGCTGGTATATAATCGATTTTTATATACTAACTTTGTACCCTGCGACCTTGCTAAACTCACTGATTGGTCCGAGGATTTTTGTAATTTCTTTATATTTTGCTACATTAAAGAATGTATCTTCTGTGAATGGAGAAAGTTTAATTTCTCTCTTCCCGATATATATGCATTTTATTCATTTATTTTTGCCTAACTGTACTGGCTAGGCCTTTTACTACCATGGTAAATACGACTGGTGAGAAAAAAAATATCATTACCTAGCTCCAAACACTAGCAGACTCAATGCTTTCCCCTTATAAAGTATTTCAGCTGGATATTTTTTGTAGACGCTCTTTATTAATTTCCCTTCTATTACTAGCTCAATGAGATTTTTTGTTTAATCATGAATAGATGTTGAATTGTTAACATCGTGATTATACTAATGAATTTTCAAATGTAGACTCAGCCTTGCATTCCTGGGATAAAACCAACTTGGTCTTGATATATTATCCTTTTTATTTATTGCTCAATTTACTTTTTACTGAGGATTTTTGTGTCTAGAGTTCATGAG
The DNA here is from genome assembly GCF_002776525.5 of Piliocolobus tephrosceles. Lineage (NCBI taxonomy): Eukaryota > Metazoa > Chordata > Mammalia > Primates > Cercopithecidae > Piliocolobus > Piliocolobus tephrosceles. The sequence goes on from NC_045439.1 coordinate 128,878,784, forward strand.
GAATATGGATTTGTAGATTTTTTTTTCTTGTGTTGCCTTATTTTGGTTTTGCACTGGGGTAATGCTGACCTAAAAAAATAAGTTGGAAAGTGTTCTCCCCTAATTTTTTCTGAAAGAGACTGTACAGAATTGGTATCACTTCTTTTGTAAATGTTTGGCAGAATTTGCCAGTTAAATCATATGGGTCTGGAGTTTTTTGTGAAAGGTTTTTAAACTAGGAATTCTGTTTTTAAAATAGTATTCAAGTTAACTGCTTCTTCTTCAATGAGTTTAGTAGTTCCTTGGTAGTTTGTATCTTTCTCAGAATTTGCCCATTTCATCTAAGCTATTAAATCTACTAGAACAGAGATGTTTATAGTATTCTTTTAGTGTCTTTTGGGTAATGTATCTGTTCATATTCTTGATACTGATAACCTACCTGGGTCTTCTCTTTTCCATTGGTCAGCTTGGATAGAGGTTTATCAATTTTATTGATCTCTTTTTAAAAAAACAGTTTTTGGTTTGCTTTTGTTTTCCTGTTTTAAATTCATTAATTTCTGCTCTTTTTCCTTTCTTCTGCTTGATTTGGGTTAAGTTTGCTCTTCTTTTTTGTTTCTTAAGGTAAAAGCTTAGATTACTGATTTGGGATCCCTCTTTTCAAATACAGGCATTTGTTGCTATAAATCTCCCCTCATCACTACTCTAGTTGGGCCTCAAAATTCTGATGCTGTATTTTCATTTTCATTCAGCTATATGTATTTTTAAATTTCCATTGAAATTTCTTCTCTGGTCCTTGGGTTAAAGTATATTGTTTAATGTCTAAATATATGGCCATTTTCCTACTATCTTTCTGTTATTGATTTCCTTTTGGCCAGAGAATATAATATGTATGATTTCAATTCACTGAAACTTGCCAGTTTGTTTCCTGGCACAGGATATAGTCTATCTTGGTGAATGTTCCATGTGCTCTTGTGAAAAATGTGTGTTCTGCTGTTGTTGAGTGACATGTTCTATAAATGCCTCTTAGGTCATGTTGGTCGAGTGTTGCTCAGATCATCTAGATCCTTACTGATTTTTCTGCCTACTTGTTCTATCAGTTACTGAGAAGGACGTTGAAATCTCCAACTACAATTGTGGATTTTTCTACTCACCTTTTAGTTCTATCAGTCTTCACTTTATGTATTTTGAAGATGGTTGTTAGGTGCATAAATCATTAAAGACAGTTATTTCTTGGAAAGTGGACTAGGTCACATCCCTCTTTATCGCTGACAGTTTTCCTTGTTGTAAAGCCTACATTGTCTGAAATTAATAGGTCTGCTTTACCTTTCGTTTTGGTGTTTGCAACAGTAAATTTTCTCCCTTCTTTTACCTATGTCTTTATATTTAAAGTGGATTTCTTGTAGGCATTTTTTGTTTTTTTTCTCTTGAGACAGAGTTTCACTCTTATTGCTCAGGCTGGAGTGCAATGGCACAATCTCGGCTGACTGCAACCTCTGCCTCCGGGGTTCAAGAGATTCTCCTGCCTCAGCCTCCCAAGTAGCTGGGATTACAGGCATGCACCACCATGCCCAGATAATTTTGTATTTTTAGTAGAGACGGGGTTTCTTCATGTTGGTCAGGCTGGTCTCGAACTCCCAACCTCAGGTGATCTGCCTGCCTCAGCTTCCCAAAGTGCTGGGATTACAGGCATGAGTCACCACACTACTTTTTAAGAAAAAAAACAAAAACAAAAAAACCCCACAAATCTGATGATCTTTTAACTGATGTGTTCTCACCACATTCAATGTGATCATTTTTATGACTGAATTAAAAGCTACCTTTATGTTGCTTTTTGTTTGTCTTCTTTTCGCCCATTTCTTGGGCTACTTAGTAGAGCATTTTTTATATTTCTATTTTATCTCTTCTATTGACTTATTTAAAGTCAATAGAATGACTTCTTTAAAATTTTCTTCTGTATCTGCACTAGGGTTTATAATACACATCTTTAATCACCTTGAGTTCTTCTTCAAATAATATTTACATCACGTGTAGAGTCAATTCCTCCCTCCCATCTTTTACTGTCATATATTTTATTTTGACATGTGCTACAGAAACAAAATACACTGTTACTATTTTTGCCTTTTATAGTCAGATACCTTTTGGAGCAATTAAAAAGAGGGAAAGCACTTGGATCATGGTTTCTTTTATACTCCATAAAAATAAATTAATGTTCCTTGGAGAAATGCCTGATTCTAGGACTGGTGCAGAAAACACACAAGATCAGCCTAGAACATATTATAGTGCCAGAAAATAAAAAAGCGCCCACTTCCCCTAAAAAAAAAAAACCCCACAAAAATAAGGATATATTAAAGGGACATAGGAATCAAATAGACAGCCCTCAAAAGCTGAAGCTAGAACAAAGCAACAGAAAAACGTGGTATTGCATTATACACCAAAGTATTAAAATAAATGCCCATGAGTCCATATTGATAGAAATAAATGGTTGAATGAGAGAGAAGAGATACATCTCCTGTGCAGAAGAATTCCAAATAACTTATGTAGATATCCTTCTCTTAAGAAAACTCCCCACTCCTTAAAAGTGTGGGCTGAACATGGTAATTTCCTACCCAAAGGCTACAGTATGAAAAGCAGAAGAGTAACTTTACAGAAAAGAAACCTGTTAAACACCTGTTAAACATCAGCCAAGTGACCAAATTAACATCAGCAATAGTTATGACGATACAGGTTGGTCATCCCAAATCTGAAAATCTGAAATCTGAAATGCTCCAAGATCCAAAACCTGTTGAGCACCAACATGTACTCATTGGATCATTTTGGATTTCAGATTTTTGGATTTGGGATGCTCTACTTATTAGTATAAGGGAAATATTCCAAAACCTGAAAAAATCTGAAATCTGGAATACTTCTGGTCCTGAGTATTTCAGATAAGGGATAATAAATGTAGTAGGCACTCTTGATGTGATGAAAATGGCATCTTAATTCTATGGCCTACCTCCCTCAAACCAACAACCACAGTCTAAGCATGAGAAAAACATCAGACAAATCTTAACTAAGAGACATTCTATAAAAATACCTGACTAGTACTCCTCAAAACTGTCAAGGTCATTAAAGCAAGGAAAGTCTTAGAAACTCTCACAGTCAAGAGGAGGCTAAAGAGACATGATTGCTAAATGTAATGTGGTATCCTGGATTGGATCCTAGAATAGAAAAAGACACAAGGTTAAAAATAAATAAATCTGAATAAAGTGCGAATTTCAGTTAATAACAACATATCAGTACGGGTTCAATAGTGGTGACAAATATACCATACTAATGTTAATAACAGAAAAAAACTATGTGTGGGGGTATATGAAAACTTTCTGTACTATCTTTGCAATCTTTCTATAAATCTAAAATTGTTCTAAAAATAAAACGTTTATAAAATGTAGGGAAAACCAGATTTTATTTATTTTATCTTCATTTATTGCATTTCCACTGTTCAGGTCTTCGTGTAGACTCAAGTTTTTGCTGGGATTAGAGTCCTTTAACATTTCTTGTAGAGCAGGTCTGCTGGCAATAAATTCCCCTGACTTTTGTTTTAGGAAATCGTCATTTCTCAAAGATATTTTTAGTGGGCAGAGAATGTTGGGGTGAGAGGAATTTTTTAAAAATTTCAGCACATTAAATGTTACTCCCCTTTTCTTGCTTGCATAGTTTAGTTTGTGAAGAAAAAAGTATGGTACTAATCCTTATCTTTGTTTTCTGTATACAATGTATCTCTTCTCTAAGATTATTCTCTTGATCTTTTGCTTTTAGCAGTCTGAGAGTGAGAGTGTGTGCGCGCATGTGTGTGTGTGTGTGTGTGTGTGTGTGTGTGTTGGCAGTAGTATTTATCCTGCTTGGTACTGGTTATTTTTAAAAATATTACTCCTAATCTGTTCTCTCTTTTTGGAAGTCCAATTATAAATATGTTATGCCATTTGATAATGGCACATAGCTCTTGGATACTTCATTCTGTTTTTTATTTTGTCTTGTTTTCACTCTTCTCTTTGTATTTCAGCATGGGTAATTCCTACTAATAGACCTACAGGTTTTTCCCTCCTGCTAAGCTATTAGTGCAAGACTCGAGTTAATTTCATTAGAAGCTGGACCAGGTTTGAGCCTTACTGTTGCTCTGGTTACCATCAGGGCACCTACCACAAGCTTCATATCCCTCTGAGGGTCCCCACCCTCAGAGGGATATGAAAATCTATCTGCATGCCAGATTTTCCCCTAGTGACTGCTCCACTCTCAGCTTTAAGTCATCTCCTCTCTTGTTGTGCCTCAGGCTGTGGCTTTCTCAGTCATCCTGCCACTCTCCTGGCGTTGCTCCATACCAAGCATGTCTTCCTGTTCCTTCACCACTGGCTGAGATATTTTGCCTTTTCCATTAAACAGGATTTCAACAGTGCCCTAAGAGTGATAATGTTTGTTGTTCATCGTCTTAGAGATTAAAGCTTTTGTTCCATATTAGAGAAAGAAGACAGAAAGATCCAGGCAAAACTTTTTGCCCCTAGTGTAGAGCTACTCTTCCCCTCTCCCAGTTGTGTACCACAGCGAGACCTTTTCAGGAGCTTCTGAGCATCCCATGGGATTCATGGAGAAAAAAGTCTACAAGAGAACACAGACTCACCCTGTTTTATACTGCGGCCCCCAGGAGTTTCACACAGTTCTGTCAGTGCACACCTGGTCTCCAGCAATTCACCAATCACCCTAGCTTAACTCTTACCATCTGTGTCTTGCCTAATGCTCAAATGTCATCTCTCCTCACAGTATCTTTGACTCTGGAGCATCTGGGCCAGTTGGTTGCCCTGTAATCTCAGCACTATAATGAGTTCAAGGAAAACTATGAACTTTCTGTATATCCAAGTTTTTTAATTGTAAGGCTGGGAGTGACTGTTTCCAGATTTCTGTATTGCCAAATAAAAAAGTACTTGTTTTTTGACCTGGACTATAAGACTTAAAAGAGATCTGGTCCTTGCTCTATTTTGAACTATCTTGGACAAGTAATAACCTTTAACTCAGTTTCCTCATCTCTACCTTGCAATGATCACAGGCTAATTGAGAATTAAATGAGACAATATACATATGAAGGTGTTTTGGAATCTATAAAGCATTATACCAATGTGGAATTATTATCTAAGCCTGATAGCATCACTTTCACTTAGCAAAAACTCTAATGGTGAGTTTAGCAACTGCTCAGTAGAGAGAACACCTGGCATATCATTTAGTATGCTAGCAGTCAAACAGTTGCTAAACTAAGAGGTTTTAAAACTTGATTATACATTCTAGTTTTTTTTCTACAAGAGGCTAAGGGGGATAAATATATTGTCCTGTTCTTTATAAACAGACTTAAGACTCAAAAACAAATGAGACCAGAACCCTAAAGCCGTCATCAAGGAGTGGAACAGAGGCTACCTGCATTCTTTATACAGTTAAATAGAAAGGTTATTTGAGAAGGAATAAGCAAATAAAATTAATTGGAGAATAACTCACTCAAGTTTGTGTGCATTCTTCCCTATCCTACAACAGTTCTGTGGTATGCAGAATTTTTTTTTTTTTTTTTTTGAGACAGTGTCTTGCTCTGTCACCCAGGCTGGAGTGCAGTGGTGCGATTTCGGCTCACTGCAATCTCCACCTCCTGGGTTCAAGTGATTCTCCTACCTCAGCCTCCTGAGTAGCTGGGATTACAGGCACATGCCACCACACCCAGCCAATTTTTGTACTTTTAGTAGAGATGGGGTTTCACCATGTTGCCTAGGCTGGTCTTGAACTCCTGACCTCAGGTGATCCGCCCACCCTGGCATCCCAAAGTGCTGGGATTACAAGTGTGAGCCACTGTACCCTGCCTGGTATGCAGAATTTTCTAACTAATAGTTTAGTGCTTCTCTCACAGAAAAGCATGTTTAATTGATTAATGAAAGTATACAAAGTACAGAGAACAAATAACTCATATTTAATACTTCTAGCCTGGTAAAATTAAAATTAAACATAATAATCTCTCTGTATTTTACTTTTTAAAAACTGATTTGAAAAGTGTTACATATTAATGGGGTACATGTGAATATTTGTTACATTCATAGAATGTGTAATGATCAAGGTCAGGGTATGTGGGGTATCTATTACCTTGAGTATTTATACTTTCTATTTGTTGGGAACATTTCAAGTCCTCTCTTCTAGCTACTCAGAAATATACTCTATCTGCAATGTTGCTAACTATAGTCACCCTTCTCTCCTATCAAATACAGGGGTATATTTCTTGTATCTAAGTGTATGTTTTTACCCACGAATCAACCTCTCTTCATCCCATCTCCCACCCACATACCCTTCCCAGCCTTTGCTATCATTCTATTTTCTATCTCTACAAGATCAATTTTGTTAGGTCTCACTCACATATGAGTGAGATCATGCAGTATCTATCTTTCTGTGCCTGGCTTATTTTACTTAATAACCTCCAGTTCCAACCATGTTCATATTTAGCTTTAATTTTAAATAACCGTTAAGCAAATTTCCATAATCTGATTTTTGTGTATTTGAAATAGACTTGTCTCTTCAATACTAATTTCGAATGGAAATATTCGTTAGGAATAGGTGTAGATTCTATGGTGGCACAGAGAATTCCAAAGGAAGCTACAGACTGCCTATGTATAAAATACGTGTTTTAAAGAATGAAGTTGAAGAAAGGTTCAACTTACTAGTGGAGGCATCATGCCCTTGCTTGATGGGGGGATGACAACTCGAAGATCTGGTTTTCTACTGTTCATTCCAAGATTACCACCACCTGGTGGAGGGGGAGACTTTGTAGGCATGACTTTGCCTAAACTATTTGCACCAGTAGTTCCAATCAAATTTGGAGAAGCTCTTGAGTTTACAAATCCATTCCCTGGGGGGAAAAATATCATTCAATTATGTGAGAAGAGTTATTAAAACACTTTGGCACAAACAAAGTTTTCCCCAGTCTGAGTTGCAAATAAATTTTATAACAAAACTCACTACAGGTTTGAATATCCCTTATCCAAAATGCTTGGGACCAGAAGTGTTTGATTTTGGAATACTTGTATTACATACTTAAGGGCTGAGCATCCCTAAACCTGAAAATTCAAAATCCTCCAATTAACACTTCTTCTGAGAATCATACCAGTGCTCAAAATGTTTCAGATTTTAGAGCATTTTGTATTGGGATACTCAACCTGTGGTAACTAATGAAGTATCTTTGGATATTTTAAAAATAAGCAGAGGAAGACAAGCAAAGTCTGAAATACATATAAAGCTTAAGACTAATGACACTTGTACAGCATTACTGCTTGGATTTGCTGAGAGAGATTTAAAACACAACACGTTTCTGGCTGGGTGTGGTGGCTCACGCCTGTAATCCCAGCACTTCAGGATGCCAAGGAGGGCGAATCACTTGAGGTCAGGTGTTTGAGACCAGCTTGGCCAACACGTTGAAACTCCGTCTCTACTGATAATACAAAAATTAGCTGGGCATGGTGGTGCACGCCTGTGATCCCAGCTACTTGGGAGGCTGAGGCAGGAGAATTGATTGAAGCCGGGAAACGGAGGTTGCAGTGAGCTGAGATCATGCCCCTGCTCTACAGCCTGGGTGACAGTGTGAAACTGTATTTCAAAGAAACAAAAGATCACATTTCTAACAGGGCATCTCATTTAGTTGCATTTTAGGGACTAAAATAATGGAGGTATTATAGAAAATGTCTGAGAACAGCCTATTCAATCACTCTTGTGAGAGCAAAGGCACTGCTACTACTAAGTTCTGAGTAGTGAACTAGGTATCAGAGCAACTTCTTAACTGTAGCTTATTCAGCACTCATTTCTAATGCCTCATTTTCACCAAGTACTTCTTCCTTATGGCTCTACTTCACTGGTTCTGTTTTTTCATCTTCATTGAGGTCCTTATTACATATTTATGATTTATCTCACATTAATCATCTTATTCCTATTTTTAAACTTTCCCTGACAGAACCTTCCATCTCTCTTAGATGAAATGAGGAAACAGGCATATTGTGATATATGCTTTATGTATATAATACTTTTGGGAACCAGCTGAAATATAAATAAATATGAAACCATCCTGTTTTCATGAATACTGTAGTCAGTCATTCTACTTCTTTCCATGTGTAGCAACCACGTGGACTGGGTGGGGCTGACTCTCTGCAACCCTCTCTCCAACCCCCAGATGAACTTAGTGTCAGGCATTTGACTCAGGTCATTCTCGTTCACCACAGTGACTGGATGTGGTAATGACCAATCAGAACCTGGGTAAAACAATTGTTCCATGATTGTCAGGGAGACTCCCACATTCCCCAAACTGTGCCTGAGAAAGCATTTTATTCTTTTTTTTTTTTTTTTTTTGAGACAGAGTCTTGCTCTGTCATCCAGGCTGGAGTGCAGTGGAGCGATCTCCGCTCACTGCAAGCTCAGCATCCCCGGTTCACACCATTCTCCTGCCTCAGCCTCCTGAGTAGCTGGGACTACAGGTGCCCACCACCATGCCTGGCTAATGTTTTGTATTTTTAGCAGAGACAGGGTTTCACCACGTTAGCCAGGATGGTCTCGATCTCCTGACCTCATGATCTGCCCACCTCGGCCTCCCAAAGTGCTGGGATTACAGGCGTGAGCCAACGCATCTGGCCAGCATTTTATTCTTAAGTCATTTTGAGACTCAGAAGAAAGCCGGAATGAGGAAAAAGCTGATACAAAAAGGAGAACAGCAAACAAATGATGTAAAAGCCCTGATTAAACTGTGCTTGTAGTCTGTACCACTTCTGGATCTTTCAGTTACATGTAAGTTAACACATCCCCTATACAATTTAAGCCTGAGGTAGTTTTCTGTTAGTTGCAACTGACAGTATCCTAATAGAAACAGCTACTATTCACCAGCTTGCAGTCCAACAGCAGAGATAATGACACAAATAAAAAGTAGATAAGTAACCAGTGTACAGAAACATATAATGTGAATTTATAAAAACAGAGACTACAGTGTGGTATTTCAATTTCAAAGTAAATCACAAACAAAGCAGGGAAGAATAAAATAATAAGTGTTTATTACGAAGCTGGCAAAGAACAAAATACTCAGAATAGTGAGCCAGAGGTTCCTGATGAGTCAAACAGGCCTCTTAGGTTCTCTGGGTAGGACTCAGCATTCACATGTCCTTAAGACTAGCAACTGTCTAAAATCAGAAAAATTAGAAGTACCTTTACTATCTGGAAATTAAAAAAATTCAAACATCTATTATGTATACAGTACTGGGCCCCTGGGAGGGTATATGTAGAGAAACCATAAAAAGCCTACAGGTCTTCAAGGAGCTTTTCATCTAGTTAGCAAGAACAGGCATATCACATAGGCATGAATTATACTTACAATATGGGTAAACTAGAGATAACCACACAAAATTTACAATGAGATAGAAAGCACTGATCACAAATATATCAGCTTAATTAGGAAAGCCTTTGTGGGATTACCTACTGAGCAGTCTGAAATGACAGAAGAAGAAAAGAGAAGGCAGGCATTATGGATAAATGTGAGAAAAATATGTTAAAACACGAATGAACAAGGTATGAGTGAGGAATGGCAGAGCAGATAAGGCTGGAGAATCCACAGCTTCAGGGACCATCAGAAGGAAAGGGTAGCTGTATTTGTTCTGCTCCTTTCATTCTAGTATAAAGAAAAAAAGAAAACTTCAGAATTCACGAAAAATAAACAGACACTAGATGTTACAAATACACACACACCCACACTCTCCTGTATTAATATACAAGAAGGACTAACAAAAATGGAGTGTCTGCTGTGTGCTTAACACTGGCCTAAAACTCGTCCTAATAATCTCATCCTGACAAGACTGCATTCTGAGAAATAAAATGGTTTGCCCCTGGGTCAGATGTGGTGGCTGATGCCTGTAATCCCAGAACTTTGGGAGACTGAGGTGGGCAGATTGCTTGAGCCCAGTTCAAAATCAGCCTGGGCAACATGGTGAAACCCCATCTCCACAAAAAAAAAAAAAAAAAGAAAGAAAAAAAAAGAAAAAGAAAAAAAGAAAAATTAATAGGACACGGTGTTGTACACCTCTAGTCCCAGCTACTAAGGAGACTGAGTTAGCCCAGGAGGCAGAGGTTGTAGTGAGCCAAGATCACACCACCACATTCCAGCCTCGGTGACAGAATTAACCCAATCAAATAAAGACAAATTAAAAAAAAAAATCAAAAAACAAAAATGAACAAAGCCTCCAAAAAATTTGAGATTATGCTAAACAGCCAAACCTAAGAATAACCGGTGTTCTTGAGGAAGAAGAGAAATCTAGAAGTCTGGAAAACATATTTGAGAAAATAACTGAGGAAAACTTCCTTGGCCTCACTAGAGATCTAGAAATCCAAACACAAAAAGCTCAAAGAAGACCTGGGAAATTCATAGCAAAAAGATCTTCACCCAGGCACACAGTAATCATATTACCTCAAGTGAAGACAAACGGAAGACTCTTAAGAGCTGAGAGGCAAAAGCATCAGGTAACCAACAAAGGAAAACTTATCAGATTAACAGCAGATTTCTCCCCAGAAACCCTACAAGCCAGAAGAGATTGGGGTCCTATCTTTAGCTTCCTCAAACAAAATAATTGCTGGCCAAGAGTTTTGTATCCAGCAAAGTCAAGCTTTATGAATTAAGAAGAGATAAAGTCTTTTTCAGATAAACAAATGCTGAGAGAATTCACCACTACCAAGGTAGCACAACTAAGAAATGCTAAAAGTAGTTCTAAATCTTGAAACAAAACCTGAAAATACACCCTCCTTAAATCATAAATCTCACAGGGCCCATAAAAAAAGAACACAATGAAAAAAAAAGTATTCAGGCAACAACTAACACAATGAATAAAATAGTACCTCACATCTCAATATTAACGTTGAATGTAAATGGCCTAAATGTTCCACTTAAAAGATACAGAATGGCAGAATGGTTAAAAATACACCAACCAAGTATCTGCTGTCCTCAAGACACTTACCTAACACATAAGGACTCACTCACATAAAGTAAAGGGGTGGAAAAAGATACTAGAAAATCTAGAGGAGGTGGATACATTCCTGGAAATACATAACCTGCCTAGGTTAAATCAAGAAATAAAACTCTGCATGGAACAATAACAAGTAGTGAGACTGAATAATTTTAAAAACTGCCAACAACAAAAAAAAGTCCAGGACCAGATGAATTCAGAGTTGAATTCTATCAGGCATTCAAAGAAGAACTGGTACTAATCTTATTAAACTATTCCAAAAGATAGAGAAAGAGAAAATCCTCCCTAAATCATTCTATGAAGCCAGTATCACCCTAATACCAAAACCAGGAAAGGATATAACAAAAGTAAACTACAGACCAACATCCCTGATGAGCACAGGTGCAGAAATCCTTAACAAAATAACAGCTGACTGAATCCAACAGCATATCAAAAAAGATAATACACCATGATCAAGTGGGTTTCATACTAGGGATGCAGGGGTGGTTTAATATACAAAAGTCAATAAGCAAAACTGGCACAGAAGGGACATATCTCAAGGTAATAAAAGCCATCTATGACATTTTTACTGGAGTCAGGAAAGTTCCAGGACACAAAATCAATGTACACAAATAGCAGCACTGCTATACATCAACAATGATCAAGCTGAGAATCAAATCAAGAACTCAATCCCTTTGCAACAGGCGCAAAAAATTAACATATCTAACCAAGGAGGTGAAAAATTTCTACAAGGAAAACTACAAACCACTGCTGAAAGAAATCACAGATGGCACAAACAAATGGAAACACATCTCATGCTCATGGATGGGTAGAATCAATATTGTGAAAATGACCATAATGCCAAAAGCAATCTACAAATTTAAAGCAATTCCCATCAAAATACCACCATCATTCTTCACAGAACTAGGGGACAAAAATCTTAAAATTCACATGGAACCAAAAAAGCCTGCATAGCCAAAGCAAGACTAAGCAAAAAGAACAAATCTGGACACATCATATTATTTCATTTCAAACTATACTACAAGGCTATAGTTACCAGAAAAGCATGGTACTGGTATAAACACAGGCACACAGACCAATGGAACAGAATAGAGAACCCAGAAACAAAGCCAAATACTTACAGCCAACTCATCTTCAACAAAGCAAACAAAAACATAGAGTGGGGAAGACACCCTATTCAACAAATGGTGCTGGTGTAATAGGCAAGCCACATGTAGAAGAATGAAACTGGATCCTCATCTCTCATCTTACACAAAAATCAATTCAAGATAAACCAAAGACTTAAATCTAAGACCTGAAACCATAAAAATTCTAGAACATTGGAAAAACTCTTCTAGACATTGGCTTAGACAAAGGGTTCATGATCAAGAACACAAAAGCAAATATGATAAAGAAAAAATAAATAGACGGAACCTAATTAAACTAAAAAGCTTCTGCAAAGCAAAAGAAATAATCAGTAAACAGACAACCCAGAGAGTGGAAGAAAATCTTCACAAACTATGCATCTGACAAAGGACTAATATCCAGAATCTACAAGAAACTCAAATCAGCCATAAAAAAACAAATAATCCCATCAAAAAGTGGGTACAGGCCATGAATAGACAATTCTCAAACGGAGATATACAAACTGCCAAAAGACATGTGAAAAAATGCTCAGCATCACTAATTATCAGTGAAATGCAAATCAAAATCACGAGATACCACCTTACTCCTGCAAGAATAGCCTATTTTAAAAATCAAAACATAATAGATGTTGGCATGGATATGATGAAAAGCAAACACTTATACACTGCTGGTGGGAATGTAAACTAGTATAACCACTAAAGAAAACAGTACAGAGATTCCTTAAAGAACTAAAAGTAGAACTATGGTTTGATTTGGCAATCTCACTACTGGGTCAGAAGAAAAGAAGTCATTTTATGAAAAAGCCACTCATGCACACGTTTATAGCAGCGCATTTTGCAATTGTGAAAATATGGAACCAGCCTAAATGTCCATCAACCAACAAGTGGATAAAGAAAATGTCCGCCTGGGAAGCGCAAAGGGGAAAGGAATTCCTTTTCCTAGCCAAAGGAAATTGAGATACACAACACCTGGAAAATCGGGTAACTCCCACCCTAATACTGCACTTTATCAAGGGTCTTAGCAAACGGCACACCAGGAGATTATATCCCACACCTGGCCAGGAGGGTCCCATGTCCACAGAGCCTCCCTCATTGCTAGCACAGCAGTCTGAGCTCTAACTGCAAGGCAGTAGCAAGGTTGGGGGAGGGGCGCCCACCACTGCTGAGGCTTAAGTAGGTAAACAAAGCTGCCAGGAAGCTGGAAATGGGTGGAGCCCACCACAGCTCAAGGAGGCCGGCCTGCCTCTGTAGACTCCACCTCTGAGGATAGGGCATAGCTAAACAAAAAGCAACAGAAACCTCAGCAGAGGTAAATGTCCCTGTCTGACAGTTTGAAGAGAGCAGCAATTCTCCCAGCACGGAGGTTGAGATCTGAGAACGGACACACTGCCTGCTAAAGTGGGTCCCTGATCCCTGAGTAGCCTAACTGGGAGACATCCCCCACTTGGTGCAGACCGACACCTCACACCTCACATGGCTGGGTACAACCCTGAGACGAAGCTGCCAGAGCAAGAATCAGACAGCAACACTCGCTGTTCAGCAATAATCTATCTTTTGCAGCCTCCACTGCTGATACCCAGGCAAATACGGTCTGGAGTGGACCTCAAGCAAACTCCAACAGGCCTGCAGCTGAGGGTCCTGACTGGTAGAAGGAAAACTAACAAACAGAAAGGACACCCACACCAAAACCCCATCAGTACGCCACCATCACCAAAGACCAAAGGCAGATAAAACCACAAAGATGGGGGAAAAGCAGTGCAGAAAAGCTGGAAATTCAAAAAATCAGAGCGCATCTCCCTCTCCAAAGGAACGCAGCTCATTGACAGCAACAGAACAAAGCTGGACGGAGAAGGACTTTGAGGAGTTGAGAGAAGAAGGCTTCAGTCGATCAAACTTCTCAGAACTAAAGGAGGAACTACGTAACCAGCACAAAGAAACTAAAAACCTTGAAAAAAGATGTGATGAATGGCTAACTAGAATAACCAACACAGAGAAGTCCTTAAAAGAGCTGACAGAGATGAAAACCATAACACGAGAACTACGTGACAAATGCACAAGCTTCAGTAACCGACTCGATCAACTGGAAGAAAGAGTATCAGTGATTGAAGATCAAATGAATGAAATGAAGCGAGAAGAGAAGTCTAGAGAAAAAAGAGTAAAAAGAAATGAACAAAGACTCCAAGAAATATGGGATTATGTGAAAAGACCAAATCTATGTCTGATTGGTGTGCCTGAAAGTGACAGGGAAAATGGAACCAAGTTAGAAAACACTCTGTAGGATATCATCCAGGAGGACCTCCCCAACCTAGTAAGGCAGGCCAATATTCAAATTCAGGAAATACAGAGAACACCACAAAGATACTCCTCGAGAAGAGCAACTCCAAGACACATAATTGTCATATTCACCAAAGTTGAAACGAAGGAAAAAATGTTAAGGGCAGCCAGAGAGAAAGGTCGGGTTACCCACAAAGGGAAGCCCATCAGACTAACAACAGCAGATCTCTCGGCAGAAACTCTCCAAGCCAGAAGAGAGTGGGGGCCAATATTCAACATTCTTAAAGAAAAGAATTTTCAACCCAGAATTTCATACCGGTCAAACTAAGTTTCATAAGTGAAGGAGAAATAAAATCCTTTACAGACGAACAAATGCTTAGAGATTTTGTCACCACCAGGCCTGCCCTACAAGAAATCCTGAAGGAAGCACTAAACATGGAAAAGAACAACAGGTACTAGCCATTGCAAAAACATGCCAAAATGTAAAGTCCATCAATGCTAGGAAGAAGCTGCATCAACTAATGAGCAAAATAACCAGCTAATATCATAATGACAGGATCAAGTTCACACATAACAATACTAACTTTAAATGTATATGGACTAAATGGTCCAATCAAAAGACACAGCCTGGCAAATTGGATAAAGAGTCAAGACCCATCAGTTTGCTGCATTCAAGAGACCTATCTCACATGCAGAGACACAAATAAGCTCAAAACAAAGGGATGGAGGAAGATCTACCAAGCAAATGGAAAACAAAAAAGCAGGGGTTGCAATCCTGGTCTCTGATAAAACAGACTTTAAACCATCAAAGATCAAAAGAGACAAAGAAGGCTATTACATAATGAGAAAGGGATCAATTCATCAGGAAGAGCTAACTACCCTAAATATATATGCGCCCAATACAGGAGCACCCAGATTCATAAAGTATGTCCTTAGAGACTTACAAAGAGACTTAGACTCCCATACAATAATAATGGGAGACTTTAACATCCCACTGTCAACATTAGACAGATCAATGAGACAGAAAGTTATCAAGAATATCCAGGAATTGAACTCAACTCTGCACCAAGTGGACCTAATAGACATCTACAGAACTCACCACCCCAAATCAACAGAATATACATTCTTCTCAGCACCACATTGCACTTATTCCAAAACTGACCACATAGTTGGAAGTAAAGCACTTCTCAGCAAATGTGAAAGAACAGAAATTATAACAAACTGTCTCTCAGACCACAGTGCAATCAAACCAGAACTCAGGACTAAGAAACTCAATCAAAACTGCTCAAATACATGGAGACTGAACAACCTGCTCCTGAATGACTACTGGGTACATAACGAAATGAAGGCAGAAATAAAGATGTTCTTTGAAACCAATGAGAACAAAGACACAACATACCAGAATCTCTGGTACACATTTAAAGCAGTGTGTACAGGGAAATTTATAGCACTAAATGCCCACAAGAGAAAGCAGGAAAGACCTAAAATTGACACCCTAACATCACAGTTAAAAGAACTAGAGAAGAGCAAACACATTCAAAAGCTAGAAGAAGGCAAGAAAAAACTAAGATCAGAGCAGAACTGAAGGAGATAGAGACACAAAAAACCCTCCAAAAAAATCAATGAATTCAGGAGCTGGTTTTTTGAAACGATCAACAAAATTGACAGACCGCTAGCAAGACTAATAGAGAGAAGAATCAAATAGACACAATAAAAAAATGATAAAGGGGGTATCACCACCGACCTCACAGAAATACAAACTACCATCAGAGAATATTATAAACACCTCTACGCAAATAAACTAGAAAACCTAGAAGAAATGGATAATCTCCTGGATACTTACACTCTCCCAAGACTAAACCAGGAAGAAGTTGAATCCCTGAATAGACCAATAACAGGCTCTGAAATTGAGGCAATATTTAATAGCCTACCAACCAACCAAAGTCCAGGACCAGACGGATTCACAGCCGAATTCTACCAGAGGTACAAGGAGGAGTTGGTACCATTCCTTCTGAAACTATTGCAATCAATAGAAAAAGAGGGAATCCTCCCTAACTCATTTTATGAGGTCAACATCATCCTGACACCAAAGCCTGGCAGAGAGACAACAAAAAAAGAGAATTTCAGACCAACATCCCTGATGAACATCCATGCAAAAATCCTCAATAAAATACTGGCAAACCGGATTCAGCAGTATATCAAAAAGCTTATCCATCATGATCAAGTGGGCTTTATCCCTGGGATGCAAGGCTGGTTCAACATATGCAAATCAATAAACATATTCCAGCATATAAACAGAACCAAAGACAAAAACCACATGATTATCTCAATAGATGCAGAAAAGGCCTTTGACAAAATTCAACAGCCCTTCATGCTAAAAGCTCTCAATAAATTCGGTATTGATGGAACGTATCTCAAAATAGTAAGAGCTATTTATGACAAACCCACAGCCAATATCATACTGAATGGGCAAAAACTGGAAGCATTCCCTTTGAAAACTGGCACAAGACAGGGATGCTCTCTCTCACCACTCCTGTTCAACAGAGTGTTGGAAGTTCTGGCTAGGGCAATCAGGCAAGAGAAAGAAATAAAGGGTATTCAGTTAGGAAAAGAAGAAGTCAAATTGTCCCTGTTTGCAGATGACATGATTGTATATTTAGAAAAATCCATTGTCTCAGCCCAAAATCTCCTTAAGCTGATAAGCAACTTCAGCAAAGTCTCAGGATACAAAATCAAGGTGCAAAAATCACAAGCACTCTTATA
Organism: Piliocolobus tephrosceles; assembly: GCF_002776525.5. NCBI lineage: Eukaryota > Metazoa > Chordata > Mammalia > Primates > Cercopithecidae > Piliocolobus > Piliocolobus tephrosceles. The sequence continues at coordinate 128,895,960 of NC_045439.1, forward strand.
CACCAGTAACAGACAAACAGCCAAATCATGAATGAACTCCCATTCACAATTGCTTCAAAGAGAATAAAATACCTAGGAATCCAACTTACAAGGGATATAAAGGACCTCTTCAAGGAGAACTACAAACCACTGCTCAGTGAAATAAAGGACGACACAAACAAATGAAAGAACATACCATGCTCATGGATAGGAAGAATCAATATTGTGAAAATGGCCATACTGCCCAAGGTAATTTATAGATTCAATGCCATGCCCATCAAGCTACCAATGACTTTCTTCACAGAATTCGAAAAAACTGCTTTAAAAGTTCATATGGAACCAAAAAAGACCCTGCATTGCCAAGACAATCCTAAATCAAAAGAACAAAGCTGGAGGCATCATGCTACCTGACTTCAAACTATACTACAAGGCTACAGTAACCGAAACAGCATGGTACTGGTACCAAAACAGAGATATAGACCAATGGAACAGAACAGAGCCCTCAGAAATAATACCACACATCTACAGCCATCTGATCTTTGACAAATCTGACAAAAACAAGAAACGGGGAAAGGATTCCCTATTGAATAAATGGTGCTGGAAAAATTGGCTAGCCATAAGTAGAAAGCTGAAACTGGATCCTTTCCTTACTCCTTATATGAAAATTAATTCAAGATGGATTACAGACTTAAATGTTAGACCTAAAACCATAAAACCCTAGAAGAAAACCTAGGTAATACTATTCAGGACATAGGCATGGGCAAGGACTTCATGTCTAAAACACCAAAAGCAATGGCAACAAAAGCCAATATTGACAAATGGGATCTAATTAAACTAAAGAGCTTCTGTGCAGCAAAAGAAACTACCATCAGGGTGAACAGGTAACCTACAGAATGGGAGAAAATTTTTGCAATCTACTCATCTGACAAAGGGCTAATATCCAGAACCTACAAAGAACTCAATCAAATTTACGAGAAAAAAACAACCCCATCAAAAAGGGGACAAAGGATATGAACAGACACTTCTCAAAAGAAGACATTCATACAGCCAACAGACACATGAAAAAATGCTCATCATCACTCGCCATCAAAGAAATGCAAATCAAAACGACAATGAGATACCATCTCACACCAGTCAGAATGGCCATCCATTAAAAAAATCAGGAAACAACAGGTGCTGGAGAGGATGTGGAGAAATAGGAACACTTTTATACTGTTGGTGGGACCATAAACTACTTCAACCATTGTGGAAAACAGTGTGGCGATTCCTCAAGGATCTAGAACTAGAAATACCAATTGACCCAGCCATCTCATTACTGGAGATATACCAAAAGGATTATAAGTCATGCTGCTATAAAGACACATGCACATGTATGTTTACTGTGGCACTATTCTCGATAGCAAAGACTTGGAATCAACCCAAATGTCCATCAGTGACAGACTGAATTAAGAAAAGATGGCACATAGACACCATGGAATACTATGCAGTTATAAAAAAGGATGAGTTCGTGTCCTTTGTAGGGACATGGATGCAGCTGGAAACCATCATTCTTAGCAAACTATTGCAAGAACAGAAAACCAAACACTGCATGTTCTCACTCATAGGTGGGAACTGAACAATGAGATCACTTGGACACAGGACAGGGAACATCACACACTGGGTCCTATTGTGGGGAGGGGGTGGGGGGAGGGAAAGCATTAGGAGATATACCGAATGTAAATGACAGGTTAATGGGTGCAGCACACCAACATGACACATATATACATATGTAACAAACCTGCACGTTGTGCACATGTACCCTAGAACTTAAAGTATTAAAAAAAAACTAGAATAGTATTTCTACTTTCCTGTAAAATAATTGTATCTCTAACATCTGAAACATTTCAAAAATTTTATGGGTCTCTGAACAAGTTGTTTGTCCCTGGGTGAGTTATCTGACCTCCTTAAGCCATATTTCCTTAAATTGAGGAAGGAGGTAGTAACATCTCTTGTAGAGTTCATGTATTAAGTAATAAAATTCATGTAAGAAAACAACAACAGTTTTTGGTATTTACTAAAAGCTCAGTGAAATCAGCTAGTGCTATGTGGACCTCTGAAAAGGTGATGATCATGTCTATCTCAAATTTGAGCCAAACTCAGATGTATATATCTGTTAGTTACATACAGATTTCCTATGTGCTAAAATGCTATTAAGGACTTTCCATGAGTAAATATGATTACACCTTTGGGAGTCATTAAATAAAAACTTATGCTAACACACACACACACACACACACACACACACACAAGAGAGAAGAAAAATTAGCAGGGCATAGTGGTGTATGTCTGTAATCCCAGCTACTAGGGAGGTTGAGGCAGGAGAATTGCCTGAGCCGCAGAGGCGGAGGCTGCAGTGAGCCGAGATCGCGCCACTGTACTCCAGCCTGGGCAACAGAGTGAGATCTTGTCTCAAACAAACAAACAGAATTTCTGAGCTCCAGATAATTAGTGTGGTTTTTCTCTTCCTTACCCCCACCTTCCTCTTGTTTCCTCCAAAATGTTTACCAAGTGATCCACTCAGTTTTAATTCATATGTATGATCTAATTTTGCTGTGGGGACTGGTATTTCAGTTAACCTCATGAGGTTATTTCCTGCATTCTGCTTTCATTATCTTGAAGGGGTATGTATTAAATCCTTTCCACACCCCATAGAGTAATTTCCTGCATCCTGTTAAGCTTCAGAGAGCAGTACAGTTTAAAAAACAACCACTTCACCAGGCCATCCTGTGGAGTAGAGATCATCTATGAGTTGGATGGAGGTAATTGCTAAGCCAGACATTTGAAAGATTAAAAATATTTAATAAACAATTTTATTCAAAAATAGGAAGGTTAAATAGAAACTTCATTTTGCGTAACAGTATGAGAATGTCAGATTAATAATTTTTTAAAATATAAAATGGCATGAATATGTGTTCTGATTCTGGTATTATTTAGAAGAGTCTTCTTTACTTGATTTATACTCAAATCTGAAGGAGAAAGTAGAATTTCCTCTCAAAGACATAAAATGATGTAAATATATAATTCAGAGCCACACCTCATCAAGAAGCACAAATACTATTTTCCCACGTGCAGTCTACGGTCCTTTAGATAGATATGACACGATGGTAACTCATGAGAACCAAATTTCAAGAGTAAGTGGGGACCTAAAAGCACAGTATTTCTTGGTGTAAAGTCAGGAGTCAGTAGCAGATAATGAGTAAAGAATGATGTAAGTGTTTGGTAACCTGCCAGGCTGAAGCTAAGAGAATCTCCTATGCATGACTTGTTATTTTGTACAGTGCAGTGGTATATACCCTAACATATACCTTCTTACCTCCAGCTCAATTTTTATCACAAAAATGAAGACATTTTTTTAGATAGACTTCCGAGGTAAACACTTTCAGTATATAACTCATCTTGTCACAGTTTACGAATCTAGGAACTACAGTATCTACTCTAAATGAATAAATCCAATTTAATGTTGTTAAAATGTGTTTCCAGATTTCAAGGTAATTTACTATCCTAACACAAATGTGAAAAAAATGCTCTTGAGCCAACTGCATACCTATGCCTTCAGAAACTTAACAGAACTGGATCTCAATTACAGTCCTATAGCTACAAGATAGGTCAATCAATTCCATCAGTCTGGCTCATATTCCAAAATATAAATCACATCAGCTGAAACAATGCACTCAAGTAGCTGGCAAGTACTCTCTGTCCTTAGATACTACTCTTCTAGGGTTAAACTGCAGACAATGATGTCATTAATATTTCATTATGAATTCATTTCATAAGTCCAAACTGATAAGCAAACTTCAAAGGATTCTGAAAAACTCATCCAAAGCAAAGTTCAATCATATTTGGCAAAACTGTCATAAAATTTGACATTCAGCTGATTATTCAATAAACAAAAATACATTTTAACAGTTATAAAATTATGTCATTTGTGCAAAGAACTGCTTGAGGTTTCTGAAAGTAGAAAAGATACAGGGCTACTTCGAAGGCAGTGAGTTATCTCAACTTATCAAACTCCTTGTTCTACTCTTTACCCCCTTCTCACTACTGCACTCACTATTTTAGACTAGTCTAAAATAAAATAAAATAAATAAATAAGATCACAGGTTTTGAAATAATTGAATGCATATGTACCTGATTCAATGAAATTTCCTGTAAAATGGACAACATGGATCCTGTCCAATACAAATTTATAATAAAAATAGGCAATGCTCATGGGGTCTGCTTTTCTTTCTGAATACTATATTCCCCATCTCAATCCCACGTGGGCAGCCCCCAAAAGGCAACATATCTTCTTCTCTTTCAGAAACTTCAGCATCTTCATGAACCATGAATGCTGAAGCACATACAACTTCAACTATCACCTCCATGTGAATGACTGAAAACTGGGTTTCTGCTTTGTCCTTCCTAATTTCCAGTCCATATTCAATAATCTGGTGGCCACTTTCACCCAGACATGCTGCTGTCATCTCAACTCAGCTTGTTCTAAAGACTTCTACTACTGCTGGCTTCCACCATCCCATCTCCACCTTCAGAGCAATCAAGCTTTCTTTGTATCTTTCGCCTCTTCCATCTCTTCTTTTTAATTGCCAATGCGCCTGCTACAATGTAAACCCTTATTTTACCTTCATTCAACCCCAAATAACTCCAAGAGCATCCTGAGCCTTTCTATGTCTAGTACCATATATTTTTTTTCTCTTTCTCAACATGTTTTTAAAAAGTGAAGTTGTTGGATATCTAAGACTTTATTTTATGCTTGATATTTAAAAGTGTGCCCAAAGTAAAAAGTCCCCAAAGTCATTTGAACCACAGTATAAACCGAGTATCAAATATAAACTCTCAGTAGAGAAATATACCTAGTAAATAATAATCAAATAAGCAAATTACCTCTATGAAAGATGTATACAAATTACAATATATACAAAGCTGTCAAGTTTTATTTGCACAGATGACAAATGGAAAACAAGTTATAAGTAAAAATAAAGAAATGTTCTAATTTACTACAATAAAGATGTTATGATTGTAGAGGTAACTGTATTAATACAGCATCACAGAAACTAGAAAGAGTAAAAAACCTTTACAGTCCCACCATTTTAACGTTAAGTATTATAATCTCTTTGGATTTTTCCCTTTTTGTTTTCCATGCTCATATTTTTTGCTCATTTTAAATCATAACTAAAAAGAAATTCAGTTGAAATTTCATTTACTTCATTTTCATATTGTTGAATATGTTGATTTCTTCCTATTATTCATTACTACAAATAAAGTTGCAATGAAGCTTTGCTTATTCTAACTTACCTCTTCAGGAAAAGATTCCCAAAAATGGGATTAGTGGGCTTGGAAGTATAAACATTTTTATGACAACTAAAACATCTTGCAAAACCTTTCCAGAAAGACTGTTACTAATTTACAATGCCACAAAAGCATGCATGAGATCATCAGTTTCACCACGCCTTCATTAGCACTGAACATCACAATAAAAAGTGCTAACAGTTGGGAATTAGTAAGTAGCAGTAGTATTTTATTGTTTTGTCATTTTAATTTGAATTTCATGATTACTAGCAATGATGAACAATCTTTTCAGTTTTAAAAATACTAGTTAGGTTTCTTTTTTGAATTGTGTATTTTGGTAAAATTAAATGTCCATCACTAAACATTCTCCTACCTGTTGCTTGGATTTTATCTTCCTTTTTTCCTCTGGAGAATGAGGAACATGTATTATATCTCACATAAGAAGTCTGCGGGAAGAGTGGTCCCAGACTCAGCTGCTTCAGCAGCTCAACACTGAGGGCCACCAGCTTTTCACTTTATCAACCTTGGCATTTTGACCTGTCATCTTAAACTGACTTGTCTCATGATCTCAAGACGGGTGCTGAGTTCCAGCTGCCACATGCAGACAACAATGTCCAAAGACTCAAAGGCTACCTATACTTTGTGTGTGAATGTGAGTGTGAGTGTCTATAAATTTTCTCTCTGGATTTTGGAATAGTATAAATACCACAAAATGTACATTATTTTCTCTTATAATTTAAAAAGTGCCTTTATATTTGTTGTTACAGTTCCTTTATCATTATATCTAGTGTACTTTTTATTTTCAAAACTGTTTTCTTGCTAATGTAACACATAAACAGAAAATGTACAAAACAAAAATGTATAGGTTAAGGATTTATCACAAAATGAAGATCCATATAACCACCATGCAGATTAAGAATACTGCCAGAACCCCAGAAGTTTCCATAATTGGGCCCCCTAAAATATTCCCACAGTCCCACCTACCCAAAGTAACCACTATTGTGAATTTTACACTAATTTCTTGGTTTTTCTTTATGGCTTTGCCATCTGTCTACACAAGCATCCCAAACACTGTAGTTTTTTTAGCCTGCTTTTCAAACTTTATATAGATAGAATCCTGAGTATGTATCTATCTTCTTTAATTCATGTTTGGTGACATTCATCCATGTTGAGAACTGTTGTGGTTTCATTTTCATTGCAGTATAATATTCTTCCATATGAATGTACTCTCTTATATTTTTCCATTCTATTGTTGATAGAGATCTGTACTATTTCTAGATATTGACTTTAACATAACGTTGTGCACATTCTTTTACGTATCTCTTGGTACTCGTGCACAAATGCATTTCTGTACAGTACATAAGGAGGAGTGAAAATGCTGGGTCACAGAATACACGTATCTGCAGCTTAGGCAGATAATGCCAAATGATTGCAGCAACTTGTACTCCCATTACCAGTGTATGACTTTGTGCTTTTTCATAGCTTTGTCAATATTTGGTATACCATCTATTTCATTTTAGCAATTCTGGTGGGTGTGTAGCGTTCTCTCTTTGTGGTTTAATTTTGCATTTCCATGACTACTGAGACTGAGCATTTCTTCACATTTATCAGATGCTTCTTTTGTGAAGTGCATGTGTTCTCATAAAGTCGAGTTTTCTTTTTCTTATTCATTTGTAGGTATTCTTAAAAAAAAAAAAAACCCTCTCTAATGATTGTAGATATACTATATATATTCTCCCATTCTGTCTTGCCTTTTTACTCTCTTTACAGTGTTTTTGATGCACAAAGTTTCCAATTTTAATACAAGCAAATCAATCTTTCCATTAGGCTTTCTTTGGTCTCTTATTCAAGAAGTCTTTCCCTTTCCTGAGTTTGTTCAGTGCTTTAAAAGTCTCAAGGATGCCTCTTCTTTCAACAGTACATGGCCCTGAAGTATTCCAGCTTTAGGGAAGCAGGCAGAAGATGCAACAAAAATCAAAATATGAACAAGGCAAATGGAAGACTCATCTATAAACAAATTATGCTTTTGAAAATGACAATATTGGTAAAAATGATATGGTTTAAAGGTAACACAAAACTATAATCCCCATGTATCTGAAATTAAGAAATATAATTCTAAATAACTTACAGGTTAGGTTAAAAAGATAAAATGGAAATTAGAAAATATTTTGAATAAAATATTACTGAAAACATCCAATTTTATTAGTCTTTTAAATAATCAGTATTTGTTTTGTTAATTCAATTTATGTTTTTCTATATCAGTATCAATATTTGTATTTTTATGACAACTGAAACATCTTGCCAAAGCCTTTCCAGAAAGATCGTTACTAATTTACAATACCACAAAAGCACGTATGAGATCATCTGTTTCACCATGCCTGAAATAGAAAATTTTCTATTTTCTATTTCAATGGTTATATCTTTATAATTTGGTTCTACCTACTTTAGGTTTAATTTGCCGTCCTTTTCTGACTTTCTGAGAAGCAGGTTTAGTTCACCATCTCCCAGTCTTTTGTTCATAAAGGTTTACATTTCTCATAAAACACAGCATTATCTGTATTCCACGTGAGTTTTATAGGCCTTCCCAATTTGTGGCTTTTTTGTCAGTGTTAGTTTTGAAAAATTCTCAGTGATGATCTCTTCAAATACTGCTTCTGCCCAATTTTCTCTGACTTTGCTTCCTGGGACTTCAATTTAATGTATGTTACTCCTGTTTATTGCATGCTCTGGGTCTTCTTTTTAATTTTCCATTCCTCTGTGTCTCCAAAATTCTGGATAATTTTCTATCTTATCTTTTAGTTTCTTAATTCTTGTATTTGCTTTGTCCAATCTGTTATTAAGCTCATCTGTTAAGTTCTTAACATTACAGGTTTTTTTGGTTCTAAAATTTCTAGTTTTTTAATACATTTCAGTTCTCTGATGTTCTCAAATTTTTTTTTAATACCCTTGAACACAGTAAACACTGTTATATTAAAGTCAAAGTCTGTGCCTAATAACTCCAAATTCTGGAGTTCCCAGGAGGCTGATTCCATTGTTTATTTATTTCTGCAAGTTTTCATTTGCCTTATCTGTGTGTGTGCCTAGTTCAGCTTATGTGCCAAGTTAGAAATAATAAGGTCTGAGATGGTGTTTTCTTCTTTTATTTATTTATTTTTGAGACAGAGTTTTGCTCTTGTCGCCCAGGCTGGAGTGCAGTGGCATGATCTCGGCTCACTGCAACCTCCACCTCCTGGGCTTGAGCGATTCTCCTGCCTCAGCCTCCTGAGTAGCTGGGATTACCGGCGCTTGCCACCACGCCTGGCTAATTTTTGTATTTTTAGTAGAGATGGGGTTCTGCCATATGGGCCAGGCTTATTTTATTCTTCCAGAAACTATTTGCTTTTGCAGGCATCCTGGAACCCCTAAATCTAATTTCTAATCACTATAATCTAATTTTAAGAAACCTTTGGGAGGCTGAGGTGGGCAGATCATCAGTTCAGGAGATCGAGACCATCCTGGCTAACACGGTGAAACTCCATCTCTATTAAAAATACAAAAAAATTAGCCCAGCATGGTGGCGGGCACCTGTCGTCCCAGCTACTCGGGAGGCTGAGGCAGGAGAATGGCGTGAACCCAGGAAGCGGAGCTTGCAGTGAGCAGAGATCGTGCCACTGCACTCCAGCTGGGGGGACAGAGCCAGACTCCATCTCAAAAAAAAAAAAAAAAAGAAAAAGAAACTGTATGATGCATATATAAGATGTTGCTACTAAGAAGAACTGTTTATCTCTGGTTTACTCCAGCCTTTTGGGGTGTCAACCCAATGTGAGAGAAGCATACTAGACTCTTACAATTCTTGGTGGGCCCTGAACTTATTATTTTGTTGAGGGAATCAAAAACATATGCGAAAAGGGACACAAAAAGAGTATGTAGGCATACAAACAACTGAAACAAGAGCTGAAAAAACCCACAAATATTTGGAAATACACATACAAGAGTAGCAGCCCTTGTGTTTAATTGGTACGACCTTTATGTATTTTCCCACATTTAACTGTTTTCTGTTAAGTAATACTCCACAATAGGTCTTATCTGTTTAATTCCATTAAAACATTTAATACTGTGACAGATATAATTAGGCATTTATTCCTACTTTAAGTCATTATTTTGTAACTTGTCTTAATATCTTTATTGATGTTTCTGTTTATTTCTTCCTCATCATTTTTATTAAGTCATTCACTCATTTCCAAAGTTTTTTTTTTGAGAAGGAGTCTCACTCTATCACCCAGGCTGGAGTGGAGTGGCGTGATCTCAGCTCACTGTAACCTCTGCCTCCTGGATTCAAGCAATTCTCCTGCCTCTGCCTCCCAAGTAGCTGGGACTACAGGCGCACACTGCCACGCCGCGCTAATTTTTTTTGTATTTTAGTAGAGATAGGCTTTCATGGTGTTCCCAGGCTGGTCACCAACTCTTGAGCTCAGACAATCCACCCGCCTCGTCCTCCCAAAGTGCTGGGATTACAGGTGTGAGCCACCACACCCAGCCAAGACAAATCTCTTAATTATCTTTCTATTTGTAGAAGTAGACAGATCCACCATTTCTTTTCATTCTAATCTCTCTGAAAACATCTCATGCTATTGTAAGATAAAGCAGGTAACAGTCTAACTCTGGTAAGGAGAGAAGACGGAGAAAGTTTCTCCTTAAGATTTTTAAGGAATAAAACAGGGGTGTTTTAAAAAAATGGTAAGTATTAGTCAAAGTACCCTTCAGAAGGAAATTTCCCAGGAAGCTTTATTTCAGGAACAGCATTCCTTTAATCTCAGATAGGATAGATACCTACAAAATGAAATAGTAGGAATTCACTCACCCACTGGGCTGCTTCCAGCTCCATTTGGCACTGAGAGGTCTGTAGTGCTCAACATCCCACCTAACAACGTTATGGAGAGAAGGCAGAGGGCACAGAATGCATATGAATTAGGTCTCTTTACCTGACTGAATGTGAACCGAACAGAGGTAACTCTCACTCTAATTCTAAAAAGACACACACAAAAAAAACTAGCTCAGTCTGAAGTTGGCATTAATATGTAATCTGATATAGTTGCATATCTCATACATATGAGTTTACCTTTCAAGCTTGATGTTGCCTTCAATACCAAATAGTGGTATTGCATCAATACCAAAATAGTACACACTGATAAAAATGGTGGCAGTATGTAGGGAGTATGATTAAATCACTAAACTAAATCTAGGACTTAAGGGAGAGGAGACATTGCATTATGTAAACTAATACAATAAATGCAATGTAAATTCTGCTGAATTAATGAAGTAATTCAGGCAAGAGGAGATGTAAAAGATACTCTAACTCCAATCAGGTAAGTCTATCACCCATATTTCTAACATGAATGGCTCACACTCTACTTTAAATCCTTGCTTGTGATACCTAACTAAATTTTCTGCCCGTCAAAGTATGGCTTTCCCATGAGAAGGAAAGCGTATAAATGACAGGTTCTCAGTACTGTTCTACTTTGCACGACACAATGCTACACTCACAATTGATTTTCAAAAAAATACTTTAAAATGAGGCCAATTATGTAGCAGTGACTCTTGCTCATCAAAACAATACAATTAAGAATAGCAAAATAAGAAACTGCTTATGTTAGCAATGACTTTTTTCACCCTCTTTATTAAAGAACCAGCATAATAGGTATCACTACATACCTGCATTGCCAGTACTCGGTGGTCTCTGAGGAGCTCCAGGAGACACATTTCTATGTAATGTGGTTTGAGGTGGAGACAGCATGCTTGAATCTGTTAACGTTGAGCTGGCTGCCAAAGATGGGGACACCAATGAACTCCCTGGGTTAGTGTAGGACAAAGCATTGGGGCTGGTCACTGGAACTGTGACAGACATTGAAAAGTTCTGAGGTGGCAAACCAGGCTGTAAATAAAGAAAAAGAAGGAAAAAACTGTTGGTTTCATATTCATCTACAAAGTAACTTTTGAACTTTAATGTGGCAAAGTAACTCAAGTTACTAAAAGTAGAGGATAGGGATAGGTTCTTAACCAATTTACAGATTAAAGCTATTTTCTTTAGAATTATGTTTGAACATGAATATGCCTGACACGACCCTTGTCAATTTCAATTTTTATATATTAATATATACTATCTATATTCTGTATTTCAAATATTCATAAAGACAAATTTAAGAGGATAAATCTGACAATCAAGTAGTATTGTCAAATTTAGACATTACGAAATATATCACTGTCACCAAGTAAGCATAATTGGCACTTCGATGTAAACCTTAATAACATTACATTTCTATTGAGAGACACCAAATATAATGGAAGGAGAAAAGTGTATACACACATTATTAACTTAATATGTCAAATCTGAAAAATCATAAATATGTCCCATTCTGATTAACTAAATTTCTAAAGGGCAAAACTAAGAGGTAAAAAAAGTAATTACATACATAACAATGCAATTTGAGTTAAATGAAAATGCAAAGAAATCTAATCTAAACAACAAAATTAACTACTAACCAAGCCAGTAATAAAAGTAATGAAGTTTTTGGTATCTTCTTTAAATTGTATAAAGATTAAATTACAAATATTGTAAATGCTAACCTTTCCTCCCTCCAAATTATTCCATGCCCCCTTTTCTATATTTTCCTCTTGCATTTCCTCCACAGACCATTTACAATATGCTTGTTAACCATGATAAATATATGTTGCTTTTTAGAATTTAAAGTGGGAGAAAATAAAACAACTTTACTGTGCCCTCATTTTAAAAGAGTAACATACAAAAATAAGGTAACACTGCTAATTCAAAGTTGGAAGAATATATTTTATTGTACTTTATTCAATAGTTTATATCATGTAGAAAAATTATAATACATCAACAAATATAAAAACAGTGGGTATATGGCAGTTTTTTTCAAAAGTAAAACACTTTTATTTGTGCAATATCTTTGCAGCTTTAACATTAACTGCAAGGTCAACAACATCCCTTCATTTGCTACTGTATTGTTTTTAAGAATAATAATGGTATTTGCCCAAAAGTAACTCCTTAAAGCCATTTTTTTGTGTGAGCTGGCTTCTTATACAGGTTGAGCATCCCTAATCCGAAATTCCAAAATCCAAAACTTTTAAAGCACCAACATGATGCCATAGAGAATTCCACACCTGATGTGTGGAAACGCAGGCATACAATCCACAGTTTATTCAGTGTCTCCAAGGGGAAAAGGACCTTCCAGTCTCCCATCAGCTTCAATATATCTTTTCTGTGCCCACTCAGATTCCCTCACGCAAACACATCCACAAAGGGTAATAAAATGGCACGTGTAGGCTACACATGCTAACAGCAGGTTCCCCATGATGCTCCACATGGGGCCAAGACCTATGACATGGGTAGCTGAGACAGCAACATCTTTGCTTTCTGATGGTTCCATGTACACAAACTTTGTTTCATGTACAAAATTATGAAAAATATTATATAAAACTTTCTTCAGTCCATGAGTATAAGGTATGTATGAAACATTAATAAATTTAATGTTTAGACTTGGGTCCCATCCCCAAGATATTATACATATGCAAATATTCCAAATTTTGAAAAAAATCCCAAATCTGAAACACTTCTAGTCCCAAGTATTTCCAATAAGGGATACTCAACCTGTAGTACAGGACTACTCTGAAGACATGATCCATCATGCATACTTTAGGGCATAGTTTTGAGAGAATTAACTCTGATAAAATAAATATCAGCATTGAAACTAATTTGTTCAAGGGAGGCTGACCTATATATACAGAATTAGGAAATTAGATCCAAAATAACTGTTTTAAGTAGCTCTTGCCAATGGAGATTCCAGTGAGAATTCTTTGAAGAACTATCAAGTCTAGGAGCATGAGCTCAAAGAAAAATACTCTTTCACTATGGTTAGATGAATGAGTATACAGAAACTGTAAAGTCACTATTTGCTTTGCAATCAGTTTAAGAACACTGTTGCCTTAAATTAAAATTAAACCAAGCTGCTCTTCCTTAGTATCTACAGCACAAAAAAAGAACAAAATTTGGTGGTATTGTTGCTAAGTGATTTGGGGACATTAACAAACTGCAAAGCAGTAAGTTTAGCTCTACTATTACAGCAACTACACAAAATAATTGAAAATAACTCAGAAAAAAAACAAGTTTTGCAACAAACCTAACTACCATACACTTTGCTTTCTCAAGATCTATTTAAGAACATAAATGTTTTTAAGTCATGGGAGTAGAGGGAAAGTTATACATATTCTATAATATAAATCATAGAATTTTAATGCTGGAAGATACCTTAAAAATCATGAGAACCAACTCACTTTATAGATGACGAAAGAATTCAAGATGTTTAGGTGCCCTATCCAAAGGTATTGGGGTAAGAAGTAGCAAAGTCTGGATCAGCATGTTTTCTCTTCACCTCTACATTTAAGATACTGAACATGTATAAGATTTCAGTAATTTTAAAGTTTTATAAAAAATATTAATAAAATGCCTTTCTTCCCTTCTACTTATTGTTGTCATCACCCACTATAAAAATAAGCAACAAGATGTTTGGTCAATCTCTTCATGCACAAGATAAAAGCACAAACCATACTTTAGTACTCACTGCGATTTTATGATTCCGCATCATATTATCAAATTCCTCATTAATTTTTTTATATTTTTCTTCTGTATGTGGAGTTAGCACATATGAAGTATCAGGGTCTGGGCTGTCGCACCCTCTGTGTTCCTTCTTGTTCAGAGCCTAAATAATGAAGTTAACAAAAAGGATCAACAAATAAAAAGTAGAGGTAAAGTAAAAGTACTTACAGGGCCTCGTTTGAAAATAAAATCACTATCTTCATTTAGTTTGCTGAATCTGTCCTCCGAGAGTGGACTGTGCTCAAAGTAATCGTCAGCATCAGGGCTCTCACAACCATTAAGGCCTTTCTTTCTTAAAGTCTGAAATACAATTGGAAAATTCACACACAAATAATGCTAACTTGCCATGAGTTTTTCTGTAAAATTTATTAAGAGAGCACAGACGGAATGAACTGAATTATACAAGAGCCACTGAAACGGTTTCTAAATTATCACAAATGTACTTACTTCTTCAAATAAGATAAACATTATATATAAGTAAAATTAATCCTCCCGTTGTATGTTAAGAGAAAAGGAATATTTACTTGTTTAGATTCTTCCTTTCAAAACTTCTTAAAATACTAAATTACTCACTGCTCTGACAGTTAAAACTCAAATCTGATTAAAGCCTGATCAATTTATCAATTTAAAATTCTATGATCAATTTATCCGATATAACCAATGCATGAAAGAACTAAAATAGAAATCCATAAAAATGATACTTTGAGAAGTTATTGCATCTTTATAAACTGAACATTTCAGCAACTTGACGTACTCTTCCTTTCTGCCTATCAAGAGTTTACCTTACTCAACAGAAAGAATCAGCACAATATCCCAATAATTTCATTCCTATTATTCACTTTCCTGTATAACTTTGAAATATAAAAGTTCAAACTTGATAATTACTTATGTCTGCAATGACTCTTTCCTATGTAGAATGTACAAATTATTAGTGACTTTACATACTTTTAAAATTTGCACTCAAAAGTTATTCAGAGTGTATTTCATGGTTTGATTTAATCCACTGATTTGACTTTCTGGAGAATTTTCTCTGCTTTGTTTTTTCTGAGATGCAGTCTCGCTCTGTTGCCCAGGCTGGAGTGCAGTAGCACAATCTCGGCTCACTGCAAGCTCCGCCTCCCAGGTTCACGCCATTCTCCAGGCTCAGTCTCCAAAGTAGCTGGGATTATAGGTGCCCACCACCATGCCCGGCTAATTTTTTTGTAGTTTTAGGAGAGACAGGGGTTTTACCATGTTAACCAGGATGGTCTTGATCTCCTGTCCTTATGATCTGCCCACCTCGGCCTCCCAAAGTGCAGGTATTACAGGCGTAAGCCACCGTGCCTGGCCCTTTCTGGGGAATTTTCTTGAGTGCCATTAAAATATGTCCTGGATTATACTGACTTTTTTTTTTTTTTTTTTTTTTTTTTTACTTACTTTGGGGTAAGTATAATGCAAAAAACAGTTGGTTTTCTGATTTTTAACTTAAAGTCATCATGAAATAACTTGTCCGGTACTTAAAAAAATAAATTAAAAACCAAGAGCTTGAAGATATACAGAATATTCCTTTACTTTCAGAATGTCTAATTTCTTTCCTTCTTTTTAAAAAAATCCTGGTGGGTCTTAAAGTAGAGTTACAGGGTTCAAAACTGAAATGGCTGAGACTTCTTAATTTTCAGGCCAACTGCACAGAAGGATTAGGAAGTTAAAATTTCCAAGTAAGCCTAACTAACAGAGGTTTATTAGGAAATAAAGCTTGATCACTGAACTAGTCCCAGAGAAGTTCATCAATAAATGATTAAATTAGATCTAAAGATATGTTTAATTATTTCATAGCAGATCTTAGTATCCTTTAAATATGATTAGCAATAATTATGGATGTTTATTTTACTCCCTTTTTCTTGAACGAAGTGGAATATAAACAGTACATTAAGATTCAAGAATTTTTTTCTTAGTTTCTCCAAAGTCAAATTATTTTTAAAATTCACTTTATTTCATTTGATTTTTAAAAATTTTCCATGAACAATCATAAGCAATCATTAGTATAGATACGTTAGCTTATTAAATTACTTAGCATGTGCATATAGCAAACACGACATCTATTTCTCCAACATTTTCTCCATGGCTCTAGGCTCTATGAGCCTAAGTAATCACATGGACTTTTATGTGTGCTTGGCCATAAAAGGTCCTGTTGTTGGGAGCACTAAAGGATAAAGGCATTTATCCCCCGCTACCCATGGTAGCAAGTTTACTTGCCAAATCTTTCCAAGTAGCTATGGGCAGTGAAACCGTAGACACTCAGAACACTGGAACACATTGAACTCTTAAAACCTACACAGCACTAGAAACAGAACAAATATAGTAGGTGCCTACACACAGATCTTATCATAAAGTTGTTGATTTATTCTAGTCCTCAATCTCTGATATTTCCCCTCAACTTTCATCTATTTTAAGACTAGTGAATTCAGTCTCGCTCTTCTTAGTAAGCAGTAATGCTTATCACTGAAATTTTCACAAATGTCAATCACCAAGTATGTATCTCTTTGATCATATTTTAATTGCCAGAGAAAAAAGAAGACAGCTTTTGTTCAATAACTACATGAAATTTTTATTCTACAAGAGTAGAGTAGGGTTAACCCTACTTGTATTTATGAGGAAGGAAAGTGCTCTGGTATCTCCAGCTCTGTAAGCTTTCACTTCAGATGGGGTTTCTGTCACCATGAGAGAATTTAAGAGGCTCTATCAGCTTTGTAGATAATAAGCTAATGTACCTCTGTTTAATAGGCAACTTGTGTCTCCTTATCACTAAAACATGAAGAGTTGTTTTGAGGACCCAACTACCATAAAAAGACTTTTTCTGTCTTCACATTACCAAATAGCACAACAGTAGAAGTTTCTCCTGTGCCACTGGTATTAACAAGTGGAATGCCATAATCTATTAAGAAGGCCAGGAAAGGTACATATGAACCAGGCCAGCTTCAGTGTTCTCACGCACAAGTTAGTCACAATACAGACACTTGCTCAATGAGGAAAACACAGTGTGAAAGGTCACCACTATGAGAGATCGGCTTATTCCTCATAAAGAAAAAGGAGAAAAATGCATCAGGAGTGCTAGTACTGTGTACTCTTTATAGCTATTACTAGTCATTATCATAATCCATTCTAAAGTAAAGAGAACTTCAAAGATACTTTATTTCTTGTAAATAATGTGAGTTTTTCTATGCCATTCCGACAAACTTAAGGAGAAAACTGAACTGTGCCAAAATAATTTCAAATTTCAATGGTGTGCACCCATTTAAGTTGACTTATCCCAGTTGCTTTTCTTAAAGAAATGTATTCTAAAACATACATTACAGGCTGCTATAAAGATCAATTTAATGAGTAATTATTAATCAATTTAAGCCTACTGGATGCACCCTGTTCTGTACATGTTCCAAACTAATTCAAAGGTCCCAATTGGCAAGATTACTTAAATAAAATCCTAACATTAACACACTTTTTTCATCAGTTCACTTCTATAGAAGACAGTATTTTTGGAGGGTCAGTTAAGCACTTATTAGAAACTATCATTTTTCTATTTATGTCCATTTTTCCATTTATGTCACAACAAAGTTAAATTCCATTACGATTTTAACAGTTTTTCTGTGACTTGGGCCAATTCAGGTACTTTCTGCATATTGTCATTTATGGTAGAAAATGCAAGATTTAAGTAATAAACTTAGCTAACATTTACCTTTCAACATTAGTTATGTAAGCATAGTGAAATATTTTTAAATGAACCCCAAAAAACTAAATATCTTTAAAAACTATGTATTGTTTAGAGCACATTCCAAGTTATCTGATTCTATGGGGTTTGTGTCTTGGTTTTTGAGCTATTTTACAACTCTATAAACAGAAGATAATTTGTGGAAAACTGAGAGTAAAGCAAATAATTTGTGTTTGTAGATGTGCAAATAAATTCCGTCTGGTGGAAGTTCAACTGACTTCTTCCCTCCACTGTGGAAGAGCCAGTTTTTGTATTTATGAAGCAAATTCATTTGGCCTTCTTGGTGGGCTTATATATTTGTCTGATCTTTGACTTTACCAAGGCAACATTTTTTTCAGGCTCCCTCACTAATAAATGACTTAAAATCTTTGACTCATGTTCACTTTATATCTGTCTGACAGTCATAATTACCTTTATAAAAAACTATGTTACGGCCGGGTGCGGTGGCTCATGCCTGTAATTCCAGCACTTTGGGAGGCCGAGGCAGGCAGATCACAAGGTCAGGAAATCAAGACCTCTTAGCTAACACGGTGAAACCCCGTCTCTACTAAAAATACAAAAACAAAGCTAGCTGGGCATGGTGGCGGGCGCCTGTAGTCCCAGCTACTCAGGAGGCTGAGGCAGGAGAATGGTGTGAACCCAGGAGGCAGAGCTTG
The DNA here is from genome assembly GCF_002776525.5 of Piliocolobus tephrosceles. Classification (NCBI taxonomy): domain Eukaryota; kingdom Metazoa; phylum Chordata; class Mammalia; order Primates; family Cercopithecidae; genus Piliocolobus; species Piliocolobus tephrosceles. The sequence continues at coordinate 128,914,318 of NC_045439.1, forward strand.
CTGTGAGCCAAGATAGTGCCACTGCACTCCAGCCTGGGTGACAGAGGGAGACTCCGTCTCAAAAAATAAAAAATAAAAATAAAAAACACGAAAACCAAAAAACAAAATTATGTTACCACTTATGAGTGTGAAACCACCCAACTCATTGATTTCAGACCTAAATTCAGGAAAAGAGATTCCTAGTAACCCTCAATAGAACTTACTATTGGAGCAAGTGTTGGTTTTTAAAAGGAAGAATTAGTATGCTGTTCTTTAAAAATTTTTAAAAAAATATTTGATTAATCTGTATTAATTTGTTATAATATCAAGTATCAAGGAAATATGACAAGAGAGGGCCTGTGGCCTTTCAATACTCATCTTCAAAATCTTATAATTCATAAATTCTTATTTATATTACAGCATTAAGAATGTTAACTGTCTAAAACAGCAAACCCCACAACCTTCCTTTCCATCGGAAGCTACTAAGACCTAAAATGAAATTCAAGTTGGTGGAGGAAGAGAGGAGGGCATACTGCCTAAAAATATTTCCAGGAAAAAGGAATCCCTACATGATATCCACACTATTTCTGTGTTGTAAATGTCCAAATTGAACTTGAAAGAGAAAGTTTTGCTTTGTTGTCTAGTATTAATTAAACGAGTTTTACCTAAAGGAAGAGGAACTTTAAAAGACTTCTTTCTTTTGTTTTTGTTTATTTGCTGACCTTTTTTTTATTAGTATTACACTTTAAGTTCTGGGGTACATGTGCAGAACGTGCAGGTTTATTATATAGGCATACATGTGCCATGGTGGTTTGCTGCATCCATCAACCCGTCATCTACATTAGGTATTTCTCCTAATGCTATCCCTAGACTAGCCCCCCACCCCCTGACAAGCCCCAGTGTGTGATGTTCCGCTCCCTGTGTCCATGTGTTGTCATTGTTCAACTCCCACTTATGAGTGAGAACATGCACTGTTTGGTTTTCTGTTTTTGTGTTAGTTTGCTGGGAATGATGGTTTCCAGTGTCATCTACGTCCTTGCAAAGGACGTGAACTCATTTTTTTTATGCCTGCATAGTATTCCATGGTGTATATGTGCCACGTTTTCTTTATCCAGTCTATCATTGATGGACATTTGGGTTGGTTCCAAGTCTTTGCTATTGTGAACAGTGCCGCAATAAACATCTGTGTGCATGTGTCTTTATAGTAGAATGATTTATAATCCTTTGGGTATATACTCAGTAATGGGATTGCTGGGTCAAATGGTATTTCTAGTTCTAGATCCTTGAGGAATCACCACACTGTCTTCCACCATGGTTGAACTAATTTACACTCCCACCAACAGTATAAAAGTGTTCCTATTTCTCCACATCCTCTCCAGCATCTGTTGTTTCCTGACTTTTTAATGATCACCATTTTAACTGGCGTGAGATAGTATCGCATGGTGGTTTTGATTTGCATTTCTCTAATGACCAGTGACAATGAGCTTTTCTTCATATGTCTGTTGGCTGCATAAATGTCTTCTTTTGAGCAGTGTCTGTTCACATCCTTCACCCACTGTTTGATGTTGTTGTTGGTTTTTTTTGGTAAATTTAAGTTCTTTGTAGATTCTGGATATTAGCCCTTTGTCAGATGGACAGATCGCAAAAATTTTCTCCCATTCTGTAGGTTGCCTGTTCACTCTGATAGTTTCTTTTGCTGTGCAGAAGCTCTTTAGTTTAATCAGATTCTATTTGTCTATTTTGGCTTTTGTTGCCATTGCTTTTGGTGTTTTAGTCATGAAATCTTTGCCCATGCCTATGTCCTGAATGGTATTGCCTAGATTTTCTTCTACAGTTTTTATGGCTTTAGGTCTTATGTTTAAGTCTTTAATCCATCATGAGTTAATTTTTGTTTAAGGTGTAAGGAAGGGATCCAGTTTCAGCTTTCTGCATATGGCGAGCTAGTTTTCTCAACACCATTTATTAAATAGGGAATCCTCTCTCCATTGCTTGTTTTTCTTTCTATCTACTGCTGACCAAACACTCCAAAGAGTAGGAAGGCTCTTGAGTTTAAAATTTCCATACCAATTTAAGGAAAAACAGTGAAGGCCTGAAATTTAGTGAGTGCCCTGGTTAAAACCTCCATTTAGGTTAGTTACATCCACGTCTGTTTCTTTGATGAGGCTATTTTACAACACTACAGAGATGGACATTAGTTAACTTACAGAAAACTTGTAGTAGCTGCAAATAATTCTCATTTGCAGAAATTGTTTCCTATGAAATACCACTGATTGTCACCCTGTGGATACTGACCACTTTTGTTTCTATTTATAAATTTGCTCCTGCATTCTTTAACTATACATGTGTTATATTTTGAGTTCTCCTCTGTTTATGATCTTATTGTTCCCTCATTCATTAATGAATCAAATAAAATCTCTAATATGTTCATTTTATAATTTTACGACAGGAATGTTTATGCCTTCGTTCAAATCTAATCTGCAACTTGGAAGACTTATAATCCCAACTACCTGTTGCACACTTTCATTTGGATATTTTACTAACATTTCTATTTCAACTTAGCCAAGATAGAATTCATTAGCTTTTATTAAACAGGTCTCTCCTTTGGACTTACCAACCTAGTCGACTTTATTCCCTTTATTCTCTCTCTACATTCACATGGAATACCGAATTTTGTATATTATTTCCCTTTCTACTGTCCCCACTCACTCAAGCCTGCACTATCTTATGTCTAGACTCTTCTTTTTTCCACTTTTCTCTCTCTCCATTCTATCTGTTCCAAAAACTGTTACCAATACAGTTCCCCTCAATACCATTCTGAATTTCTCACCTGTTTTAAATCAATTTATTTTTACATGAAGATTATCAGTTGTGCCTGCAAGGAGAGTTATCTTGCAAACCAGCCTTGGTGACAGAGATGAGAGACCATGGAGCCTTTAATATGGAGTTCCTGGTGTCAGGCCTTCAGGAAGCCAGATACTCCTGCCTCCTGCCTTTGAGTGCTTTCTGTCTAAATCCTTTCAATAAATTCTTTCTTTAATTGGAGCCACTTTAAATGGATTTCTATCCCTTATAATCAAAGAAGCACAAGGAAGAAAACTGTCAGTGATCCTTTAGGTAACACACTATTAGTCTCTTTATCCAACTCACATATTTCTCAAAATAAGTCTGGCTAGTACCTCCACAACCTAGAATTCATAAAGAGTCTCAAACCTAGAAGTGATGATTAATTACTGCTGTTGGTCAAAGATAACTGATTGAAATAATGGTATCTACCCAACAAAAATCTTTTAAGTCATATGTCCTGTCATTCTACTTATAGAGTACTAGCAACCTTCCCTTTCAAATTCAAGGAAACATTTACAGAATTCTGGGTATACGCTACCACTTGGCTGACCCTGTACATCTGCCTCTCATTTTCTGGTTTATATACTAAGCCTCTTGGTGTAACAAGAGATGGAAAGGATTAAGGGAAGAGTTGAAAAGAGAAAGAAAAAAGAGACTTGAGAAGACAAAACAATACTGTTTAGACTTTTTTCTAAGTATGTTGTTTTCTTTTACATAATAAACTTACAAAAATTTATTTCAAAATGAATTACTAATTAGGCAGGGCAACTCATTTAAAATGGGTTTCTTTTAGCTTATGCTCTTTCATGTTAAATACTCAGCAAGAAATTATATATTTAAAATTTCAGCCACATTTTCCATGGAAACGTTATATGTATAAAATAGTTAAATACAAACTTTTATATATAAAATACAAAAAGTTTTATATATATAAAAACTTGCATGGAAAATAAGCGTGTCTAAAATTTTAAATATATATATGTGATTCTATTTGTTTGGAATGGAATTTGACAATTAAAAGTTGAGTATATGTTAAAAGTTTTTTCAGTTCCTGGTAGGCAGGAGTTAAAAGTGCAGTCCATTTCCGGGTGTGTGTGTGTGTGTGTGTGTATTTATAGAAACATATATAATGTGTGCACATATATATGTGTGTGTGCACATATGCATACTACTATGATCTTTGCCATCTGTTTACAGAGTAAATAAATCAGGATTATCTTCCCAAATATGTTTAAATAAATATTTAAAGCATATAGGCTCTTAAATAAGAACTTACAAATATCCCAAGGCACTGGCATTTTCTGGAATCTTGACATATGCCACTAAATTTTGGATAGAAGAGCCTATACTGCTGGAGTATTTGCTAGAGCCTGTGCCTGCACTTTTAACTCCTGCCTACCAAGAACTGAAAAAAAATTAACATATGGTCAACTTTATAATTGCCAAATTCCATTCCAAACTAATAGAATCATAGCACTTACAAGTGAAACTATGGAATTGAAAGTACTCAAAAAGTATAAATGCATGGTTTTTAAATGAATGAGGAGTTAACGGATTTAAGTCGATTAAATAAACCCACAAAACATTTGACCACCCACCTTAAACCTCATTGCTGTGACACAGCTGAGCAGTAAATGCTCCATAAATACTGGCTGAGTAGTCAGTAAATCTAGCACAAGTATAAGCAAGTGCTTGTAAAATAAAAAAATCATGGCTTGGGCCGGGCACGGTGGCTCATGCCTGTAATCCTAGCACTTTGGGAGGCCGAGACGGGAAGATCACTTTAGGTTGGGAGTTTGAAACCAGCGTGGCCAACATGGTGAAATCCTGTCTCTACTCAAAATACAAAAAAATTAGCCAGGCATAGTGGCAGACACCTGTAATCCCAGGTACTCAGGAGGATGAGGCAGGAGAATCGCTTGAACCCCAGGAGGTGGAGGTTGCAGTGAGCCGAGATCGTGCCACTGCACTCCAGTCTGGGTGACAGAGCAAGACTCTGTCTCAAGAAAAAAAAAGGAAAAAAGAAATCATGTCTCAAGTTTCAAGAAATTTTTTAAATTTCAAGAATATTTTAAAAATGAAAAAAGTTCTCTTTCCTTATTGTAAATAATTATTTCCAATTTTGAAACATATACTACCTATTCTTTCTAGCTACTCTGACAACACATAAAAACAATTTTTAAAAATTGTGAAATAGGAAAGGTATGTACAAGTTTATATAAAATTCAACAAATAATTATAAAGTGAACATAAGTCATTTCAATCAGGTCAAAAAAATAGACCAAGGCCAGAACCGTCCCTATCTCCCTTCATCACATAACCCTCTCCTCCCACCTTTACAGATAATATCATCCTAACTCTGTGATGACAATTATCTGGATTTTCTTTATAGGTTTACCACATATATACATATCCCTAAAAATATAATTTAGCTATGCCTATTTGTGAATGATATGTAAATGGTACCACACACATGTAAATGGAACCACACACAGTATACTATTCAGTCTTGCCTATTTCATTAATACTGTTTATGAGATTCCTCCATAGAGTTACGTAGAGTTATAGCTGGTTCATTTTCACTAAATATTGTATTACATGGCTTGGGAAAAAAAAAACTTGTATCCATTCTACAGCAGACAGACATTGGAGAAGCTTCAATCTTTTGAATCTATAAAAATGCTGCTGTGGACATTTCTGTAGACAGTCTACCGCATAATGTGCACACATTTCTCTTGAGTATGTATTCTTAGAAACAGAAGTATTAGTTCATAAAATATGTGGATCTTCGGCTATACTAGATGATGTCAAACTGTCTTTTAAAGTAATTGTATTAATGTACATTCCTACCTGTGGGATTTAATTTGCAATACCAACCACTAATGAAGTCAAGCACATTTCGTATCTATTGGCCATGTGGATGTTCTCTTTTGCGAGGCACCTGTTCATTCAAGTACTTTGCTAAGTTTTCTACTGCCTTTTGATAATTGTTTTATAGTAGTTCCTTTATTTATTTTTATAGTAACTATTTTATAAGTAGTCAATGTAAGCCCTTGGCTAATTTTATACATTGTAAAAATATTTTCCCATTATGTGGCATTAAAAGAAAAACAAAAAACGCTCATCTTTGGATGAAGAGTTCTTAAACAGAGTCAAATTTATCAGTTTTTTTCCTTTCCAGTTATCCATATGATAGTGATTTTTATGTCTTATATAAGAAATCCTTTCCAAAATCATGAGGATATTCTCCTATATCATCCTGTAAATAGCTTTACAATTTTGCCTTAGGTCTATAAGCATCCTGGAGGTAATTTTGTATAAAATCTGACGTAAGTCCAATTTCATGAGTTTTCCATATGGATATCCAATTGTCCCTACACCACTGCTTAAGGAGTTTGTTCTGCCACCTCTATCATATATTAAGTATCAATATATGCATGGTTCTGTTTCTGAGCTATTATTCCATTGGTATGTTTGGCATTAGTTATTTGTGCCACTGCCACTGTATGTTCATTCTTATAGCTTTAAAATTAGTCTCAATATATTGTAGTGCAAACCCTCTCACCTTGTTCTTCCTCAGTGTCTTCTGTTCTATTTTCTCTGTGAACTTTAGAATCAGTTGTTGAAATTCTTTCAAAAAGAATTTCTTGGGAGTCTGATTGATATTTCATCAACTCTACAGAGATTATCTTATGTGGCAAAGATATATATAATTTGAGACTTCTGATCCATGAATATGGTATAACTCTATATTCCTAGGATACATTCAACTTAGTCATAATATATTATCTCCTCTACATATTACTGGATTTAATCTCTGTATAAGTAATGCTGGATGCTTTGATAAATCCATAAATCTCAGTGGCTTAACACAATGAAAGTTTATCTCATTCATACAAAGCCCAAGAAGGATGTTTCTTATTCTCAGTGAGCCCTGTGTGAGAGCCCCTGTGTCAGAGTCCAAAGACATTTATCTTATGGTTCCACATATAGCACCACAGGGTTCCCATTCTTAGCACATGGTATGCCCAACAGGGAAGAAAGAGTATGAAGATTATGTAGGAAGTATCTTACTGGTCATGCCCGGAAGCAGCCTGCATCATTTTCACTCACATCTCCTTGGCCAGAGGTCAGTCACATGGCCACTCCTAACCACAGGGAAGGCTAATACAGAGTCTAGTTTTATGCCCAAACAGTAGAGAAAACGGGTCATTCTGAAAATAAAAATGTCTCCCAGGCGGAGGTCGGGGAGAGCCGAGATCACGCCATTGCACTCCAGCCTGGGCAACGAGCAAAACTCTGTCTCCAAAAAAAAAAAAAAAAAGTCTCCCATAAAAGAGATATGAACACAAAGTAGACGACTAACATTCTGCTAAAGACTTTCACATTTATGTTCAGTGAGACTGGCTTCTGATTATTATCTTTGCAACTCTCCTAGTTGGTTTTGCTATCAAGGTTAGGCTAACTTTAGATAATGAGGAAAGGAAAGCTCTTTGTTTTTACTATTCTTTGGAAGGGTTTGTGAAATACTGGAATTATTTCCTTCTTAAAAATTTGCTAGTATTTGCTTATGAAGCCATCTGGACTTGCAGTTTTGTGGAAAACTTGACAAGATTATTCAATTTTTCTATTTTTTCTTCATTACATTTGTTAAATTATATTTTTCTTGAAATCTGTCCAATGAATCAAAGTTTTGTGGCATAGGCTTCTGAGATTATATATGCTCAAAAAAGTATGTTAAAATCATCACTGAACAGAAAACTAAATGGTACTTTTGTGATCCTCTAGTTCATCTCCTACCCTTATAGAGGAGAATATTAAAGTTAAAAGCAATCCAGAGATCCAAGTACTCTTCCCCTACCTCACCTCAACATATAGCTGTTAAGTGACAGAACTGGGATTAGAATCTAAGTCTAGTGCTCTTTCCAATACGCTATGCTCATTTGTTAAATGGACTGCACCCATCAGTCAGCAAATCAAAGGGAGAACAGATAAGAGAGCTGTAATTAGGAACAACTTCAACCCCTGAGAAGAGATAATGTTCACTGTGTATGTGGTGGTTGTAGGCACTGTCTTCATATTCCTCTCCAGTTCCTACGTGATCTTATTATCCTTATCTTCCTCAGTGAGAAGTGTGTGGTGTTCAGGCCATGGCTTCTCTGAATTCTAAGATCTTACCCAGTTCTAAGATACTCCTAGGTCTGATGGTAAAAATCCCAACAAATGGTAGTAAGATTCCCTACCTGCCCCGCCCCCTAATTCCAACAGTTTTGAGGGACTGTCTCCCAGGAGCTGGATACTGAGCAGCCAGGTAGTCTCAGCTTGTCACCAGAAAGAATGTAACTCTGTTTAGATCTCCACACATAAACGTATACTAAGACAGAGCTGATTCTCAGTGCACCGCAAAGACAAGAAAGTCTATCTTCAAAAGTCCTGGAGCTTGGTTCTTCACTATCCCTTTTTGTTTACTGAATAAATACCTTAATTTGCCTGTTTCTTTCATTCAACAAAATTCATTGAAAGCACCCTACTAGATGCTGACATTTACTGATAAACTAGACGCAGATCATTAGAGGTCATCTGGTCATTCCATGAAGACTGCTTTCTTACCATGGCAACCTGACTTGGTTGATTGTAACACTGATACACAGGTGTTATGCCTTCCCTCTTGAAATTTTCTCTGGATACAGAACTCTAGGTTGCACTCTACTCCCTTCCTAAACAGTACACTTAGGATATCATTTCATTGACTCCAGATTTCATTTGTTACTTGGAAATAGCACTCCTTTGAGGATAGTCTCTTAACTATCTTAACTGTCTTTGTTTTCTGCAGTTTCACTATATATATATATATTTATTTATTTATTTTACATTTACTCTACACGGGATTTGAATTTCTTAAATCTAAGGATGGTGGGCTTTCATCAATCCTAGAAAACTGTGTCATTATCTCATCAAATATTGCCTCTACCCGATTCTCTGTTTCCTTTTCCTAGAATACCAATCAAGCATAGGCTAGAACTTCTAAACATGATCCTCCTTTTCTTTAAACCTTTCTTGATATTTTCTACCTTTTAATATTTGCATTGAATTCTAGATAACTTCTTCTATCTTCAGTTCACAAATTCTCTGCGTTTATGGAAAATCTACTTCCACCATGTCTACTGCATTCATTAGTTTTGGTTATTATATTTTTTCACATCTTGAAGTATTCCATTCAATTCTGCTATGTCAATCCCTTTATAACTTCCTGTTTCCTACAGGTATTTTCAAGCTTATTTCTTAAAACACAGAAAGTGAAACTGTTCTATAATCTACATATAACAATGTCATCTGAAATATATAAGAGCTATTTTCTGCTGTATCCTGCTGTGTTTTCCTTACTGTGCCTTGTTTTCTTGTATGCTTTGTATGATGCCCAACAGTTGTGAAAGGTTGTTTGAAAGAGATTTCTGATGCACAGAATAAGGTGACTTTCTTCAAAAAGGATATAAATTTGCTTCCCCCAGCTAACAGGGCACTAGTTTTCTTGAATGTCTTGTATTATATGACTTGGGACGACGATTCCACACAATGCTGGTAACTTGGTTTACAATCTGTCAGATATGTTCTTTTACTCTTTTCTTGTTCTCTTCTTTCCCCTATCTGCTCAGTACTAAATATCTCTCCTTGCAATCCTTTGGGAGCAGGAGAAGGCAGTGGATTTCCTCTTTTCTTAAAGCCCCAGTTTAAAGGGGTTTGGGGGGGTATCTGTTAGGCTCATAAACCTAGAAGTGATCATTTTCCCCTTGATTCTGAATCTATCAGAACCCGAATCTCAGTTTTACAAACTGTTTTATCCAGACGGGCAAATGATTCAGGGTGGCCAGAGCTTTAAATATTTCTTTACCTTTATGTTCTTACCTTCTCTTCAATTTTGGCCTGGCATATTCCTTGAGCTCTTTGATAATGTAAAAAAGTTTTTTTGTTTTGTTTTTACAGTTTATCTAGTTTTTAGATGTCTTCAGCAGAAGAGTTGATCCAGATAACCTAGCCCAACAATATCAAAATTAAAAACAAATCAACCATTTTCTAATAATATCCATAAAGTTATTGGTTTTTGTTGATGCTTTTGCTTTCTTTTTTTTTTTTTTTTAGATGTAGGACAGGGTTTGGAAGTTCCTCAAAAAGTTAAACATACAACTTACTACACAATCCAAGAAATTCTACTACTAATTAGATACCCAAGAGAAGTGAAAACTTATACCCATACCAAAACTTGTACACAAACTTCATAGTAGCAAATGGAATACTATTTGGTCACAGAATGAAGTACTGATACAGCTACCATACGGATGAACCTTGAAAACATTATGCTAAGCGAAAAAGCTGGACAAAAGACCACATATTGTATGACTCCATCTATATCAAATTCCCAGAATAGGTAAATCCATAGACACAGAAAGTAAATTAGTTGCTGCCAGGATGTAGGGGAAGGAGGAGTTGGCAAGTGACTGCTAATGGGTACTGGGTTTCTTTTTGGGTTAATAAAAATGTTCTGGAATTAGATAGCGTTCATGGTTGCACCAACTTGGGAATGTACTAAGAACCACTGAACTGCATAATTCACACTGGTGAATTTTATGGTATACGAATTACATCTCATTTAAAAGAAGAGAAAAAAAGTTAATCTCAGGTATGTCTACCATATTTCAATAAGTAATTAAAATATGCATTCAATTTCACATGATAGTGAAGGATGTCTGGAGCAATTACTTATATAAAGACACAAGGTAATGTGACAGTACTACTACAGTGTATTAACCTGATGAATTAGGTTACTGAAAGCTCTGGGAATGTATACTAAGATCATGAAGTTATCATACTGGAAATCATATCATATTGTCCTAAGATGCATTAGTCCATCCTAATTAAAGTGTTGTCAGCATTTCTATTCAAGTAACTTTGTGTATTTACAGGACCCACCATAGTGGCCACTAGCTACACTAAGATGCCTTATGAGCATTTCAAGCTATCTCTCCAATTATCATTTATGTTCATGTGCAGAATACAAAGCTGCATAGGTTTTGCCGTTTACGAGATTATCCAAGACTGCATACACTGCAATAGAGCAGAGGTCCCTATACTTATCTTTTTAAGTATGTTTACTTCTCTAAAGGTTGGAAGTAATATATATTAGATGTGGAGGATGGGGAGATAAGGAAATAAAGTTATCATTTCCAGTGTTACAGAGTAAAAAGAATCACGTCCTACACATTGAGTGTTTCTTCCACTTAAATATATTTTATATTTTTGTCCCTACTAGATTTTATAATATTTGATGAAGTTTTAATTGAGTATCATAAATACTCTTCATTTATGATTACGTGAATGCTGAAGTACACAACACTACCTTTAGTTCCATTTTATAGGTCATTATTAAGCTGTGTGCTGAATCTTTACTGAGCACTGTGAAAAATACTAATGTTCCTTAGCAAAGTCTTTGCCTCAAAGATCTACAGTCTTTCTTGCTCTCTATGGACGCAGTTTCCTCATCACTTAAATGAAGTAGAGAACCAGATCAGAGTTTCTCAACTGTTTTATAACACACAAACCACTTTTCACAGCATTATTAGGTCAATTCTCTCTCTCTCTAATAACATATAATATATATTTTATAAATTATGCACTCAAATTTTCTATAAATCAATTTTTAAAAAGCATGATGTGTCAATATATTATATTCCTTAGAACACGGCCTAACCCCCCACTTTAATCTCCCCTCTCTATGCAAACCAAATGGAATTGCATTCCTCTTTCTATAATTCTCAACATTGCTAAAAACCTATCATAAGTAATAGGTGAGATAATTCAATTTATTTTTAAAAGCTACACACTTCTTTTAAAATACTGCTAATCTGCTGCCAGATTAATTTCTGTAACAATGATTTATCTGACTACTTAAAACTTTTAAACACCCCTCTAAAGGCTGCCCAATGCCCATAGGACAAATATTAAATACCACAGCTGGGTATTCAAGACCATCTATCAACTATATTCAATTTGTCTCCTCCTTACCTTTGATTACTCCCCTATGCAAAGCCTCTATCCCCTAAACATTTTGTATATGATGTAAGGTAAATACTGAGGCTTATTTATTTATTTTTCCCTATATGGATATCCAGGTTTTCCAGCACCATTTATTGAAAAGACTGTCCTTTTCTCATTGGTTTACCTTGGCTCTTTTGTCAAAAATTAATTAACCATGTATATGTGGGTACATTTCTGAGCTCTCTATTCTGTTCTATTGAACTACATGCCTATCCCTATGTAAACACCACACTGTCTGAATTACTTCAGTTTTGTAGTAAATTCCACAGGTGTAACATCTGGCTAGAATAAGCCAATCAGGACATTCTATCCTTTCTCTACCACTGTGTTTAGTGTTTTCAGAGTGGGAGATGGAGAGGCAAGTGATTTAAACAGTACAATTAGAATTAATTTTAGAACATCTGCTGCGGATTCTGGGACACAACTGATCTCTGATACTTTAGATTGATGCTCAAGAATATAGTAACCAATAGCCACATGTGGTTAAATTAAAATTTAAAAAGATTAAAAACTCAGGTTTTTCAGTTGCACTACACACTCAATAACCACACATAGTTAATGCCTACTATATTGGACAGCACAAATATGGAACATTTCCATCATCACGAATTCTATCATATAGTGCTGCTTTAGATGATGCTGTGTTCAGATATAAGGCCTAGAGAGGCCACTGCTATTTTATCAACATGAAAAAGCCAGTGTGAAGACAATGATGCATGGACAAAGGCAGAGACCTGGAGCCCCCTTGAACACAGCCTAACCTCTACCATGCTGCTGGAATTTTTGTTACATGACATAACCAATACCCCTATTTTTTTTTAAATTAATTAATTAATTAATTTATTTATTTATTTGACGGAGTCTCACTCTGTCAGCCAATACCCCTATTTTTAAGACCAATTTCAGTGAGGTCTTCTGTTACCTGCATCTGGAAGCAACCTAACTACTATGGTATAGTTTTCAAAATGCTTTCACATATATTATTTTAACTGATTACCAAAACTCAGTAAGATTTAAAAATTTAACGCTGTTCTCTCTGCCCTATTAAACATTGAGCTTAGTAACCCAGCACACTAATCATTCAATAAACAAATAATAGAGCAAATATATGATAGTTAGAATACTAAATACAGATAGTTACTTTACTAATAAGTGACATATTAAGTAGGATCTGAGAGTCTAATATCAAATAACTTTCACAAAGTATCTAAAATGTTATTTTATACTGTCCTGCAGAACATAACTGACAGGTTTTTAATAGACCAAAGTAACAAACCATTTTTAAAAACTTTATAAATGTGGAAAATTACAATAAAAGTATTTTAATTATATAATAGTATGGGATAATCCTATATGAACATGGGTGGCAGAAAAAAAGCAAGCTAATGTCTTTAATTCCTCTACAAATACTAGTTGCTATTTCTACGTTCTTTTTTCAGAGCATAAACATTTTTAAGGTTTTCGAGGTAGATTCTGGAAATAACACTTAATCCCAGAAATTACCACAAAATAAACCACTTATTTGAAAAGAAAATTTATATAAAAACAAAGCATGATAGAAAAATATTCCCCACTGAATCACAGGAGATAAAGTCCAACATGCATAATAAAGTTTTGGTTTATTCTAGAAGGCTTAAGCATGTAGTGCCTATTTACCAAGTTTTAAAAATCACTGACATTTTAAAATCAATATGGAAGGCTTATCTTCTCATGTTTTACAGCTAATGAACTAAAATGAGAACTATAGGAAACATTATTTGAGGAAAAAACCATAATCCCATTTAAATTACCTAAACATACAATGATATTCTTTATAAAAACATCCTTAGCATACACAATCAGTGAAAAACGTTAGAAATTTGAAAATCAACCAACTAAACAAAAACTTAGAAAATTATAAGGTATGGCTCATTTTCTAAAATACAGTTCATACTATCATTTGGATTTTTTTTTACCAGTACAGCACTGATGGCATAATTGTAAATTAAGAAGTTGAGTTATGACTAATCTATGCAAGAAGATATCTTTCTGTAGAATCTAGAGCCCTACTCTCTCTCTGAGAAGAGCCACAAAAATAACTTCAAAATAAATATGAAAACTATACAGCTGTCTCTTTAATTTTAAATTACGTGTTTGAAGTGCCAAGTTTCACAAAACCGTATGTCTGCATTAGCCATCTATATACAAGAGAACTGAAAGATCATTTAGACTATATACATCTTACTTTACAGACTGACACAGAACATTGAGAAACACGGGAAGCACCTAGTATCTTCTGCCCTAAATGAGCTTCTGGCTCGAATAGCAGTATAATACCTTATCTTATAATATTTGTATGCTTAATGATTAATATTTGATGAGAAACATAAAAATCTTGGCATTCTAAGGGTCTTAAATTGATATTGAAGTGTATCTAACAAAAGGACTTCTGTCATAAGATAATAAAATAGCCAGCATATCATCTTATTAGGAAAAAGGCAGCAATAGGGCCAGTTACCACTATATTCCCAGTGTTTAGCAAAATGCCTGGTACACAGTATGATAAACATCACTACAATAAATTTAAAATGTAGAACTATTACATTCAATATTTTTACCTCTTTTCTCTTCCTTTTTCTTCAATTCCCTTCAAAAAATTACCATACAGTTCCAACACAACTTACTGCTTGGGAAATGCAAGGAGAACCCTAAGCAGCTATTTTATTCAGCTCTTTCAGTGGCTATTCAAACCTGCAGGATAAAGTGAAGGGCCTTATATAGTTCATGAGGACCTGGTTTACTTCTCGGGTCTTAGTTATTCCACTCTTCACACTATACTACAGTGACACTTGGCTGATTTCAACTTCATACACTAACTGCTATGTCTCATTTCCTAATTTCCACATAAGCTGCCCCTCTGACTTACAGCATCTTTGTTTTCCATTTAGCATATCCTTTAAAGCAAGGGTCCCTAACCCCCGGGGCCACAGACCCTGTTAGGAACCAGGCTGCACAGCAGGAAGTAAGTGGTGGGCGAGTAAACATTACTGCCTGAGCTCTGCCTCCTATCACATCAGCAGTAGCATTAGATTCTCATAAGAGCACGAAACCTATTGTGAACTGCGTGAGCAAGGGATCTAGGTTGTGCATTCCTTATGAGAATCAAATGCCTGATGATTTGAGGTAGAACAGTTTCATCTCAAAACTATCTCCCAGTCCACATTCCTCCCACCCCCAATCCCCATCCCTGGTGCCAACAAGGTTGGGGGCTGCTGCTTTAAAGAACTCTGGTGATAGGATCACCTCTAGAGCAACTGTTCTCTGACCACTCTCTCGATCCTCTTTATCTCCTCTTCTCATTGGTCAAAAATTTGACCAAAGCATCACATATCTTCTGGAGAAAAAGGAACACTTTAACTGATAGTAAGTACTATTAATAAAATATTCAATCCCTGACACATATGACATAAAAAGAACATATAGATAGGTATTGATCAAGAATCACAAGAAATGTATTACAGAAAGGTGAGTTATATATACAGGTGATATCTATCATCTTCCCCCCCCCCAACATGAACTTTCATTTGTTTATCAATGATATCAACCTCTAATGGAGAAAAATATGAACCTCAAGAAAAATCACACTTAAGAGACACGTAGTCCCTTATAAAAAGCACATAAACAGAAACCAATAATTGTAAGATAATATTCAAATACATAGCAAAATAAAACTAGTAAAATTGAAATTACAAGAGCTATGGCAACTGCTGTGTGAGGTGATGGTGCAGTGACATGTGGCAAGCGGAGGAGAGCCATGAGGATTGTGTGCCTCACCCTGTGAATCATCATCCTGCTGCTTCAGGCTCTGTTAGGAATAAAAGAGCAGAGCAAGGAAC
Source organism: Piliocolobus tephrosceles (assembly GCF_002776525.5). Classification (NCBI taxonomy): domain Eukaryota; kingdom Metazoa; phylum Chordata; class Mammalia; order Primates; family Cercopithecidae; genus Piliocolobus; species Piliocolobus tephrosceles. Next base: position 128,930,106 of record NC_045439.1, read on the forward strand.
TGGGGGTGGAGGAAAGCTTTGTCTTGTCTTCAGATGTCTCACTATTTTTTCCCTTTCCCTGATGCTCCACTGCAGCCCTGTAAAACATTAGGCAAGCCTCTTAAATACTCCCTGTCTGTTCCATTCCTCATCTGTAACATGGGGAGAAAAGACGACTGGCTCACAAAGCCTCTTTGAGAATATCATGATACCGTCAGAAAATCCAAGCATAATCATGTTTCTACTTTTGTACAGTCAGCACTAGATGATCTTAGCAGATAAGTCATTTAACTTTCTTTTCTGTTCATCTGAGGAGCCAGATTCCACCTCTGACTCATCCCCACCACACGTCTCAAAGAAGCACCCCTCAAAGAAACTACACTCACACAAGCTCTTATAACCATGTAGAACTGAACTGAAATGTAACCCATTAGAAATGTATTCCTTAGGGGCAGGGCACACCAATACTGCATAATAGTTTGAATTACTTTTTAAAGGGTTTTAAAAATTACAGTTTGTGCTTGCTCACTGTTTGAAATTATTTCAGGGGATATTCTTGAGGATAAAAATGTTTAAAAAGCTGGATAGCCACTCCCAAGAAACTGTTAACCTGAAATTTTTAGTCTATAACTGCACTTTAAGGCAAGTTAATTCAAACTAATTCATGACTGCTTAGGCTTCATCTCAAAAGCTGCAGATTCAGTAGGTCTAAGGTGGGACCAAGAACTTGCATTCCTAGGAAGTCTCTGGGGATGCTGATGCTGCTGGTCAGGGTACTACACATTTTGAGGACCAGTGATTTTAAATAATGTACTCTCAAGTATGATCACTTTCACTACCATCTGCTTTTACTTTCTAATTGATAGATGGATCTTATACTGATTCCCTATCTTCCTTTCTTTTAGATGTTACTTCCAAATTCTTTTGTAACTTGAAAATAGGCAGGGATTTTTAAGACTCAAATAAACAGATTTTCTCTTTCTTCAGAATACAAATTATCAACATCTGACTTAATTTATCAATGCCTCCATTGCCTCAACGTGAAATAAGGGCAACAATAAGGATTCAATAAGATACTTCAAAGAAAGTCTACTAGACCATGTTAAGTGCTTAATAATATCTATTACTCTTACTGCTATTATCTTCACTAATTTTCTGTTCATTAGTGGAAAAAAAACTTATTCATGATTGCTATGTATTATACATTATTGGTATATGTATAAAATCTTATCTATTTATGGTAAAACATTCCAGAGCTCCACTGGATGCAGTAAACTAGGGAGCAAGGGGAAAGGTTAATGTCACAGACCTGGGTGCTCATCCTGGTTCTGCCACTAAACTGCTACATGACTCTAGGCAACTCATTTTAATGTGCATCCCAATTTTTGCTTCTGAAAAAGCTTACCTTGGGTATGAAGATTAAATGAGACCATGTGAGAAGAATTTTTTTTTAAGTACTGTAGTATTCCTGTGATGAAAAACTCCTCTCTTTGGGAATAGTGCACAAGATACTAACAAGAGAGATAAACGGCCATGACCCTTTTATTTACATCCTTAAATGACAGCACAATAATCTGAATTGTCACACAAATGATTTCAGAATGTTGCCCAGTCATGGCTATTTTTAAAAAATTATAAGCAGAAATATTTAGTATTTTCAATATTTATGCCAAATGACAGGAAAAAACATGGATACAAAAGTAATCTCAAGTGTTTTTTAGGTAGCATCTGCTAAAATCCTCATTTGTTGCCTTTTAGTATAATTGTTCTTTTGACGCAGAATCCCAAAGCCTCTATTGGCTCTAGGCTTTTATTTAGTATAAATTCTAATTACACACATACACATGTGTATGAACAATGGCAACTGCTTGTGTTGGTAATTTCCATCTGTAGTTTCCTATACTCTAGGACATATCTAATATTCCTGTAAAATTATATAATATAGTTTATAATTTTTAATCTTAATTTTACTGAAAAGAAAACTGAGGAGTTTTAACATTTTCTTCATACATTTAAATTAAATTACTACATTTTATAGGACCAAACAAAAGTCTGTCACCTATTTTTGTATCAGTGCTTAATAACTTGAAAAGATAAAATGTATGTCTTTGACAACATTCTTTGTGGAATGTCACCTAATGAAATATGGGAAATAAAAGTTATAAAACTCAGGTTTTGTAAGAAATATACTACTGAAAAGCAGGGTAGAAACATTTTAAAGTCAGATGTATTTTAAGCACAGCAATATTCTTCATTTCAAAGAAATTGAGTTATGAAGTCTCTTATGAATCTCACCCTAATGGCAATCTCTTAATTTACTAATGTATAAGTTTGCTTTTTCACATATTCAGCTTTCTTAATGTAGGAGATATATACATCCTCAAGACAATGCAGACCTTAATTTAAAATACCTAAATGCAATTTAAAATACGTAAGTACAAATTAAAAAATTAAAGCTGCATAGAAATAATTTTTAAAATTTTATCAACTCTAACCAAAGTTTTAAAAATTGATTAAAATTTTAAATTTAAGAACTACTTTAAAAGCATAATTAATATAAAATGAGACAGAACAAAGATAGATGGATTTAAGTTTACAAATAAAACTGAAACAGAAAAATAAGAGCACCATGTCTACCTGTTTATAATCAACAATACTCAAATATCAACTACTTTTAATATATTATATTAATTTTATAGTACTGCCACAAAACACACTATATTTAACTCTCCAGACCTAATACATGTGCATCCTTGTACTACAGACTACACAGGTGTGGTTAACAGCATATCTTCACAGTACATCCTCAAAGGGCTTGTATACTGGATACAATAGAAAAGGAATATATCCAATGAAGACGCCACGTTAATCTACTCAAGACTTTGTCAAAGCATATTTCAGTAATATAGGGAAAGTAAAATCCTGCTGATTTTCAAGACTAACATACATGCAAATGGAAATATGTGGAGTCAGGTTATAGGCCTTACGAAAGCTGTTGTTTTCAGAGTTTGTGTCATCGTTGGTCATATAATGACACAAACTCTTAAGTATATTGGTCATGTACTTTAGAAAACACTCTAAAGTAGATCACTTATAACTGTTTATGCCTCTATTTTCTCCTGATGTTTTCAACCACATGAGATGGTTAAGGAGTCCAGAACCTTATCACCAACCTGTTCAAAGTTTTTATAAATATACATAAAATCTTCTGTTGGTAAAAGTATATCTCAATGGTTTATAAAAATATGGGTAGGAAGAATAATCTTCTGGCTTGAATTAGGAATCTCTAAATAAGATCAACTTGCAAAGCACATAGAAGCCCCTCAAATATTTGTCAAATGAGTAAATGGGCATCAAAAAGCCTGCTTCCCATTAATACAACTGCCTGAAAGGAAACTGTGAAAAAGGAAAAAATGGTATTCCAAAAATATCCTTAAACGAGATACTTGTAAAGCGCTTTGTAAAAACTAGGGCCCATAGGGAGCTCTATGTAAGTAACTTCATTACTGTTATCCCGTAAACTTAATTTGGACCACAGCAAACTGTATAGATAGATGCATCGGCCTAAGCCATTACACCACTGGCAAAAAGAACTCATATGTGAATTGCACTACTAGTGATGACGTAGGTTGCATCTTCTTTATATGTGAAAAAAGGCCTATCTTACAAGTTTACCAACCACTCTCATAAAAGTGGACTCAGTAAGACATTAATAAGAAGTGCGAATTAAGCCTTGTAATTTATCCTACCACAATAAATTAATCCCTAATAATCTGTCTTCTATCTACTGTATTTCTATAATTTAGAACTTCACAAGGAACTATTAACACGATTCATTTTAATTTATTTTGAGGAAATGCAAATAAAAAGAAAACATCAAAATCCCAATTGACAATTGAGCTGCAAAAGTTTTCCTTCATATTGAAACAGACTGTAATATAGGAGACTGCTTAAAAAAATGTTTGGGATCTGCTCTCTTACACTTTGCTGACCACAACAGAGATGAAGATTGAGGTAGTTTGAAAATCCTATGAGGATTAAATCAGACTGCATTCTCCGTATTCTCTAGGGAAGTAAGCTTTAGGCATTGTGAAGTACCCTCAACTTCCAGGGACCAAGAATAACAACTACTGCAATGAAAGAGCAGAGTAGTTAGGGTTAAGGAGGTGGTTGCCTCTATAACGAAATTAGCTAGAATACTTATTTGCTGACATTATCAAAGTCAGTTCCATTGGTTTGAGTTGAGGCAGTGTAACTTTTGATGAGACATTTAGATTTATAACCTAAGAAGCTATCTTAAACACAACAGGCTTACTCTCCATTTCAAGGAAATCCAGTTACGAAGTCTCTTAACAAAGCTTACCTGAATGATCCCCTAATTTACAAAATCACAATACAAAATGTATTCATGACATATAACAGGGGAAAGGTCTACTATACAGTGTTATAAATAAATGATAACATATAACATAAATGCTAAATAATATAATTTATAAATGACGTAAATATAACTGCATTAAGGGGTTTAGCTAAAGATATAACCATTTAGTTTAATCAAAGTTATCAACAAAAGCAAAATAAAAAATTTCATATACAATTCGGGGAGGTAAACAGCAGCAAGCCCCGTAAATAAAACTGTGGCTAAGTCAAGCAATAGAGATGAGTCCCAGCTGTAATTATGCTATACTTTTACTTCTCATTTGAAAAAATGGCTAAAAAGTAACAAAAGTTGTTTTTAAAATGTAAGTAATAGTTTTCATGTGTGTAGTAATGGTATCAATCACTGCCCAAAGAGGGACAGTTAAGGCAAAGAAGTATAGAGGAAATTTAAAATGCATTTTTGGAACAATAATAACTTGTGGAGGCAAATAAATTAGATTCCTATACAACAAAAAAAGCTAAATTATCTTTAATTTCAAATATCAGAAATACAATCTAGATTAGGACTCCATTTGTTCTTTTTCAGTTGTTCCACAAAATCCTCACATGGTTAAATGCCTAACTTAATACTTTTCTATTAAAACTAAGCCAAAACATGCATCTTTCAAGTAATAAAAAACTCCTCCACTGAATAAATATAAAATAAAACCTCCAAATATAAACAAAAGAGACAAAAGTAACTATGAAGCTAATTTAAAATGTGATTAGAAATACACATGGAAAAGTTATCTCACGGAAGATCTTGAAACAGAGAAGATATAAAGGGGGAAGTATACTGGTTTCCATTTTGAAGGTTTTATTGTAAAACACTATTTCTGAGAAGATCATTCTAATAATAAATCCTTTTCTTTTTAACTTAATTAGGTTGGTAGAACTATGAGAGCTATCAAATAGGCAGCAGATAAAGAAAATGAGGACTTTCTCCTCTTCCCCAACTAAAGCACTATTAACAAAGCAAATATTATTTACACGATTGTTGTTTTCTTAAGTGTTTGAAGTTGTGAGTTGTCAATGACATAATGAAATGATTAAGATATATCAAAACTGTAACTTCATACTGTTCAAAAATGATAAGTCTCTTACAATATTAATTTTAAAACTCATACAAAATAACTAATCATAGATGAAATGCTAGATTATGCTGGTATACATGGTAAAACAAGAGTTTACTTTGTCTGAATGAATAGGATATGTTTAAAACACAAGTGAGTCGCCATACAGCAATCACTCTTCTAAGAAATGATTCAGAGAAAAGACACGTATATACCTAATTTATGCTTTAGATGTAAAAGTCATTCTGACAGTTAATGCTATTAAAATATTTCAGTATTACTTGCAATTCACGTATTACTAGCAATTCACGCATTACTAGATATGTTACCTCAACAATATCCGAGTTGGTTCTGCTTTCATGAGGTTCATTATATTCTGTATACTTGAGAAGAACTTTGTCCATATCAGTGCTAGCATATTGAAACAGTTTGTTAGAGCTGTTGAAAATGATGAGTGCTATTTCACAGTCACAGAGCACACTAAGTTCATAGGCTTTCTTCATTAATCCAAACTTTCTCTTTGTAAAAGTGACCTAAACAATAAAAAAGGTATATTTTTATTAAAAGCATTAGTAGTACTTGAATATGGACTATCTAAAGATGAATCTTCTTCTTAATACTGAGCCAGATTTCAAAGATGGAAAAGGTTCCTAGCTTCATGCTCCATATGAGCCTTCCCTCTCCCATTGTGCTACAGTCCTACATTTGTTTTGTATATGCAAGCTCTCTGACAGAGCTGGCTCCTGGGGAAGTATTTCCTTATCCTTGCCTGCCACTCCACTACAGAAGGGAAGAACTGCAGAAGGAAACAGTTGATCCGTGTTCCCTTATCATTCAGTTAAAATTGTTACCATCAGAAACCCCAAATCCCAGCCAGGTAATGTAGCATCAGCCAGACTTTAACCCCTAAACAACTAAATACATCCACTAATCTAACATATTTCTCCTCCCTCCCAAGCCCTTCTCTACTGTATCCACTGAAATTCAGAGTTTGGGATCAGCAAATTCCCCAGAGTCCTCAAATTCTTCTTTAACTGTTTCTTTCTTTAACTGAAACCAGTTACCTGAAATCCTCTCTAACAGAGACCCCTCCCCCACCCCGCCAAATTGTATTTACATCCCTTATACTGACTGAAAGCCCTAGAAGAGATGTCTTTTTATGCTCTGTAATCTCTCTTCGACACTGCTTTTCTTTCCCTCCCCTTCAAAAACTTCAAATATTTTGAAGCTCATGCCATATAAAAATTATGCCACCCAACAACCCTCCTTGGGGTGAGCAAGAGTTACCCTTGATCCCTCTTCTTCTAATAAGGGATGGGAAAGGAGTGCGAGGGAACTCTCTGCACTTTCTGCTCAATGCTGTTGTGAACCTAAAACTTCTCTAAAACATAAAGTCTATTTAAAAAATAGTATTTGAAAGGTCAGTAAGAATGTACTTTTGAATAATCTTTGGAATTGTGAAATAACATAAAGTTCAGCAATTTTCCCCATGGATATCTATCATATGATTTTCTTCCTATAACTTTAACTATTAGGCTAGACTTAAAATCAGTTATTGCAGTAGCTATTAAAGAAGTAGAGGATCTTCAGTATCATGAAAAGCGATTACAGCCACTAGAAATTTTTTTCACAGGCATAACTTTAATATCCTCTTTCATTACAGGTATAATACGGACATGTAAAAGCAAAACAGCAACAAAATTCACTTCACATGTACAATTCAAAGACATTTCTGTATTTTTTCAGTCTGTTTTATTTCCTATGTAGCATGATAAAATTAAACAGTAGTACGGTAGTTCAACGGCTTTCACTAAATTTAAGCAGAGTATCTGTTTTCTCCCTATAGTAACACCAAATTCATTTAACATCTACACATCTTAGCATTTAATCACTTTAATCACTCTTAATTTTATGTAGATCTAACCTCATTAATAGTCTCAAAACCTTATGTTTCCTCTGTATTTCTCAAGTGCACAAAGCACAATACTCCAGGTATTATACGACCGCTCATATATTCTGTTAGCTAGTAAATCGAATGAAAATAGAGTTGAGAACGTTCTTTAAATTTTCATTTAACAAGAAAATTTAACTAGCCAATACAATCTAGTCTGTTCAAGATATATATTTACGTGTAAATTGTGTCATATATCCAAATCACCTTTTACGAATTATCTTTGAATACTGGTCTATATTTGATACTTTAAAATTCTCAGCAGGGCGCAGTGGCTCACGCCTGTAATCCCAGCACTTTGGGAGGCTGAGGCGGGCGAATCACGAGGTCAGGAGATCGAGACCACTCTGGCTAACAATGCGAAACCTCGTCTCTACTGAAAATACAAAAAATCAGCTGGACGTGGTGGCAGGCACCTGTAGTCCCAGCTACTCAGGAGGCTGAGGCAGGAGAATGGCGTGAACCCAGGAGGCAGAGCTTGCAGTGAGCCGAGATTGTACCACTGTACTCCAGCCTGGGGGACAGAGCAAGACTCCGTCTCAAAAAAAAAAAAATTTCTCAATATAAAACAGATACAAGTAAAAAAAACCTCAACATCTGTTGGTGTACTTGTTTTTACAAACAGATTTGGGAACAAACAAAAACAAAATAGAATACAATGGAGGAAAGCAATAAGGAAAGGAATGAAAAAATACTATCACTTATGACAAGAGTATTAGGCCTAGAAGATTAGATTATAACAAAATATAACAAGTCACAAAGCAAGAAAACAAGCTGCTAAGAGTCTACATTTTGCCTCAATTTTAGTGTTTTCAGTTCAAAAGAAGTTTTTGGTTGTCATACAGAGATTTTCCTTCTACATATAGCTAAGACATCTAAAAGTGAAAAATCAGTAAAAGCCAACTAATTAATTAGTACCGTGTTAATTACTAATTTTACAATATAGCCACGTTTTAGTTCATAAATTTCACATGAAAGAGGTAACGTAATCTAAAATTAGGCTACAGAATACTAACTACATAATTAAAACTCAAGATTCAACTTTATTATTCTAATATTTTTAAACTGATGATTTTAATTACATTAAAATGATGTAAATTCTTTATATAAAGAAATCACAAAATTTAGTTTTAAATTCAAAATGGAATAAAGTCGTGTTTACTCCTCTCTACTCCTCTAAAAACATGCATACGTACACATACATACATACATAATAAAAAAGAGACTGGCCTTTCTTCAAGGAAAGTAAGAATCCCAAACTACAAATTTTCATCTGCCAGATTTGATGAAACTTAGATGAAAATGAAAGTGGATTCAGAGAATTCACACTGAGTTCTTCACAAAAGTGGCAATGTCCTCTGAGAGGATCCTCTGATTAGTGCTAGAAGATTCACAAGTGTGAGAAGTCCATGAAATAAGAATCTTGTTCTAAATGTAGAACGCCAGTAAGGTGAAAACAAAGCAAATAAAGAAAATAATTTTATAGGAAAGCTATTTCTGTTAACTCATACCTAATTGCCAAAACTGTCAGAGATCACAGATCTAAAATGTGAGCTGGTATGGCTCAGAAAATAATGAGAAGAGAAAAAAAATCAAATCATAACAGAGATTTTTAGCACAATAATAAAAATCAAACAATCAAAACAGAAAACTAAAATGAATAGCAAAAAGTTGTTTGTATTGTTGACAGATAATGAAGACACCAAAAAAGCCCAGAGCAATTGGCAAAGGGAAAATATTTATTAAAAAATAAAATACAGAAAGGCCATACCATCTCTTAAAAAAAGTGACAAGGAATAATCAAATTCATGGCATATTCAGATTAAGTTACTGAATGTCAAGGTCAAAGAAAGAATATCGTGTACACCAAGGAAGGAAGTGGGTCACTTTTAAGAAGGGAAAAAACTCAGTCTGGTGTTAGAATTCTGGCAACATTCAAAATCACAAGACCAAATCTCTACGATGTTCTGGGGAAAATAAATAGGGCCTATACCCAGAACGTTAGACCTAGCCAAGTTAGACTTCAAGTATAAAGACAATAAACATTTTCAAACTTAAAAAAACTCAGGAAGTATAACACCTACAAGCCCTTGTTAGGGGCCAAAAAAAAAAAAAAAAAAAACAACAACAAGCATTACTTGCTGAAAAGAAAAAGTCATCTGAGTAGAATATAAGTTGAAAAAAGTTCAATGCTGCACACTCAGCTTCTAAAACAAAGATACTGTGTGGCTGTGAGTCGGTGCTAAAAAAAATTTGTTGAATAAATCTGTAAAGGAATAATGAAAAAACAGTGAGAAACTCCAGAGGTTATGCTGGAAAATGTACGGGGTAATGGGTATGGAGGCTTGTATTCTGGAGAAGAAATTGGCCAGTGGGATTATGAGAAGACAATTTTTTTTTTTTTTTTTGGAGACAGAGTCTCACTCTGCTGCCCAGATTGGAGTGCAGTGGCGTGATCTCGGCTCACTGCAAGCTCCGCCTCCCGGGTTCACACTCCATCCTCCTGCCTCAGCCTCCTGAGTAGCTGGGACTACAGGCCCACCCTGCAACGCCCGGCTAATTTTTTGTATTTTTTTTTAGTACAGACGGGGTTTCACCGTGTTAACCAGGATGGTCTGGATCTTCTGACCTTGTGATTGACCCACCTCGGCCTCCCAAAATGCCGGGATTACAGGCGTGAGCAACCATGCCTGGCCAAGAAGACAAATTTTTAAAACAGCAGTTTGGGTTCAACTTGTGCTTCTCACCTCTGCTGCTTGGAACACTCAATGCCTGCCACATCACAAGAGAATTAGCAGCCATGCTGATGCAGACAGACGCCCTCCAGAATAAAACCTGAGCAATACAGAAGCTCTGCTGGAGACAGGAGTTGAAGATATCAGGTAGAAAATGACTAACCTCTGGCAGTGTGACTTCTCAACCATTCTTACTCAGAACCTCCAAGTTTGGTGGATTACCAGGTAAATAAAGTATCTTCTTCCAATGTTCTTTTCCCTGGGGGGCTCTGTGTGGAGCTGCAATCAGAGTTCTTGGCGGATACTATGACTTTTGTGATGGCTAGGGCCCTCTAACAAATTTATATGATCAACTAGGATCATGTAAACTAGTACAAACATATCCAAGATCACAGGGAATAAAAATCAACTAGACTGGTGAGTTAAGAGATGTAACAAACTAGATAAAAAACCAATATCCAACCTTTTATACTATCTATAAAAGACATACCTAAAATATAAGTAAACAGTAAGGATGAAAGTTAACACAGAGTTCCAGACCTATCAAGAAAATACTGGCTGGGCGCCGTGGCTCACACTGTAATCCCAGCACTTCGGGAGTACCAGGCAGGAGGATCACTTTAGCTCAAGAGTTTGAGACCAGTCTGGGCAACATGGTGAGACCTCATCTCTGCAAAAAGTACAAAAACTAGCCAGGCATGGTGCACATACCTGTAGTCCCAGTTACTCTGGAGGCTGAAGCAGGAGGATTGCTTGAGCGCAGGAGGTCAAGGCTGCAGTGAGCCATGATCATGCCAATGCACTCCAGCCTGGGTAACAGAGCAAGACCCTGTCTCAATAAAAAAAAGAAAGAAAAGAGGGGAGGGGAGAAAGGGAGCGAAGGAAAAAAAGGGAGTAAGGAAGGAAAAGAAAAAAAGAAAAGGAAAGGAAGAAATGTGTAGCTATATCAAGGTGAGGTAAGGTAGATTTAAGACAAACACGCCTTACTGAGGATAAAGATGGTCAATATGTATGGCGAAATTCGCCAAGAAGGTACAACAACTCTAAATATGTGCAAGCCTAATGAAATAGTCCCAAAATGTGTAAAAACAGTATGTATTAAACGAATAAAATATACAGAGAAATTGACAAATCCACCATTGTGGTGAGTACAATTATTGATAGATCTCAGTGAATGAAAAACAAAAGTCACAAAGAATACAGAAGGTTTGAACACAACAATGAGAGTGATCTGAAAGATATATGGAGACGCATGCATCCAACAATTAAAGAATACATATTTACCCAACTCCACTTGGAACATGTAAAAAATCAATCATGATTTAGGAAATAAAGTAAGTCTTAACACACTTAAAAAGGCTCACAATCTACGGAAATAAGGGCAATATAAACCACTATAAAGCACTGTGATAAGCCCTGTCATAAAAGTGTTTACAGAATGTTTTGGTAAAGACTGAAAGATACTATCTGAAACAGAGACAATACATATAGAGTATCCAGAATATGTAAAGAACTGAGAGAAAAAAATCAAAACCAACAACCCAGCACAAAATAAGCAAACCACAAAAACAGGTTGCATTTCACTTTCCTAAGACCAGAAAAAACAATAAAATAAAATTTAAAAAGGGACAAAGACAGAAAAAACAGAGTTTTAAAAGAAAAGAAGACAAGACAGAAAGAAAGAAGGAAAGGGAAAGTATATGGGCAAATAGGAATTCTCATACTAACTTACTACAGTGTATCTAGTACAATCACTTCGGAAAGCAACTGGAAAACATGGTAAAGGTGATGATGGACATACTCAGCCTAGCAATTCCTTCTAAAAGTATTTATCACAGAGCAACTTTTACCCATGTATAAAGAGACAGGTTGACAGATGTATACTGCAACACCATTTATAACAGTAAAAATTAGGAACAACATTAATTGTTCTTTGATAGAAGTATTGATGAATTAAGAATATTTATTCCTACAACTAGCTGTACTGAATGAATAAAAGCAGATGGATCTAAAACACTACATTGTGTGCAGATGAAAGCAAGTACAGATGCAAACGTCATTATATAAAACTTTAAACCCATGTTGAAACAATATTAAATAATACCTGTAAAAAAAAAAAAAAAACAAAGAAAATACAATGTAAATTCATGACAGGGGTTATCATGATTAGGAAAGTAGGAAGAGACTAGGAAAAATTATAAAGAGGACAGTAAATCTCTAATTTTTTTCACTTTATAAATAAAAATAAAAATATATAACAAATGTGTCAGCACTGACCCTTTTGGATAATGAATATAGCAATCCCTGAAGTACTGTTCTCTGTATTCTACCTTTGGAACCTTTAGAAAAAAAATTTCTTTCTAAACTGCTTTCTTTTTTTTTTTTTTTTAAGTATATAAGGATGTCTGCTTCTAGGTTAAAGGGAGTAGTTGTTGCAAGTCCATAGAACCCACTGAAATCAACTAGTAAAACAGAATGAAATATAGCCAATATCTGTTTAAAGATATCAGAAAGCTGCTGAAGCAGGAAGACTGGAGATGCTAAGATTCTATAATATCTTTCACATACAAGGTCTGAAGACTCATTAAAAAACCACTAGACATGTCAAAAGACTGCATCATATAATTGAGAACAAAGAGAAAAAGGGATCAGATATGGACCTACAGGTAATCCAGATATAGCTGTTAGCAGACATGAACTTAAAGATAACAATGGCTAATATTTTTTAAAAATAGTTTTAAAATGGAAAAAAATGCATGAAAAGATGGGCTATTTCACATAAAAATGAAAAATCAAAAAGAAATTCTAGAATTGAAACTATATTATCAGAAATTAAGAACTTATTAGGCTGTTTCATCAGTTAATTTTAAAAAGCAGAGAAAGGCTTACTAGAAAATAGATTGCTAGAAAATAAGTAACTAGAAAACATTCAAACTGAAGTACAGAGGAAAAAAGGAGTAAAAAATACAGGAGGACAAAATACATAAGAAATGTATGGGACACAAAACAGTTATATGTAACTAGAATCCCAGAGAAGGAAAAAAATAGGACACAAGCAATATCTGAAGACACATGCCCCTTGTGGGTCCATCACAGTAAAAATGTATATTAACAAAGGAAAAGCAAAAGGCTTCAAAGCAACAAAACAAAAAAAAGCACATTATCTTTAAAAAAAAAATTTTTTTTTTAAGATCAAAAGCTGGCCTCTCAACAGAAATGAATGGAAGTTGGAAGACAACTGCTTCAAAGTACTAAGAGAATAAAACTGCCAATCTAGAATTCTACAACCAATAAAAACAGCTTTCAAAATGATGATACAACTAAAAAACAATTAAAAATTACACAAAGGATTTGAATAGACATTTTTCCAAGGAAGATATATAAATGTCCAATAAGCACATGAAAAGATGCTCAACATCATTAGCCATCAGAGAAATGCAAACTAAAACCACAAGTACCAGTTTATACCCATCACGATGGCTACAATAAAAAAGATAGGGCTGGGGGCGGTGGCTCATGCCTGTGATCCCAGCACTTTGGGAGGCCGAGGTGGGTGGATCAAGAGGTCAGGAGATCGAGACCATCCTGGCTGACACGGTGAAACCCCGTCTCTACTAAAAATACAAAAAAATTAGCCAGGCGTGGTGGTGGGTGCCTATAATCCCAGCTACTCGGGAGGCTGCAGCAGGAGAATGGCGCGTGAGCCTAGGAGGTGGAGCTTGCAGTGGGCTGAGATCCCACCACTGCATTCCAGCCTGGGCAAAAGAGTAGGACTCGGTCTTACACAGGAAAAACAAACAGACAAAAAGACAGACAGACAATAACAAGTGTTGGCTGGGATGTGGAAAACCTAGAATGCTGACACATGGCTGGCAGAATGCAAAAATGGTGCAGTCACTTTGGCAGTCTGGCATTTCTCAAAATGTTAAACTCAAGAGTTACCATGTCATCTAGCAATTCTTAAGTACACTTTTATATACTTAGCAGCAAATATGCAGAAAATAAAATTTGAGAAGAAATGTAATAATGCTTTAGAAAATCAAATACCTACTAATAAATATAACAAAAAATGTAGAAGACTTATTTTGAAAACTATCAGCCATTAAGGAGCGAATTAATGAAAACCAAATGAAATATAAACATGTTCATAGATTATAAGACTTGACACTGTAAAGATTTCAATTCTCCCTAAATAGATCCATACATCCAGTGGGAAAAAAACCCCTAAATTCCAGTAGGTTTTTTGTTTTCTTAAGTGAACACTGACACTTGATTTCATTTGGATATTCTGAAAAAGATCAAGAATAGTCAGCTGGTTCTGCAAAAAAAAAGGTGCAGAACTACACTACCAGATATCAAATTATAGTAATTAAAACAGTGTAGAATTAAGCCAGGATATACAAATAATCAAATGGAACAAAATAGAGAATTCAGAAACAGTTTCACATACATACGGTTATTCAACTCATGCTAAAGGCAACTCTGTCATACAGTGAGGAAAGGATGGTTTTTGCAATAAATTGTACTGGGACAACTAAATATCCATCTGGAAAATAACAAATTCTGACCCCTACACCTCAAACCAAACACAAAAATAAACACCAAATGGATAACAGGTCTAAAACATGAAAGGTTAAAAAAAACAAGAGTTCTTACAGAAGAAAGCATAGAAGAATAGCTTCATGGCCTTATGGTAAGTAAAGATTTCTTAAACGTGACACAAAAGGCACTAGTCATAAAGGAAAGGGGAAAAAAAGGTAAATGGGAAACCATTAAAATATTACTGATTTTTTAAAACATTAAGAAAGTGTAGGCCTGGTGTGGCGGCTCATGACTGTACACCTAGTGCTTTGGGAAGCCACGGCAGGAAGATTACTGAAGGCCCAGAGTTCCTGATGATTCTGGGCAAAACATCATCTCTACAAAAAATAAAAGAATGGTACCTGCCTGTAGTCCAAACTACTCAAGAGGTGAAGATGAGAGGATCATGTGAGCCCAAAAGTTTGAGTTACAGTGACCTATGATCACACCACTGCACTCTAGCCTGGGCGTCAGAGCAAGACCCTGTCTCTAAAATAAAATTTTAAACAAGAAAGTGAAAAGGCATAGTTTTAGAGTTAATATTTATAATGCATATCATGGACAAAACACTCATCTGATTATATAGAATGCATATTAATAATAAAAAAGCAGACAGCCCATTAGAAGAAAACAAAATGAAGTGAATAGACGAGTCACAAAAGAAGATATATATCTAAATGGCCAATAAAAATATGAAAAAGTGAGCACCTTCATTAGACATCATGGAAACTTAAGATTAAAGTAAATTACTATTGCTCACCTACCAGAATGACTAAAATGAAAAGGACAACACCCAGTATTGCTCAAGACTGGAGCAGCCAGAACTCTTACACACTGCCAGCAGAGTGTAAACTAGTAGAACTACTTTAGAAAACTTCTGTCAACTACTAACCAAATGTATAACTTTATGACTCAGCAATTGCACTCCTATTTACCCAAGTGTTCATGTATACTATCGAGAATATTCAAAATTACAGCCTTCATAATAGTACCAAAGTAGAAAGCAATCCAAATGTCCATTTACGATAGAAAAAAGTAAATACATAAATTGTATTCTATTGACACAATAGGTCATCATCAATGAAAATGTACAAGATATATTTACATATATCTACATGCAACAACATTGATAAATTTCACAAATGTAATATTGTGCAAAAGAACACACACTGTTCATATAAATTCAACAACAGATATAATTAATCTACAGTGTTACAAGTCAGAATAACGACTTTCCTTGGGGCAGGGGGAAACAATTGGAGACAGGATAAACAGTGCCTCTCGGGTGATGCTCTGGGATATGCTGACTACATGGTCTTGTTCTTTGTGCAAAAATTCACTGAACCACACTCTTAGGATTTCTGAATTTTTCTTAATCTTATACTTTAATACAGTTTACTTTTTAAAAAGTGTTTTAGATAAGGAAGGACAAACATAAGGTTTCACCAGAAGCTTCTATGTTTTACTTCTGGTGAAACATAAGGTTTCACCAGAAGTAAAGTGAAGCAGCTCTTTAAGTGTATGATACTGTCACTCCTCTACCACCCACAAGATTGTGTAGAGTTCCAATGATGAAGTGTGATTTTTATTTTGCTAATTCACACCTGTAATTCAAAACTCTTATTTGCTACTACCTCCTCCAATAAATAGTCCCTAAATCACTCCATCAGAAGTTAGTGGTTTCTTCTATAAACTTCTCCCAGTATCTGAGATTACTTCTATTTGCCACATATTTAGAGCTCCTGTGTAGGCTATATATTTTTAGTGAGTTTCCAGGACCTAACACAGTCTCTTGGGATATCTGAATCTGGACAAATAAATGACATCTCTTTTCTTCTGCAAATATACACTTCTTCTCCCTTTCATGAAGAAACATGAAACTTTTAACTCAAATTCTAAAATCAATAAAATTAAGATACTCTTTTAGTTTGTGACAAATTGTTTCTGTGTCTAATTTAACCTGAAAAATAAACTTTCCAATTATTTCTTTTATGTCTTTTCTCCACTCTTTGCTGAAATTACCTGAGACAGAAATTCAGATAGTCCTTGTCCCTTCTGGCAGCTAGGCAAGAAGCTGACACAGCAGCTAAGTCCAACGTAAGAACAGGCTCACATTCTAGTTGCTTAGCGGCAGTATCCATCTTTTTGACAAGGTCATTTCCTCAACTCAAAAAGTTCCATTACACAGTCACCTACACATTCCTAAGCTACTCTTTCCCTCTAAAAATGTAAATCCCTTCCATAGGTAGGTCCAGTTTAGCTATGTCCAATTTAAACATGACTATCTACAGAATAATGAGGGCTCAAGAATTTTATGTGTCCTCCAGTTCTCTGCTTGTATGTTATTCCCCAATAAACCCTATTTTATATGTATACTGCATATATTCATGAAGCAGGTCCCTATGCCTCCTCTATACTTCCTAATCCTCAGATTGTGAAGGGAAGATAATTTGCAGCCTTGCTTGGAATCATTCCTTTGGAATAATAGCATGGACAGTTTACCAATCTTTCCTATTGTAACAACCTTCATAATGAATCATACTGTGTGGGCCTTATGTCTTTGTTGAACAATCTTCATGAGTTGAAACCAGGGCCTCCTCTTTAATTCAGTCTATGGGCAACCCTCATCACTCCCAGCAACTTCCTTACAGGCTGCTCAGTTGAGTTTTATCTCCAATTATATCTATATTCCAGTGAATTACTACTCAGATTCTGCAGAACACATCTTCAGTTTTGTTCTGTTCCTGGTAAACTTTCTGAAACCACCTGTTCTTGAAACTTTTCCTGATATGCAACTTTCCCAGAGACAGCATCTCTCCAGTAGTTCCTTTATAATATGCTATGAAATGATTTTTCCTTCTTTCTTCTGAACTAAGGAGTTGGTAAACTTTTTCTAAAAGTGCCAGAGAGTAAAGATTTTAAGCTTATGGACCATATAGTTTCTGGGGCAACTACTCAATTCTGTTGTTATAATGCAAAAGCAGCCATAGACCATATGTAAATGAATGAGCATAACTGTGCTCTAATAAAACTTTATTTACAATAACAGATGGCCAGCCCATGGGCCATAGTTTGTTAAGCCAACATTAGACACTTAAAACTTCTGGCCTCTTCATATGCCAGCATCATTATAATTACCTTGAGAATCTGTAATTTACCCACACTGGTACCATAAAATAACTTCAATATATTTTATCAATTAAAACTGAGGTACATACATAAATTTATAAATATTTGCAATAAGTATAAAAAAATTCTCATTATATATTGGTTAACTAGAAAATTTAACTGACTAGAACATTCACTGATAATCATAGTTAACTTAGCTACTACCTAATTATAAAAATAGATAACTTAAAAATAATCAATATAAAAAGACTAACAGTCAAATATATAATCAAATACACAGAAGACTAAGTATCTTATGAAAAATCTATACAATGGACAGTAATGGTGGGGACTGTGGTGATTTTACTCTTGAGTATCTATGTTTTCTGTGACATATATCTATAATAAGGAAGTCTCTTTAAAGCAGATGATGAAAAGACACAATTTTATGATTGTTAGAATTTTTCATTTAATCTGTAACTAAAAATATTTAGACTTTAAGTTTAAGAAAAACCCAACCATTCTGTCCTAG
Organism: Piliocolobus tephrosceles; assembly: GCF_002776525.5. Taxonomy (NCBI): domain Eukaryota; kingdom Metazoa; phylum Chordata; class Mammalia; order Primates; family Cercopithecidae; genus Piliocolobus; species Piliocolobus tephrosceles. The sequence goes on from NC_045439.1 coordinate 128,948,484, forward strand.
GTTCTTTTTTTAAAAGAATATTTATATCAATTAAATAAATTAAAATTTTCATTTACCTGTCGGTTCCTTTCATCCATTATGCGTGTGATTTGTATTTTCTTCCGCCCCATTTTCAGTCACCTTTCCTTATTTCCTTATATTCCAAATATTTAATTCAAAAGCTAATTTTCTTCAATACCCTAATGCATCGTACACAGCTTCTATTATTTCAGCTTCTAGTCCAAGGGGTACAGCTGAAATTTTCTACAAGATCTAAAAGAAAACACAAATTAGAAGATTTAAAATCTGTGAGTTTACAAATCACGTAAGTGTTATACAAATTTCAAATTTGCTTTTACACTGCACACAGCATTATTAGTTGAAATTTCTGGTTATAAAAAATTAGTAAATAAGTTGAAGTCTTGTTAACTTTACCCCTAAAATACCTCTTGAATCTCTTTGTGTCTCTAGTTCTGGTTAAACTAATGCAATAATAATGTTTGAGGTTTTCTCAATGTATATAATAATAGCAACAAGAGCCAAGCCTTACTGAAATTCTTCTATGTACTAGGCATTTTCCTAAGTATGGACATGTCTTAACTCATTCAATCCTAACAGCAATCTGTAATTATTACCTCCATTTTATAAATAGAGACACTGAGACACAGAAAAATTAAGCAATACGCCCAAGGTCACATAGTAAGGGGCACAGCTTGGTGTTATAAACTCAGGGAGTCTGGTTCCAGCACTTCTGTTCTTAACAACACAGAATATCCTTAAAAACTTCTGATGACCTCCATACCAAACAATGAACTAATCTGGATAGCCCCAATCTGTCTTTTCAAATTCTTGCAAATTGCCCTAGCCTCCAGCCAAATTACTATTTGTCAATTCACAAAGCCACTATATATTTTCATAAAAACATGCATTTAAATGAAACATTCCTTTGGCCATTTAATGAACACCTCCTTATCAGTCAAGGTTCAGTTTGCACACCACTTTCCAGATGAAGTGAAAATCTATTTCCTTTGGTAGAATAAACCACAGCAACTTTGTGTGTGTGTATAAATTCCAAGTCTGCTTTCCTTTAAGACTGTGAATCCTTCAAGACTTAAAAAATCTTTCAAGTGTTTTTTATTTCACTTACGATGTGTAGCAGGATGACTGGAAATGATATAGTTTGTCATGTTCTGAATGATGGCTGTGTCATTTTAAAAAGCTAGTGCTTTCAGACTTATATAATAAAAATATGAGGAGATAGAGGAATGAATGCTATAATACAACAGTCATAATAATACATTCCCATGGGAATTTTATGCAAGTATTTTTAATACTGTACATGTGTATCTATAAAACTTCAATTGTACTGTGCAAATCCAGTGTGTGATTAAATCTGGCTTTTGCTCAATCAAAAGCTATGAGCCTTTCATTACTTCTCATTTCCAGCACTAACAAAAGCACAGCATTTCTTATTTATCTTCCCTCATTATTTTATTTCTTCATTCATACAAATATTAGTTGATCATCTATTAACAACTGACTGATAACCTATTGTTCACCTACTTCTCATCAATGTACTTCCAAACACTGAACTATGCACAGAGGATAACGTGGCCAGAAAAAAAAAAAAGGAAATGATTCCTAATCTAGCAGAGTCTAGTAGAAGAAAAAGACATTAATCAAAGCATAATCAAATGAGTTTGCATAATTCGAAACTAGAAAGTTCATTTATCTGAATTAAATTTATGGTTCAGGAAAGGCTTCCCTGAGGATGTGCCTCATACTCCAATCCGAGTATGAGGGTATACATATTAGGCAGGGAGAACAGCATGTGCAAAAGCCCCATGACAAAAGGGAACAGGAAACATTAGAGGAACTGAAAGATGGCTAATCACTGGTGGGACCCAAACAACAGGCAGCTGTGTTGTAGAATATTTCTTTTAAAAGATCACATTGTATCCAATTCCCAATATAAAAACTTGTACTGTAGTAGGCAGGAGAAATATTAATACATTTTACTGCCGAGATAGTATTGCTAAGGCATGCAAGGTATTTTAATGGCTGTAAGATGGATACATTGTATCATCTTATATCACCTTATCTTATATCACCTAAAAAATTCTGAATTCTAGAACATATTTGGGCATTTTTTGCTTTTGACAATGGTGGAGTAGTTTGCTTCAACCTTCCTTTGAGAACAACTAGAAAAGAAAAACACAAGAGAATCTGTTTTATATCACTATAGAACTTTCAAAACTAGAGAATCTGCAGGGCGGAGATCTGGAAGAAATAGGTGATACCAGTCTCTGGACTCATCTGTCTGTAGATTCCAAAACCATTGCCCGAGAGACTGAGAAAGTTAATAGAGTTTTCAAGAGACCTGGGGGTGGACATACAAAACTTAGATTTAGGGCCTGCCAAGGAGGAATAGCCCTAGTAAACACATCAGGCATATGGACAGACTCCAAAGAACTATACTCTAGGCATAAAGGTAAACCAGAAACAGACTAGCCCACACAGGAAGAAAAGCACAGCTTTAAATCATCTCAATCACTAATTAGATTAAGGCAATCTGGGCTAACTACTCTTATCAGCCTAGCTGTATACCAGTAGCAAAAGTAATTCTCAGCAGAAAGATAGCATCATCTAGAAATTCATATTTTTTTCACGTTTCATATAAATGTCTAGAAATCAAAATATAACCAGTCAAAACCCAAATGAAACCAAGATTTTAAAAATGGCAATAGAAACAAATTCACAGTAGATCCAGATAATGGTGTTATCAGAAAAAAGTTTAAAATAAGTTAAACATTCAAGGAATTAAAAAGTAAAATTAAGAATTCTAATAAACAAAAAGTGGAAAACATGAAACAAAACATACAATTTTGAAAAAGAAGTGATGGATGGTTTTAATAATACTTTAGACACAGCTGAAGAAAGAACCCAGAAGATAGGAAAGAAGAAAACACCTAGACTGAAGCACAAAAAGAGAATAAGAAATATAGACAAGACTGAGAAATTACAGCACATGGAAAACGGATACAAAATACATTTAACTGGAGTCTCAGAGGGGAGGAGAAAACATATAAGCAAGAAAAAAATACCTGAAGACATAAGACATAATAGCTAGGAACTTTCAAAACTGACCAATGAGACATCAAGCCACAGATTCAAGAAGCTCTATCAATCCTCAAGCAAAATAAATACAAAGAAAATCACACTTAGGCACATCAAAGGGGAGAGGGGAAGAAGGAAAGAAAGAGGGGAGGGAGAACAGAGGGACAGGGGCAAGAGTGGGGGACAGAGAAGAAGGTCCCCCATCCCCATAGATTTTTTTTTTTTTTTTTTTTTTTTTTTGAGACAGACTCGCTCTGTCACACAGGCTGGAGTGCAGTGGCGTGATCTTGGCTCACTGCAACGTTTGCTTCCCAGGTTCAAGCAATTCTCCTGTCTCAGTCTCCCAAGTTGCTGGGACTACAGGCGCCTGTCACCACGCCCGGCTAATTTTTTGTATTTTTAGTAGAGACAGGGTTTCTCGGAGTTAGCCAGTGTGGGATACGATGAGGTTTCTCTTCAAATAACACGTTCAGTCTTTTATTCTTTAATTCATAGTACCCCCCCGAAGCCTTTTCCCCTTTTTCTCCTTTTTGCCTTTGTGAGATGCCCAGGCATGCCACAGTAGCAGGCATTATCAGTACCAGCTCACATTCCTTTCCTGATTTGGAAAGAGGACTAACTTTCAAGGTCATTACAGACACCCCTTCCCCTTTCCCCTCCACTTTCTTTTACGTGCCCATCTTATCTAAAAAAAATCAAATGTTTAGCTAACCGGGATTAGTTCAGATTGTACAACCCCACCCCAGCCAATAGGGAAAGGGTACAGGGGCAGGTCTTGCGTCAGGAATAAAGGCTCTCATGCCCCTTTGTTCAGGTGTGCTCTCATGGCGACTGGCCAAGGAAGCCCCCAAGCCCCCCTCTGCGCAGAAGTAAAATTGCTTTGCTAAGAATCCTTTGTTAGAGTGTTCAATTTCCTTAGGATTCTGAGTGTTATTCCTAAAACCAGGATAGTCTCAATCTCCTGACCTCATGATCCACCCGCCTCAGCCTCCCAAAGTGCTGGGATTACAGGCGTGAGCCACTGCGTCCGGCCAGACAGAGTGATCTTACAAGCAATCAGAAAAAATTTAAAAGATTAACTTTAAGAGGCAACAATAAGAGTTATAGCTGGCTGACTTTCCCAAATAATAAAAGCCAGAAGACAATGAAATGATGTCTTCAAAGTGCTGGTGGGGAAATGCCAAACTAAAATTTTGTATTTGACAGAAAAAAAAAAAAAATCCTTCTGAAATGAAGGCAAAATAGAGAGGCAACTTTAAGGCAAACTAACAGTTTGTTGTCAGGAAATACTGAAGAGACTTTTTCAAGTAGAAAGAAAAAAGAACCCTAAATGCAGCTTGGATAAGCACAAAAAATGAAGTGCAATGAACAGGGGTGAGCAAGGTTAAGTGAATAATTCCAAAGGAATACTGACTAAAAAGTAATACCTTGTGGGACTTCTAATGCTACAATACATAACAGTAACAGTACATAATAGGGGAGGATAGCAAAATGAAATAAAAGTGTTCTAAAATCCTTTCATTGATTAGGAAGTGGAAAAAACACTCATTTACTTTAGACTTCAGTAAGTCAAGGATGCATGTGGTAATCTCTTGGGTAACCATGGCAAGAACAGTAAAAGTACAAATAGTTAAGAGGAGGGAAAAAAATGGATTAATAAATAACCCAAAAGAAGGCAAGAAAGGAAAGACAAATAGAAAGCAAACAGGGAGATGACAGATTAAATACAAATATGTAAGTAATGACATTAAATATGATTAAACTAAACCTCCAATTTTTAAAAGAAGGTAATAGAAGTGGATAAAAAAACAAACCCCAATTATATGATGATTACAGAGGACACATCTTAAATATGGGGATACAGAAAAAAAGTAAAAGCATAGTGAAAGACATACCATGTAAAACACAAACCAAAAGAAAGTTGTGTGGCTATCATAGTAAACTTGAATGCAGGAGGTAGACACTAGATACATATACATGGATTGCATAGACAGATATAGGATACTTCAAAACAATAAAAGTTCAATTCACTAGGAAGATGTATCAATTCTAAATTTGAGTGTACCTAACAACACTTACAATTAGGAATCTGCTCCCGAAAATCAGATATTCTGTGTGAAAACCATAACCAGAAATTTATTTCCCATTATTTCAAGTAGGGAAAAATTATAATATGTTACATATCAACCATACTCCCCAATCATTTCTCTTTTAAAATTCAACACACAAAAAAATGCCCATTTATAGTAAATTACCACGGCTAAGGGATGTAAAATGCTTACTACATGACTTCATATGCAGTTACTTTCTCACGGCTTTTTTCCCTTCTCCACAATTTAACACTTCCTCAACTTTTTTGTGCATTCTACAAATCTAAGCAAAAATAAGGGCTAAATACGAAAGGCGATTAGGAAAATGTTCAGGACAAACACACATGGAAGACAACGACTCAAAGGCTTCTAATATTATAACGTCTTGCTTATTGCCAGCAACATCAGAGATGTACATTCCCTTTGCATGCTTCAAAATGCCTGAACATGATTCTAATATTCTACAAACTATACTTGGAATATAATTTGTGACTTTTCCCATACACCAGTTTGTTAGACTACTGAGTTTTGCAATGTAAAAATATACTTTTCCTAAATAAACTTCAGCTAAGAAACAGGGTATGCCTATATATAAAGCCAACACCAAAAAAACTAAGTCAAGTCTACAATTATAGCAAGTCAATTTTTTTTTTTTTTTTTTTTTTTTTGAGATAGAGTCTTGCTCTGTCACCCAGGCTGGAGTACAGTGGCGTGATATCGGCTCACTGCAACCTCTACCTCCTAGGTTCAAGTGATTCTCCTGCCACAGCCTCCCAAGTAGCTGGGACCACAGGGACCCACCATCAAGTTCAGCTAATTTTTGTATTTTTAGTAGAGGCAGGGTTTCATCATGTTGGCCAGGCTGGTCTCCAACTCCCACTTTTTCACTGGCCCTAACCCACTTCACGTTCCTTACTATCCTCCTTAACCAGTTTAATTTTCACACCCTCACCTCCTTTTGGCTCCAAAGCCTTGCCTCCATTTTGTTGCAAAACCTGACCCCTGAAGACCAGCTTCCATGTAGCTAAATATGGTTAGATGAAAAAAAAAATAGCATGCTAATCAAGCCAATTAATCTCACTTTAAGTTCATGAAGGTCATGAACCTTAAACCTCAAATATTCCCTTCATACTACAATCTTCCATTTCCAGAAACTTTCCATTTCCCAATTCCTTGTTGATTATTTTATGCCATATTCTCTCTGCTTACATCTCCAACATTCATCAGTCATCTTCACTCTCAGTTAGATGACTTTGCTTGTCTTGATCCTGAGAGAAATTTAAAATGTACAAAATAATAAGCAAACCTATATTTGCAGAATTTCAGAAGTTTCAATTTTATAAAGATGTTAATTCTCCCCAAATTAATGTACAGACTAAATGCAAATCCTATCAACATATCAGCAAGCTCTTTCTTATTGTATGTGGAAACTGATAAGCTGATTCTAAAATTCATTTGGAAATACAGAGGTGAAAGAATAGCCAAGACAATCTTGAATGATAAAGCTAAAAGACACACATACCATATAAAGCCATAAAAATTAAGATGCTGTGATTTTCCCCCAAAGAAAAACTCAAAGCTAGCAGAAAGCAGGAAATAATAAATTTGAGAGCAGAGATAAATGAAATAGAGAACAGAAAAACAACAGAAAAAAAAATCAACAAAGCCAAAAGTTGACTCTTCAAAATGATTAACAAAATTGACAAACCTTTAGCTAGACTGACTAGGAAGAAAAAGAGAAGACTCAAATTACTAAAATCAGAAATGAAAGTGGGGGTGTTATAACTTACTCTATAGAAATAAATGAGACTGTAAGAGGGTGCTATAAACAGCTATATACCAACAACTGGGATAACCTAGATAAAATGGACAAATTCCTAGAAACACAAAAGGTTTCTAGAACTACCAAGACTGAATTGCAAAGAAACAGAAAAAGAGTTGACTAGAGCAATAACTATTAAGGAGATTGAACTGGTAATTAAAAACCTCCTGACAAAGAAAAGCTCTAGACCCAATGGCTTCATTGATGAATTCTACCAAACAATTAAAGAACACGAATCCTCCTCAAACTCTTCCAAACAATTGAAGAGGGAGGAACCTTTTCTAAATCATTCTATAAGGTCAACGTTGCCCTAATACCAAAACCAAAGATACAACAAGAAAACTATAGACCAATATACCCTATGAATAGACACAAAACCCTCAATAAAATACTAGCAAACTGAATTCTACCAAATACTAAAAGGATTATAATGGTGATCAAGTAGGATTTCTTCCTGCAACGCAAGGATGTTTCAACATACTAAAATCAATGTGACACACCAACCACATAAGAGAATAAAGGGGGAAAAAAACCATGATCATCTGAATTAGTACTGAAAAAGGATTTGACAAAATACAACACTCTTTTATGATAAGAACACTCAACCAAACTAGGAAAAGAAGGAAATTACTTCATCATAATAAATACTATATATAAAAATTCCACAGCTAACATCATATTCAATGATCAAAGACTGAAAGCCTTTCCTCTAAGCAGGGATGAGACATGGAAGACCACTTTCACCACTTCTATTCAACACTGTAATGGAAGTTCCAGTTAGAGCAATTAGACAAGAAAAAGAAATAAAGGCATCCAAATTAGAAAAAAAGAAGTACAAATATCTCTGTTTTAAGATGACATGATCTCTTTTGTCCCCTAGAATCCTTTCATGAGCAAGCATGATCTTACATGTAGAAAACTCTAAAGAGTCCACAAAAAAAATGGTAGAATAAATTTAGTAAAGTAGCAAAATACAAAATCAACACACAAACCAGCTGCAGTTCTAGATATTAAAAATGAACAATATGAAGTAAGAAAATTCAATTTACAATGGAATCAAAGAGAATACAGATGCTACTTGACTTATGATGGGGTTAAATCCCTATAAACTCACCATAAACTGAAAATATCCTAAGTCAAAAATGCATTTAATACACCTAACCTACCAAACATCACAGTTTAGCCTATCCTATCTTAAACGTGCTCAGAACACTTACATTAGTCTAGTTGAGCAAAACCATCTAATACAAAGCTATTTTATAATAAAGCGTTGACTACCTCATGTGATTAATACTGTAATGAAGTACAGTTTCTGCTGAATGCATATTGTTTTCACAACAGTGTAAAGTCGAAAAATCATAAATCAAACCCCTCTAAGTCGGGTATTGTCTGAACTCAGAAAATGAAACAAGGAGGTGAAGGTGAAAAGCTTGCACACTAAAAACTAAAAAATACTTGACAAAAGAATAAAGACATAAACAAATGGAAAGATGTCTTATATTCATAGATTGCAAGATCATGTTATTAAGATATCAATACTGCCCAAAGGGATCTACAAACTCAATGCAATCTCTATTAAATCCCCATGATATTTCTGCAGAAACAGAAAAGGTCACCCTAAAACTCATATGAAATCTCAAGGGACTCCAAAGAGCCAAAATAATCTTGAAAAAGAACAAAGTTGAAGGACTCACACTTCCTGATTTCAAAATTTACTATAATGCTACAGTAATCAAAACAGTGTTGTCCTGGCATAAAGACAGACAAAAAGACCAGTGGAATAGAATAGAGAACCGAGAAATAAGCCCTCACATATGGTCAAATGATTTTCAAAAAGGATGCTAAGACCATTCAATGGGGGACAGTCTTTTCAACAAATGGTGCTGGTAAAATGGGGTAACTACCTGGAAAAGAATAAAGTTGGATGTTTATCTAACACCACATACAAAAATGAAATCAAAATGGATCAAAGATTTAAACCCAACTGCTAAAACTATAAACTCTTAGAAAGAAAACATACAGCAAAAGTTTCAAGATGTTGGATTTGGCAATAATTTCTCAGTCACAACACCAAAAGCACAATCAACAACAACAAAATAAACAAACTAGATTTTATCAAAATTAAAACTTCTGTGCATCAACAGAGAAAAACAGCAACCCCAAATGAAAGATAATAATTGCAGATCATGGCCGGGCGCAGTGGCTCATGCCTGTAATCCCAGCAATTTGGGAGGTCGAGGTGGGTGGATCACCTGAGGTCAGGAGTTCAAGGCCAGCCTAACCAACATAGTGAAATTCCATCTCTATTATATACAAAAAATTAGCACGGTTGGTGGTGCATGCCTGTAATCCCAGCTACTTGGGAGGCTGAGGCAGTAATCCCAGCTACTTGAGAGGCCTGAACCCAGGAAGCAGAGGTTGCAGTGAGCCAAGATCGCACCATTGCACTCCAGCCTGGGCAACAAGAGCAAAACTCTGTCTCAATTAAAAAAAAAAAAAAAATGCAGACCATATATTTGATACAAGATTAATATCCAGAATATATTTTAAAACTCAAAAGCAACAAAAACATAACCCAATTTAAAAATGGGCAAAGGACTTGAATAGACATTTCACCGAAGACAAACCAATGTTCAATAAGCATATGAAAAGATGCTCAACATCACTAATCATTAGGAAATGCAAGTCAAAACCACAATGAGATGCCATTTCACATCCATTTGAATAGCTATTGAGAAACAGAACAGCAAGCACTAGCATGGGTGTGGAAAACTGGAACACTTGTGCACTGTTCTTGGGAAAGTAAAATAGTACAGCTGCTATGGAAAACAGTATGGCATTTGCTCAGAAAAAGAAATATAGAATTTCCATCAGATCCAAGAATTCCACTTTTAGATATAAAATCAAAAAAACTTAAAGCAGAACTCAGATATCTGTACAACAATGTTCATAGAAACATTATTCACAATAGTCAAAAGGTGGAAGCAACCTGAATGTCCATCTGTGGGAGAATAAACAAAATGTGGTACATACATATAACGGAGTATTAATCAGCATTAAAAAAGAAGGAAATCCTGTCACATGCTACAACAGAGATGAACCCTGAAGACATTAGGTAAGGGAAATAAATCAATCACGAAAGGACCAATCTGCTAATGAGTCTACTGGTATGAAGCACCTAAAGTAGTCAAATTCACAGAGATAAGTAGAACGGCAGTCAGTTGCTGGGGTTTCAGGGAGGGTCAAGAGTAGGGTGTCACTGTGTAATGAGTACAGAGTTTCAGTTTGAGAAGATGAAAACATCCTAAAGAAGGATGGTGGTGATGGTTGTACAGCAATGTGTATTTATTTAATGCCACTAACCTATATACTTTAAAAGGGTTAAAGTGGTAAATTCTATGTTAAGTATGTTTTACAAATTTCAAACAATTTCAAAAAATTTACATACAATTTCAAAATATTCAAATACTGAAAAAAATGCATATATCTTCCAAATAATTCCAAGAGTCAGATTTTATTAATTCAAGCTAATCACTAACTTTTTAAATCATGCATGTAGTGATTTTTCCATACGGTAAAGCTAAAGGAGTTTTACTCAAAATGGCAACATTTAAAACCTACCTTTAGAAAACACAGATGGGCATTTCTCACATAAACTAATATTATCTTTTCCTAGGAGGGAAAAAAAGAATCTCTCTAATTAAATCACAAGTCCTATATCTGTTATTCAGGCAACAGGCATGCAGGAAAAAATTACTTTAAACTGAATACTCGGGTAACTGAAAAAAATATGTCATGCTTTTAAAAAATCAGGAACCAGATTTTTAAAAACATTCCCAATATGGGCTCTACTGTCTTAATTTAAAAGGTATCATAGAATCTAGCACTCATACTCAGACCAATTTAGTGCTAATACTGATCACAAATGTTCATAGTCCTTTAAACTCAATTTTGTTTACTGTTTTAAAGAACCTTGTTGCTTAAGTAAATAAATATTTTAAGCGTGCAGACTTTAAACAGGGGGTAAACTTTACTTTTTAAACTGAGTCCTTATTAACGTCAATCATTGAGTTCATCAGAACACCCCATTTTGATGACTCTGGCCAATCAACTACACATTAAAAATTTTTTTAACTAGCAAATGATTTTTTGAATAAAAATGATTATGTACAATCAACAACTGAACTCTTTTAAGAAATAAACAGGCATCTCTATCAAAAGAAAATCTTTAAGGATCCACTACTTTTTTAAGAGTGGAACTTAAGGATTTAATTTTGGACATACTAAACTTGAGATGGTCATGGACAAGTGAAAATGTCAAACAGGAAACTAGACATAAAACTCATCCAACAGGGCTAAAAATAAGCATTGGGAGTCTTGGGCATATAGACAACATTAAAGGGACAAAATGTAAAAATGAAAACAGCAAACTCAGCCCCAAGGAACAGAAACACTTACTACTGTTGCAAATGAAGGGCCCCCAAATCATCCTGCAGATGTAAAGTTTTTAAACAATTTGGGCAACATTTAAAAACTTAGTATTTCAAAAAGAAATGAATTTCAGCTTCCCCTGAAAAATCCATTCTACTTTCAAGAATTTAGTCTAAGAAAAAAAATTATGAAAATTAAGAAAAAATTTTATAAAAATTAAGAAAAAAATATACAAATAAGGATGTTCACCCCAACACAATCAAAAGAGTGAATATATGGCAGGGGAATAATAGAAAAGCCTACAAAGATGGCCTGCCCATACAGTGCTGTAGTCATTAAAAAGGCTAAACACTGTACAATACATGTTCACAATGTATTGTTGTGGGTAGAAAAAATGTAATTCTAGTTTTGTTTTTAATATTCTGTAGATAGATGTTGGTGAGGTTGGCTGGGTGCAGTCGCTCACACCTGTAATCCCAGAGCTTTGGGAGGCCACGAAGGGCAGATTACCTGAGGTCCAGAGTTCAAGACCAGCCTGGCCAATATGGTGAAACCCTGTTTCTACTAAAAATAGAAACATCTGCCAGCCGTGGTGGCAGGCACCTGCAATCCCAGCTACTCGGGAGGCTGAGGCATGAGAATCAGGAGGCTGCAGTGAACCGAGATCACAACACTGCACTTCAGCCTGGGGGATAGAGCAAGACTCTGTCTCCAAAAAAAACAAAACAAACAAAAAAAGGTGTTTGTGAGATTACAGAGAAAGGGGAATACTTACACATTGTTCATGAGAATATTAGTTTAGCCACTGTGGAGAGCAGTTTGGAGATTTCTCAAAGAACTTAAGACAGAACTACCATTTGACCCAGCAATTCCATTACTGGGTATATACCCAAAGGAAGATGAACTAATCTACTAAAAAGACACATGTACGTTTTATCGTAATACTATTCACGAGAACAAAGACATAAAATCAACCTAGATGTCCATCAACAGTGGAATGGGTAAAGAAAATGTGATGCACATACACCATGGAACACTACACAGTCATAAAAAGAACAAAATCGTGTCCTTTGCAGCAACATAGATGCAGCTGGAAGTCATCATCCTAAGCGAATTAACACAGGAACAGAAAACCAAATACCACATGTTCTCACGTATAAGTGAGAGCTAAACACTGAGTGTATATAGACACAAAGTTGAGAACAAACACTGCAGACTACTAGAGGGAGGAGCGCAAGAGGGGGGTAAAGATTAAACAACTATCACCTACTGTGCTTACTATTTGGGTGACATGAATATTCACACACAAAACCCTGGTGACACACAATTTACTCATGTAACAAACATACACACGTACCCCGAACCAAAAATAAAAGTCAAAGAAACAAATTCTGTAGATATTGTGTTCACAGATAAAAGACTAGCAGCATATACTCAAGTTATTTAAAGTAATAACTTAAGGGCAATTTAAAAAATTATTTTCATTTTTCCTAAAATATATACCATTGTTGTGGTAAGAAAAAAAGTTACTACAAAACAAGAACTAATGGATGCTTTGAAAATTAAGAAGAAAAAATCCTGAATGCCAGAAAACAATCAAGGATGAACTTTAGACATTACTGAAATGTTGCTTCTACTTTACTATCTTGTGCAATTTCCAGTTACTCTTTCTTCACAACCTGACTGAGAAGGTTTATTGCAAGCCAAGTGAGAAAACCTGGATCCCAGCCCCAAACCTGTCACTAAACTAGTTGTATAACCTTTGGTACCTGACAATTTCTAAGTAAAAGTGACTTTTTATAACAGGAAAATCAAATTATATGCATTATATGTACCACATGAGGTCAGAATACCATACATTTGTAAATATTTTGAGGAAAAGGATCCGAAAGACAGTATTACTACAATACTAACACGTACATTTTCAATCATGGTATAGAACACATTAACATTTATGATCTGAAAACAAAATGAGTAATCAGTTGGCTGAATGGAGAAATAAAAGTTTTCTAGGGCCCTGCTGCACAGTTAACAACAGCAATGCACTTTACACATAACTTTTTAAATTCTTACAACCTCTTTATAAGACAGGCATTATTATTATTCCCATTTTAAATCTGAAAAATAACTGAAGCCTAGGCAGTAAATATCACCCCGCCAAGGTCACAGATGCTAAGTACTGAAGCCAAGACAACTCAGGTCTGTGTTACTCCAGAAGAGCACTCCAACCACTGTATTCTGCTGCCTTCATGGGGGGTGAGAAGCTAAAGCCTTGCATCAGTTTTCAGAGCAGCTAGTCTCAGGCGCAATGCACCAGCCTTGCCCAGGAACCATAGATCCAGGGCTCTCCCAGGGTAAGTAGTCCGGCTGCCACTTGCCCAGCCCTACCACAGAAATCCTCATCTCACTGCTGCCAAAGAAGCACTGACTACAAACCCCAGCGACAAAGAAACCCACCACTGCTCTCACAGCCTGGTTCTTTTCCTCCTTCCCCCTTCCATCCTCAACAGCCATGCCAGAGGTATTATAATCTTTCAAGCTCCAAGTGCTGCCACCTCCTGTTTGCTCATACTTTGGAATGTAGATCCAGTATACCTATCCTTTCACAATTTAACTTTCACACATGCCTTAAAATATAAAGCTTGTCTTTAGCCAGTATACACATATTTGCAACCATTTAGAAAAACTTTTTTATTTTACTTTTTAACTTACAAGTGTTAACTTTGTATTTTAAAAATAATTTCAAACTTACTGAAAAGTTATAAGAACAGTATAGAGAATGCCTGCCTATTACCCTAGATTCACCAATTTTTAACATTTTTTCATTAACTTTCATTCTCTCTCTTCTCACTCTCATGGGTATGTTTATGTGTATATGTACTACACATCGATATAAAAATATATAAATAAACGTATTATTCTGAACCACTTGTGGGTAAGTTGCATATATCACGTTCTTTTACACCTCAATATTTAAAGTGTAAATTTCCTGAGAAGAATATTCTCTAATATAAAGATAACCACAGCACAGTCATCAAATTCAATAAATATAACATTGCTGCAATACTTTAAAGTGCAGGCCATAATTGCAATTTTGTCACTTACCCCAATAATGTTCTTTAGGGCATTTTTTACCCTCTTCAGTAACAGGATCAACTCAGGGTCATATATCACATTTAGTTGTCAATCACTTTAGTCTCCTGTAATCTAGAGCAGTTTCTTGGCCTTTCTCTTTTGTGACACTGACATTTTCAAGAATATAAGCACAAAATATTCCTCAGTTTAGGACTGTTCCAGCCAAAATACTACACAAGTGATTCTCGATCCTTCTTAGGGTAACATATCCAGAGGCATTTGGTACCTATCTACCTTTCACTGATACTTATTTTGATCACTTGATTAAGGTGTCATCAGCTTTCTCTGCTATAATAAAACCTCTTTTCCTCTTGCAAATAATCAGCAATCTGTGAGAAGACATGTTAAAACCATAAAAAGATCTTACTCCGCATCAAGCTGTCCCCTTGGATTTAGAACTGTTGGATGATTTTTGCCTGAACCAATCAATACCATGACAATTACAAAATAATTTTTCAATTCTACTACTCCTTCCACATTGATTAACTGTAAAGACAAGTCCTTTACTCTCTTCCATTTTATTTAAATATTTATCCATTTATTATACATATAAATTTAAGTATTCCTCTTTTATTTAATGGCTATAACCTATTGCTCTCCTCACCTATTTTGACATTCAAATGATCCCTGATTTGGCCGGTGAAATTTCCCTCAAGCTGGGTCCTGTGGGTTTTTGTTTTTGTTTTTGAAAAAAAAAAAAGCATTTCCTTACTTTCTGGTCCAACAAGATGTTCCAGACTGATCTGGTACCTTCCTGAGTCATCCCTAGAATCAGCCATTTATCCAAGTGTTTCTGGTTCCCTTCACTGGGAAATATTTAGAAATCAAGATCTGGGTGGTGCCACTGCGGCTTGGCCATTTCTGCGAAATGTATAAATATACTATGAATACATCTTCATATTGATACCTCCAATTCTCACAAGATTCTTTTCTCTGCCTTTCCATTTCTATATTCCAGAACTTCCCTTCTCCCATCATTACGAACCCTAGCTTGTACCAACATCAGTGCATGTGTTCATTTCCTTAATCCAGAGTTTCTTTGGTTATTTTATTTATGTATTTATGTATTTATTTATTTATTTATTTATTTATTTATTTATTTATTTATTTATTTTTTTGAGACAGGTTCTCACTCTGTTCCCTAGGCTGGAGTGCAGTGGAGCGATCTTGGCTCACTGCAACCTCCACCTCCTGGGTTCAAGCAATTCTCTGCCTCAGCCTCCCGAGTTGCTGGGACCACAGTCGCATGCTACCATGCCCAGCAAATTTTTTTTATTTTTAGTAGAGATGAGGTTTCACCACGCTGGCCAGGCTGGTCTCAAACTCCTAAGCTCAAGTGATCCACCCGCCTCAACCTCCCACAGTGCTTAGATTATAGGTGTGAGCCACATGTCCGGCCTGGAGTTTCTTAAAGGTGACACTATTGACATTCTGGACAAGATACAATTCTTGATTTGGTGGGGAGGTGTTGGGAGGTCCTGTGTATTGTGCAATGTTTAGTAACTTAACCTCACCACTATCCACTAGATGACAGTAGCATCTCCCTCTAAGTCATGACCAATCCAGAATATCTCCAGACATTGCCAAATGCCCCCAAGGGGTGAAAACTGCCCGGGTTGAGAAGCACTGCCTACAACACCTATACAATTGTTTCAGAATTGTCTCATTTATATCATTACAAAAACAACAACAAAAATCACTAAAAAAGAGCTCCAGATTTGTTTGCAGTTTTTTCCCCATAGACTAAGGGGATATAATAAAAATCTATGTTCAAAATTTAGATGGATCAGTTCGTTTCCTCCCTTTGCCCCCCATTAAGACTTACTCACTGACAATACAGTTGGGTTAGTATCTGCTTGCATTTAGTTTTAGGATGTTTCTCCCTCATCCTTTTTTTAAAAATTTTTTTAAATACGTAGAACGTTAACATGTGTCTCCAAGTCCAAACTATATTAAAATGTATAATCAAAGAATGGACACTTTCCCCTACCTCCCCCTTGTAGGTAACCAATTTCAGTGCTTACTGATTTATCCTTACTGTGTTTCTTTTCTACAAATGTAAGAAGATACATGTGTGCTTTCTTATTTATCCATTTTACTTACACAAAAGTAACACACTATACTTATGTTTCTGCAACTCTGCTTTTTTTCATTATTAGTTCACACAGACTTCATTTTTTCTACTGAATTTCACTTTGAAGTCTAATATGTATTAATATCCTTTGTTAATACTATGAAAGCAGCCTTAAAATCTAAAGCTTGATATGGCTTTCTTTTACAAACTGAACAAAAAACTCTAAATTGTAAAAGGTTAAAAGAAGAGCAGGGATTCTAGTCCAAATTATTCACATTTCATAGGCAAAAGAAACTGAGATTAAGAATTAACAGTCTCAAAGTCACAAAGTTCAGTACAAAATATACATGTCACAAATATTAAGCATTGAACAAAATGCTAAACACTCAAGAAACAGACAAATTTTTAAAAAATCTTTCTACCTTCAAGAGAGCTACATGAATAAATATCAATATAGTGCCACATTCAGTGACAAACAGGTATGTAATTTACTAATGTAATAAAGGAGGGAGCAAATAAGACTTTTGATTATTATTATTTGATTTCAAGTTTGATAATGTTTTTTGGGATAGAGGGTACACGGTATGAAAGAACAGGACATCAAATTTGCATAAAACCACAAGGAGTTAGACTAGATTAAGCATAGGGCATTTGTAAGAAAATGAAAAACAAACAAACAAAAAACTACTGTACACGTAGGTAGAGGTCAGATTCCAAGAGAAACAGAGTTAATTTTAAATGTGATGAGAAGCCATCATTAGTTGTATTCTGGCTTTGCTACTGTGTGATCTTGGAAAGGTCATTTGACTTCTCTATGTCTAACTGTAAAATAAGGACAATAATAATAACATATATGTTATGTGGCTATTCTGAAGAATAAACACATTGATGTGTGTAAAACTAAGTGCCAAGCACATTTAAAGTACTCTACAAACAGTACCCAGTATTTCAGCTCTAACATTCCATGGTTCTAATATCTATAAAGTACTTCTAAAAACGAAATATGTAATATTATTTGAAGATTATAATCTCTGCTAAGCAAAGATTAATATGTTTTACAACTCAAGGGACATCACAGTAAGTGCAATGGATTTACTGACAGGATGCTTTGTTGTCTGTGGGGCTTCTGACTACAGAGAGAAACACTGACTTTCTGTGCTTTTTGAAAGTTTGTTTCATTAAATGTTTACATGTTATTTACAAATAAATACTGTTAGGTATCTAGGCAACAATTTATATTCCTTTGGGTTCAACTATGAGAATAAAAGACGAAACAGAAAATACACTAGAATCATTAGAAACAATTCAGAGCAAAGAAGCCTATGACTACTGCTTCTTCTCCCCAGAGGCATAAACACAATTTATGTCAACCACACACTGCTTAGAGACTATGCTAATAGTCATGGGCAATTTAACAAAAAAATTTAGAATGAAAGAGTAGCAGAAAATGAAAATAACCAAGAAAAGATGAAAGAGGGACTGTAGTTAACCAACCCTGGAATCACCCAACTGTACTTCTCATTATATGAGATGACAAAATCTTTCCTGTTTTGATTAGCCTCTCTGTTACTTGCAGCAGAAAGCATCCTGATACATACATGCTGAAAATTTAAGAGCTGATTATAATGTTTCCAAAAGGACAAGGAGATTACAGATCATTCAAAAATGTTTTAGTAGGTCATTTTCATATCAAGTCATAAATATTCTTTCTCTGAACTGTCATTTCATCTTATAATTTCTATTCAAGCCATAAAAACTGTACTAATAACATATCTAAAGTTCCAAGACCAAAATCATCTAAATCAAAATGCCAAATGATACTGAAGGCTAGAAATAGAAAGCAAAGATACCTCACAAATAAATACAGACCATACCAAAAAAAAAAAAAAAAAAAAAAACCACACATATGGCCTTAAAAATGAAACTTCTCATACAGTTCTGAAGTTGACTGTTTCTGATATGCTATAGGTAACTCAATATGGCAGTCTTTCTAAGAAAAAATGATGTGTGAGTTAAGTCCTCAAAAAATGCTGAACAGCAGCAGTGCTGGGTGACAGAAGATAGCATTCAAAGAAGAGCAAGCAATTCTTGTAAGATACATAGCTCATAATCATATGAAAAAAGACAAATTAATAAATGACTGGAACAAAGACAAGGCAGGAGACAGTGGAAGAGTAACGTGTTGATTTGGCTTCCTAAAATCAAAAGCACCTTGTAAGACTGCTTCAAAATTCTCTCACATCCAGCCAACCAATCAAAACCCTATTATCTGTTTCAGACAGGTTCTGCTAGTATCAGGAGATAGGCTTTTTCTTACTGTAATAAGAAGCCCCATGGCCACAGCTCTCAATGGTGTACCCATCGACCGAAAGAAAACCAAGTATAACATTACAGGTATTCAGTACCCAAAAGATGTCCCTCATCATCAACTGTCAGTAAAAAGGTGGAAGGCACATGACAGGTGATATATATATTTTAGTATATACCTAAGATTAGATCTCTCTGTAAAGGGCTTACTGAAAACCGAGTATTCCAAAAGCCAGATCCCGAAGGAGCTACACTGTTAATACTATGCTTAATTGCTTCTCACTACTTTTTAGTAGGCAGTAGAAAGTACTGGTAAGATAAGTCTGAACTCTGATGCTAAAAGAAGCCAATATTTAAGATGTATTATACTATGTCACCTCATTGACTTCATTTCCGTTTGTCTTCTCAAAACTAAGGAAGAAACAGGAGAAATTTAAAGGATGGAGTGAATACAGCAAGATTAAGATGCAGTGCTATACAAATGCTAACAATTAACTGACCAAAAAAACCTAGTCAAGATATCAATATTGTAATTTTGTCTAATTTATTCACAGATATTATAAAATGGATACATATTTCCTCGAAAATATTTTCTCATTTTATCTTTTTTAACAATAAAGAAGTCTTTACTTTGTATACATGTAAAATATCTATTATTTATTTTTAAGTATTTCAATTTTCTCAGCTGTTTGTTCTCTAAGTTCAATCTGTAAGTTTAAACATTGAGATCTAATTTTTTTTAAGAACGAGACTGACTGTGGTTTGACATATAAGAACCTAATTGTGTTCCCCAGCGAAATTTTCTTATTTTTAAGTAACACAGTTTTTATTTTTAAGTAATGTAACATAAAAGAGTCCATTTTGAATCCAAGTTCCACTAAATAGCTATTAGTGATCTTGACCAAGTCACTTACTTGCTCAGCCACAGTTTCTCCATTTTTAAAATGAGGCAAAAACCATACTTCACAGGCCATGTAAATGTTGATGTAAATAAGAAACTGTATCAAATTATTTATGGTACAATGTGCAGTATACACAGGTCTTCCATAGAAGTTCAATACTAAATGGTTTCTCAGTCATTCTGTTTTGTTTGGTTGGTTGGTTCAAATTTCACAGAGAAGTGGCATATGGTAGTGGTTAACAGGACAGGTTCTGCAGCATGCCCGCCTAGATTCAAACCTCAGCTCCACCACTTACTACATGTGTTGCCTTGAGGAAGTTACTCAATTTTTCTAAGCTTCAGATGCCAAATCTTTAAAATACTGGACTAATGATAATGCTCATAAGCTTGTAAAGATTAAGAGATAACACACATAAAGTATTTGGCCTAGTAATCTGCACATGTGCTCAATAATGTTGGTCATTATTATTACCATTACTTAATATTAAAAACTGTAAAATAATGCAATAACCATTACCTAATAAAGTGATAATCATACTTAATATTAAAAACTGTAAATTAACGAGAATAAAAACACTCACAACACATGCACCCAAGTTGCTGTGAAGTCTGCATAAAAGACAAATACCAGAAACTCAGCTTATCAGCCTACTGCAAAGGCCTCAGCCAGAGCTACATCACTACCCTAACTGGCTATATCCAACCACATTCTCAGCTACTCAACTTAGATATCCCACAGGTATCTCAACACCCAACATTTTCTTAAACCAAACACACCAAGCCTATTCCTTTTCTGTACCAGCCACTGTTCACCTTTAGCCTAAGCATTGCAACAGCCCCCTAACTGGTCTCAGCAGGCACTTTTATTTCCCTCCAATGCAATTTCCTCATTTCATTACAGCAACCTTTTAACATGCCAATATAATCGTGTCACTTATCACTGTTCTTAAAAGCCCAAGCCTTTAACATGGCCTAGAAGGCCCTGCCTTATCCTGTCACTCCTCTACTCAAGAAACTCCTCATTCCATGCCACGCTTCCTCTTGCCCAGCAAGATTCTTGACACAGGCTGTTACGTACTTAGAAAGCTCTTAACTCCTTTCTGTTTCAGGGCCTTCACACATACTACCACCTTGCTTTCTCTCAGTAGGTCTTATCCCAAGCCCTCCTCCTCACTGACAGTCCTATCCATCCTTTGTGTCTCAGTATTACCATTATTTCCCCAATGAAATGTTCCCTAACATCCAAACTATGTTAGGATTTTTAATACACTTTCCTAACAGACTGTACTTCTCTCTTACAGCATTTACCTCAACTGTAATTACTTCCTTATACAATTAAATGTTTAATTTCTTTTCCCCCAACCAAACTGTAACCAAGGGAGAAGATCAAGTCTGTTGTATTTACTCCTATAACCTCAGCTGCTACCATAGTTGCTTAACGAATGAAAGCAAAAGTCAAAGTATGAGATTTCACAAGCTCAGGCTGTTGGACATTCTCTAAGAACCAATTTTTTGGATAAGTTATTGTTGGGCTTGGCGTGGTGACTCATGCTTGTAATCCTAGCACTTTGGGAGAGTGAGGTGAGAGATCACTTGAGCTCAGAAGTTCAAGACCAGCCTGGGCAACATAGTGAGACCTCATCTCTTTAAAAAAAAAAAAAAAAAAAAAAAAAGAAGTTATTCTTCACTGAACTGCAGAAGGGAAGGTAACTTAATATTAAATATCTTCTACACTTATCAGTAGCTGTGTTAGACCTTAACATATATTATCTCATGTAACAGTAAGAATAACCCTGTGAGGTAGATGGCATCTGTTCCACATCCTGAATGAAGCAACTGAGAGTCAAAACAATTAGTACTCACCCTAAGTCACACAAGGAGACAGAATTGAAATTTTGGTGCTAATATCATGTCTTTTTCCATAACAGTACATTAGCTCCAATGGAACTATTTAAATAGTGGTCAAAAATGTCACTGATGTGATAAAACCTTCAAGGAGCCATCTAACTCCAATTTCATGAGTTTATGGTACTTTTCAGTAGCAGAATATTAAAACAATTTCTACTAAGTTGTGTATGGCTGCACAAGGGAAACTAGAGCATGTGGAAGGACCATTACATTGCAATAGTTACTTTTAAAAGGCAATTTATCTGATGCTACAATAGGCTGTCAAAATACAAATGCCTTGAGCAGTTATCAGCTAACTTAAGAGTTCTGACCTCCTCAAAGGTCTCCATTTCCCAATCCCTCCTGCTCTGCATATCAACACCGATAACCTTTCCCTGCCTTCCACTGATATACTGTAGTTTCAAGCATTTGCAAAGGAACTTCAGCTTCTTACTTCCCCCTACTACTCTTGCTTCAAGGTACCTTTAAAAAACGATACGTTGAAAGAAATGACTCCTCTCAATCTCAATTATTAAAGACTTAGAGGAATCACAATTGCTAGATTACCCACAGGGATGACCCTAGGAGGGGTGGCTGTTAAAGTGTGTATAGTTTAGATTGAGGTTCTCTCAGTTCCTACTGCCATTTACTATTGTTGCATAAAACAATAACTAGATAGTTCAATAAATGGATCAATAAAACTCACTGATTTAATGCAGTGGTTCTCAATTTAAAAGGATACCGGATTCAAATGAGGAACTAAAACATATACTCTGCATGCACAAACTTGCCCTAGACCCACAATAAAACTATCAAATCATAATTGAGACTAATATCCAAGCAAGAGTACTTTTTAAAAGCTCCAAAGATTATGATGATGTACATCTTCAGTTCACAGCCTCTGTTTTATTATATTACAATATTAAACTCCTTATTCAAACACTGATTGGCTATGTGCAAGAGTGAAGTAGCAAAATCATACAAATGAATCAACTCCTGACTGTATTATATCTACGCACTGCAATTTATATACACATTTATGTCCTTCATTTCCATAGAAAAGTATCTCTCCCGTTTCCTTGAATTACATGGTTTTCTTGGTCTTTTCCTTTTTTTTTTTTCACTTGCTAAAGAAGAATACAAGAATTTTATATTCTTCACATTTCTGAAGGAAAAATAGTTTCAACACACCAAAGTAGGGAAAACATACATTCTGCTTTACCTGAGACAGGTAAATCCCAGTTTATGTCTATTATGCAGGTGTAATTATTAAGTAAGACCCTTTACTGTCTAAAGTATCCAGGTTTGATAGCAGTAGTTTATTAGAAGCATACCACTGTTTTCCTTTTCTTATTTTTTAGAGACAGGGTTTCCACTCAGTTATCCAGATTGGAATGCAATCGTAGCTCAACCTCCCAGGCTCAAGGAACCCTCTCATCTCAGCTCCTCTCCCCTGCCCCTGACTCTAATTTTTTAAAAAAATTTTTTTGAAGAAACAGGGTCTCACTGTGTTATTCAGGGTGGTGTCTTCAATTCTGTATGATTTTCAAATTGAATTTAAATATGGTATTTGAATGGCATTCATATACCGTGAAACTTACCTTTTTAAAGTGTGTAATTCAGTGTTTTTTGTTTGTTTTTGGAGAAGAGTCTCTCTCTGTCGCCCAGGATGGAGTGCAGCAGCACGATCTTGGCTCACTGCAAGCTCCGCCTCCCGGGTTCACGCCATTCTCCTGCCTCAGCCTCCTGAGTAGCTGGGACTACAGGCGCCCGCCACCACGCCCAGCTAATTTTTTTTGTATTCTTTAGTAGAGACGGGGTTTCACCCTGTTAGCCAGGATGGTCTGATCTCCTGACCTCGTGATCCACCTGCCTCGGCCTCCCAAAGTGCTGGAATTACAGGCGTAAGCCACAGTGCCCAGCCCAGTGTTTTTTTTTTAAATCGTATTCACAAAGCAGTGCAACTGTTACCACTATCTAATTACAGAACATTTTTATCATCCCAAAAAGAAATTTGACATTCATTAGCAGGTATTCCCCATTCCTTCCTCTCCCTAGTCCCCAGCAAATACTAATCTAATTTCTGTCTCTATGTAATTTGCCTATTCTGGAAATATAAAATTATACAATCTGTAGCTTTTTGTGTCTGGCTTCTCTCACTTAACATGATGTTTTCAAGGTTCATCTGGGTTATAACATTAATCAGTACTTCATCCTTTTTTGGCTGAATAATATCGTACTGTATGGATACACCACATTTCATTTACCCATTCAACAGGTGATGGGCATTTGAGTTGATTTCACTTTGACTATTATGAATAATGCTGCTGTAAATAATGGTGCACAAGTTTTTGTGCAGACATATACTTTAAATTCTCCCAGATATATTGCCAGGAGCAGAACTGCTGGGTCATATGTTAACAATATTTAACTTTTGGAGGAACTGCCAGATTACCCTCTAAGGAGTCTGAAGCATTTCGCATTCCCACCAGCAAAGCATGAGGATACCAATTTCTCCACATTCTCTCCAATACTTGTTATTTTCTGTCCTTTTTTATTATGCCATCATGGTGGATGTGAAGTGGTATCCTGTTGTGGTTTTATGTTGTGGTTTTAACTCTGCATTTCCATAACAATTAATAACATTAAGCATATTTTCATGTGCCTATTGGTCATTTACTTATCTTCTTCAGAGAAAATCCTTTTTGAAGTTGGGTTTACTGTCTTTTCATTGCTGAGATATAAGAGTTCTTATATTCTGGATACTAACGCTTACAAACATGTGATCTATAAATACCTTCTCCCACTCATCAAGTTTTTTTTGTTTTATTTTGTTTTGTTTTTGAGACAGAGTCTTGTTCTGTCACCCAGGCTGGAGTGCAGTGGCACATTCTCAGCTCACTGCAACCTCCACCTCCCAGGTTCAAATGATGCTCCTGCTTCAGCCTCCTGAGTAGCTGGGATTACAAGTGCCTGCCACCATGCCTGGCTAATTTCTGTATTTTTAGTAGGGATGAGGTT
Source organism: Piliocolobus tephrosceles (assembly GCF_002776525.5). NCBI lineage: Eukaryota > Metazoa > Chordata > Mammalia > Primates > Cercopithecidae > Piliocolobus > Piliocolobus tephrosceles. Next base: position 128,973,248 of record NC_045439.1, read on the forward strand.
TCACCATGTTGACCAGGTTGGTCTCGAACTCCTGACCTCAAGTGATCCACCCACCCCGGCCTCCCAAAGTGCTGGGATTATAGGCATAAGCCAACGCACCTGGCCTCACTTTCTTGATAGTGTCCCTAGAAGCAAAATGTTTTTAATTTTGCTGAAGTCCAATTTACCTATTTCCTCTTTGGTTATTTCTAAGAAATCATTGCCAAATTCAGGATCATGAAGACTTAGCCTACATAGTTTTAGCTCTTACATTAAGTATTTGATCCACTTTGAGCCAATTCTTGTATATGGTGTTAGGGGTATGAACACCATTTGTTAAAAAGGCTATTTCCCTCCATTGAACTGTCTTTGCATCATTGCAAAAAAAGAAATTTTTTTTTAATTAAAAAAAAAATCAATTGGCCATAAATGCAAGGGTTTATTTCTAGACTCTTAATTCTGTTCCATTGATTTGTTTATCCTTATGCCAGTAACATATTGTCTAGGTTACAGTAGCTTTGTAGTAAATTCTCAAATTCAAAAGTAGGAGGCCTCCAACTTTATTCTTTTTAAAGATTGTTTTGGTTATTCTAGGTATCTTTAATTTCTGTATGAATTTGAGGATCAGTTTGTCAATTTCTGGCAGCGGGAGAAGACCAGCTGGACTTTCATAGGAATTGTGTTAAATATGCTGATTTGGGATGACTGCAATCTTACCAAGATTAAATCTGCCAATCAATAAAGATGGCACATCTTTGCATTTATTTAGGTCTTCTTTAATTTCTGTCAATGATGCTTTCTAGTTTTCAGTGTACAGGTGCTCTGTGTCTGTTGTGAAATTTATTCCTAAGAACTGTATTATTTTGATAATACTATAATTTTTGTAATTTCATTTTTGGATTGTTCACTGCCAGTGTTCTATACGATTCTTGATTTCAAACACTTTCAGTAATATAAAAGAAGGTTAATTAAAAATCTTTACTGTATTTAAATATGATACCCTGGGTCCTCTAAATAGTATCTACTAGAAGGAAAAAAATTGATCTAACTAAGTAAGAAATCCAAGTGGCTGTCTACTTTGCTAAAAATTATGAAAAACCAGAATCAAGAAATGCCAGGTAACTTTAATCCCAATTTTAATATGAGACAATGCAACTACATTCCACACACAAAAATGATGCCATATATTTTCTTATAAAATACATAAATAAAAAACCCACTCATACTGTATACTCTCTTTGTCATGCTTGAGGTGAATTATCCTATAATTTGTAACACAATGGCAGACTCTTTATCCTTATGGAATTATCTTCTAATTGCTTTTAATATAAGAAAATTTTTCTTTGTTCCCACTAAACTAATACGTTTTAATTAATGTTTACAATTAAATCCAGGCAAAATTTCAAATTCTAAATTAGCCCGAGACTATCATAAGCTATTATTTTATGGAAAATGACTAAGGTATTCCATTTGAGCCTGAATTGTACATGCTATATTATCATATGTTTTTAAAATACATTATATGAACACAATCACAGCTATAAAGAAATGATTCGATAACAAAAACATAAACTGTACTTTGAATATAAAGCTCATAGACTTAATGGTCATTACTTGAAAGTGCAGTTTGGCTTTACATAACTTTCATAAAGGCAGAACATACCCTACAAATACACTAATTTTATGAAGTTCTGAATTCAATTAGGTTATTATACATTTTTAGGTAAAATTCAAAAATACTAACATCTGATTCAAGAAATAAGATCAATAAAAGTACAAAAATTCAGACAGCATTGAGAAAAATAATCTCATACTAACTAGAAGAGAGCAAGAAACCACTATGACCCAAAGCCATTATGAACAACGTTGTGCCATGCACATGGGCCTGGGGCCAAGAGTAAGCAGGTGGGGTCTGAAAGCCAACTTCTCTTCCACTTTCTAACACCCTAACCCTAGCAGAAGCCACTATTTACTTAAAATCAAAGGGGCCTTTTCCAACTTTGCAAAGACTAGCTGTGGTCTAGCTATGACACCTGTAAACTATCTACTTGTTAGAAAAGTTAAGACAACTGAAATACTGAATATCGATTGGTACCTTTGCCTAAAATCAAAACAACAAAATAGCACTTTTTCTTTTTTTTTTTTTTTTTTTTTTTTGAGATGGAGTTTCACGCTTATTGCCCAGGCTGGATTCCAATGGTATGATCTCAACTCACTGCAACTTCCACATCCCAGGTTCAAGTGATTCTCCTGCCTCAGCCTCCCAAGTAGTGGGGATTACAGGCACCTGCCACCACACCCAGCTAACTTTTCGTATTTTTAGTAGAGACGGGGTTTCACCATGTTGGCCAGGCTGGGTCTCGAACTCCTGACCTCAGGTGATCCACCCACCTCGGCCTCCCCAGGTGCTGGCATTACAGGCGTGAGCCATCACGCTCGCCCAAAACATCACTTTTTATCATATGTTTATTTATTATGTTTTAGGTAAAATAGTCAATACACCAAAATAAAAACAGGATGGGAGGAGGGGAGAAATCACCTAAAAACCTAAAACATGGTTTAAAAGATGGCATCTTTTAATTTGGCTTTCTCTGATTAATAACAAGTTACATATTTTTGTATGCTTCCACACAGTGTTTTTAGATTAGAGACGTTCAAAGCTGAATGTGGAAAAACAAAAGACGTTTAGGGGTAAACTGTTCACAGCCTATTCCTATTAGACTCAATATATTCCTATTAGTGAAATATGCAACATGTTTTACACAATGAATAGCAAATACAGTGCAAGTACCTTACATTCACAGTGAAATTAACTAAATTTGATTAAAACTGGAAGCAATTTTTTTTGTAATGTCAATAATCACTCCCTTCACTTAACTGCAGAAGTTGTTCAGAGTTTTTTTAAGTTGGGCCTCCTTAAACAGGACATACGATTATTTTAAAACTGTATAAACCATTAGTTGATCATGGTAAATCATCCAAACTACTAACTTCAAAATTTTTATCTGTATGACCAGTCTATAAAATATCAAATATCAATGAATTATAATTTGATTTTCAGTGATTCGTCTTTTACTACCTCAATTCATTTCTATAAAGCACAGCAAGACTAGGGCGCAAAACTCCTGCAGGAGATTATAAGAATTGAAGATACAATCACAGGGCACCTTGAACTCCTTAGAGATAAGCATAATATTATGAAAATCATTAGAAAGGAGACTTTGTAAACTGTCCCTGTTAAGAGGAGAGCCCCTCCATCCATGGTCTTTCATTCTCAGATTAATTACACCTACATAAAGAACAACGTCCTGTCTTCACATGGGACACAAAAGAGAAATAAAGGATACAGCAAGGCAAGGCATAGAAATGAAAATGAGATTCTAATCCTCTACCACCAACAACTCACTCTCAAAATTAATATTCCCTCATTTGTAAAATGCAGATTCTTATGCCTATCTCAAATACTTCTCAGGATGTCCTAACTACTGGGAAAAAAAAGTTTTACAAATAATTAAATCATACAAAAAGATGAATTATCATTACTAGAAATAATCTCGGTTCTCTACATTATGATTCAAATATCGAATACATTAAAACATTTTAACCTCATATCATGTGAATCAAACCTGTGTATAAATGCTGCTCTAAGTCTAACCTTATCTGTATTTATTCAGTAAAATACGATTTTGAGTATACATCAGAGATGTAAAAATACATAAAACAAAAATTCGCAATTCAAGGACTGATTACAAACTCAAGTTACAATTCAGATCTAAGAGAATATGAGCACTCCTAAAATCACCCACTATTCAACAATCATTAAATCCCTCCTCCACCACACCTAGGAGTCAACTATTTTCCTGATTATTGTGGTAGCAATTCTCTTCTGTTTTTTTTGTTGTTACTCATTTTCTGTTTCATGGCATAAGCACAGATCCCTAAACATCATGGCTTATTTTACCTGTTTTATTTCTGCATATTTTGTTTTTATTTTCTATCAGTGGAATCACACGTAATGTGTGATTTCTGGCTTCATTTGAGAAACATTTTGTGATATTTATCTGTAGCTGTAGTTCTTCCATTTTTACAGCTGTAAAGTACTCCATTGTATGAGTGTATCATGATTTTATTTATGTAGCCAACTATGATGAACATCATATTGAGTGTGAGGCTATTACAAACAGCTACCAACGTTCTTTAATACATCTCTCCACATACATGTACATGTATTAGTCAAGTGTATACCCATGAAAAGAAATTAATGGGTCACAAGGTATGTAAATGTCAAGAAGTTTCTTAAAGTGGCTGAGTTCCCATAACCTAACACCCTCTCAAAAACTTGTACTATAAATTCCTTTTTAAAATTTCAGCCATTCTAGTGGGCATATGATGGAGCCTCTTTGTAGTTGTAATTCGCATTTCCCAGGTTATTAATAAGGTTAAGCACTTTTTTTCCCACGTTTCTTAAATATCTGAATTTCTTTTGTGAAGTATTTTTCATGTCTCTTGCCCATTTTTCTATTGCATTGTCTCTGTCACATTGATTTGTAGAAGTGCTTTGAACATTCTGATACATGTCTTTTGTCTGTTAAAGGTACTGCAAATATCTTCTCAGCTCTGGCTTGCCTCCCTTTTCTTAATGGTGACTTTGCAGGAACAAAATTTCTTAATTTTAAGGTAGTCAAAATTATCAATTTTTTAATATTTGCCGTTTTTACTTTTTTTAAGAAATATTTTCCTGGCCAAAGAGCATGAACCTGTTCATCTATATTAGTGTCCACAAGTTTCAGTTTTGTCTTTCATGTTGAAATATATAAATCATCCTTAAACTGATTTTTGCATATGGTATGGAACATAAGTCATTTCTTTCCATATAGATTATCACTTGTTCCAGGACGATTTATTGAATAATTCTTTCCCTACTATTCTAAAGTGTGTGTTTTATCACAAAGCAAGTGTCCGTGTGTATGTGAACCCTTTTCTAGGCATTTGATTTATTTTGTTTTTATACTTGTGGTTTTATTTCATGAAATTAATGACTGTAGATTTATGTAAGTTTTTAATAGAGAAAGTTCTTCCACTTTGATCTTCTTTCAAGACTACTTTAGCTATTCTTGGGTCACAAAATTTCCTTTAAAACCCAACACAGAGCGTGATCTCGGCTCACTACAACGTCTTCCTCCCAGGCTCAAGTGATCCTCCCACCTCAGCCTGCTGGGTGGCTGCGACTACAGGCCTGTGCCACCGTGCCTGGCTAATTTTGTATTTTTTGTAGAGACAAGGTTTTGCCGTGTTGCCCAAGCTGGTCTCAAACTCCTAGGCTCAGGCAATCCACCCATCTTCGGCCTCCCAAGGTGTTGACATTACAGACGTGAGACACTGCACCCAGCCCTTTTTTTTGTTTTTAACCTGCGAGAATCTAAACAGTACTGTAAAGCTCCTTAGACCCTGAGCCAAGAATCCTACAAAAAAAAGCATACCAATTTACTTGTTGATGCTTTATGTACAAGGTTTACCTTTCAGGCATAAAGAAGAATGTAATGTCTGTAAATGTGCTGAACAAATCTAAACTTTCAACACTTGGTAGCTTGGATGTTCACCTTGCACGATACAGTTCAACTTTGGAAGTTGTGATAGGCAGAATAATTACACAGGAAAGATAACCATATCCTAAATTGCCAGAACCTGTGAATATGTTATATTACATAGAAAACGAGAATTAAGGTTGCAGATGGAATTAAAGTTGGTAATCATTTGTCCTTAAAATAGGTAAATTAATTTGGATTATCTGGGTTGGCTCAAAGTGAACACATCTTTAAAAGTGGAACAGAGGCAGGACACAGCGGTTCACACCTACAATCCCAGCACTTTGGGAGACCAAGGCAGCCAGATCACTTGATGTTAGGAGTTCAAGACCAGCCTGGCCAACATGGCAAAACCCCGTTTCTACTCAATAAACCAAAAAAAAAAAAAAAGCTGGGTGTGGTGATGCGTGACTGTAGTCCCAGCTACTTGGGAGGATGAGGCACAAGAACAGCTTGAACCTGGGAGGTGGAGGTTGCAGTGAGCAGAGATTGCACCACTGTACTCCAGGATCGGTGACAAAGCAAGATTCTGTCTCCACACACACACAAAAAAGAAACAAAAACAAAATAACAAAACACAAAAACAGACAAATAACAAAACTTTTGGAATATTGATTGGGATTACTTTGAATTGAGAATAATCCTCAGAAGAGCATGGAGTATAGCCCTCAAAAGGATATAACCTTAACAGGCAGTATATTAACCCCACAATAAAGGCTTCTCTGGACCAACACTGATAAGCGTAAACAAAAAGATTCAGCTGATACCAATTTATATATGTACAAAAAGTCCAACACTATATAGAAGATACAAACAACAACAACAACAACAACAACAAAAAAAACCCTTCACCCAACAATGTCAAATCACAATGTCCAGCATCCAAACATTACAGGGAATGAGAAGAGGCAAAAAAATGTGGCCCATGTAATAAAAGTCAATCAATATGAAGAGATCCAAAAATGATAAAGTTAATGGAACTGACAAGGGCATTAAAAAATCATTATAAATAAATCTACTATGTTACAGAAGAGAAAGAAAAATAAGAACATGAGGAGAATAATGAAGAAATAAAACTTCCAGAGATGAAAAATGATTTTCAGAAATTAAAAACACCTTGGATGGGATTATTCATTGCAGAAGAAAAGATCAGTGCACTTAAAGGCATGGTACTATTAACCAACCAATAAAGCACAGAAAGAAAAAAATGAAAAACAAAAGCAGTATCAGTGCCAAGAGAGACAATATTTCAAATATATAACTAAAATTACAGGGGAAACAAAAACAAAAACATTTGAAGAAATAGTGGCCAACATTTCCAAATATGGTTTTAAACAATAAACTAAAAAATCTAGGCGGCATTATTGCAAAGAAAACCATACAAGGCCCATCATAATCAAATGACTAAAGCCCAGTAATAAAGTCTTAAGAGTAGCCAAAGAAAATAGAAAACTTACATACAGGGAACAAAAGGTAAGAACAGCAGACTTTTTGTCAGAAACTATGCAAACTATTTCACAAAATTTAACAGTGACAAAGACCTAATTCATCAAGAAAACGTAAAAACCCTTATTACGCATGCACCTAATAATAACACAGCCTCCAAACATGTGAACCAGTAAAAGGAAAAATAAATCCACAATTAAAGTTGAATATTTGAACACTCCTCTCTCAGAAATTATTGAAACAAATAGAAAATCAAAAGGGACACAGAAGTCTTAAAGAACACTATCAACCAATTTGACCTAGTTAATTAACATCTTTAGAAAACTCCACTCAGCACATTCTTCTTAAGTACATACAAAACATTTACTAACACTGGCTGGGCATGGTGGCTCACACCTGTAATCCCAGCACTTTAGGAGGCCAAAGCAGACAGATCACTTGAGGTCAGCAATTCAAGACCAGCCTGGTCAACATGGCAAAACCCCGTCTCTACCAAAAACACACACACACAAAAACAAATTAGCCAGGTGTGATGGCCGCATGCCTGCAGTCCCAGCTAATCAGGAGGCTGAGGTCAGAGGACTGCTTGTACCCAGGAGGTGGAAGTTGTAGTGAGCCAAGATCATGCCACTGCACTCCAGTCTCAGTAACAGAGTGAGACTGTCTTTAAAAAAAAAAATTTACTAACACAGACCACCACAACTGTGCCTTACAATAAATCTCAACAAGTTGACAAGAACTTACATCACACAAAGTATGTTCTTGGACTACAGTAGAATTAAATTAGAGACCTGTAAGAGAAAGAAATCTGGAAAATTAACAAAATATTTGAAAATTACATGGGTCAAGGAAAAAAAATCACAGTGGAAATTTTAAAATACTCTGAACTCCATGTTAATGAATATACAACATTACTAACTTTGTAGGATGCAAAACAAAGGAAAATTAAAAGATTAAATACTCTTAGAAAAAGAAGGAGGTTTCCAAATATCAGGAACAAAAAAGGGGATAGCACTACAGATTCTTCAAATGTAAAAGAATAGAGATTCTAAAATACAACTTCGTGCCAATAAATTAGACAACTTACATAAAATAGACAAATTCCTTGAAAAACAAACAACTAAAGCTTATTTAACAAGAATTAACATAAATCCAAACAGCCCTGTATCAGTTAAAGAAACTGAATTCATAGTTTTGTTACACTAGGTAGCTAGTCAGACATGAGCAGGGCAGGAGAAGCTCCCCATCCCCCCAAACACACACACACACACACCAGGAATGTCAGGCAACCACCAGCTGATGGTCAGGCAGTTGTTAAACTGTCTCTCTCAAACGATCATTGGTCGCGGCCCACGCCAGTGAAAGGCAGTCTCCCAACAGATAGAAAACACCTGAAGCCGGTGATCAGCAGCTTCCCTATAACATCTCAGGAGTTGGACGAGTGGGCTCCAGCATGTACAGTAAGAGGCAAAATGGTGGCGTTTAACTGGTATATGACCTCCTAGGGCATTGGATTGGTAAGGGAAGAATACTTCAAGGAAACCTGCATACGACTTCAGTAAACACACTGCACAGGCTCCCCTCCCAAGTGCTAGGCCACTGTGAATGCAGACAGCCCATCCCAAGGGAAGAATCAGGGCAGAAGGGACACAAGACCCCAGAAGTATGCCAACATATAAAACCCTGAGTCAAAAGTCAAATCACGCACTGATCTCTCAAGTTGCCCACTTGGCCCTCTTCCAGGTGTTCTTTACTTCCTTTCATTTCTGTTCTAAAGCTTTTTAACAAACTTTAACTCCTGCTCTAAAACTTGCCTCGGGCTCTCCTTCTGCCTTATGCCCCTCAGTCGAATTCTTTCTTCTGAGAAGGCAACAACTGAGGTTGCTGCAGACCCATGCAGATTCACCGCCGGTAACAGTTTAAAACCTTCCCACAAAGAACCTCCAGGTCCAGAGGTCTTCATTGGTGAATTCTACCAAACACCTAAAGAAGAAATAACATCAATTCTATGCAAAGTCTTCAAGAACAAGAAATTTTAACTCATTCTATGAGACCAGTATTACCCTGACACACACACACACACACACACACACAAAAGCAGACAAAAACTACAATCCAATGCCTTCTACGAATGTAGACTTTTAGTCAACGCAATTTTAGCCAGTGAATCCAGCAATATACAAAAAGTGTAACACATCATGACCAAGTGATAATTATCCTAAGAACACATGAATGGTTGGTTCAATATTTAAAATCAATCAATATAACTGACATGTGCACAGACAAACAGGAGGAGAGGTAGGTGACCATGTCGATAGATGCAGAAAAAACATTCGACCAAAATTCAACACCTATTCATGAAAAGGAGAGGGGGAAAAAAAAACAACCTCTTGCCAAGAGCTAGTGAAAAACTTAGTTTTCCACCTAAGATCAGAAGTAAGGCAAGGATGTTAGTTCTCACCACTTCTATTCAACATTGCACTGGGACTACCAACCAGTGTAATAAAGCAAGCAAAAGTAATAAAAGGTGCATAAATTTAAAAGGAGGAAACAAGACAGTCTTTATTCACAGAGAAGATAATGGTCTACACAGACTATTTGAAGAAATCTACAAAAAAGCCACTAGCACTAATAATTAATTTAGCAATATTACAAATTATAAAGTTTTATATAAAAATCAACTCTACCTCTATATACTAGCATGAATCAATTGGAAAATGATATTCTTTTAAATTCCCATTTATAATAACATAAAATTAAAATAATTAGAGATGAATTTAACAAAATATGTGTCAGACCATTACACTGAAAACTATAAGACACTGCTGAGAAAAAGTAAAGACGACTTAAATGAATAGAGGTACCAAGCTCACGCATTAATAAGATCTAATATCCTTAAGAAGTCAATTCTCCCAAATTGATCTCTGGGGTAAAAACATTCATAATCAAGATCCTGTTAGGCTTTTTTTGGAGAAATTAAAAAGCTGATTCTAAACTACATAGAAAGAAATAAAGAGGATCGAGAACAGAAGAAACAACTTTGAAATAGAAGAACTTAGAGGATTTACATTACCAGATTTTAAGATTTACTATAAAGCTTCAGTAATCAAGACAATGAAGCATTGTCATAAGGATAGATATATATATCAACAGAACAGAGTTCTGAAAAAGACCCACACATAATGGCCAATTAATTTTCAACAATGTGCCATGATAATTCAACAGGGGAAAATATAATCTTTTCCAAAAAACTGCTGGAACAATGTGATATCTATATTCAAAGAAATAAACTTCAACCCTTACCTCACACCATATACAAAAATCAATTCAAAATGGATCACTGACCTAAATGTAGTAGTCCAAAGGAGTTCTAGGACATGAAAGAAAGTCAGGAGAAATTCTGTCCAATCCCTATGACAAACCTCCAATTTCTACTGCAGCAGAATTGTAAGGAAAATCTCGAATCTGAGCTTCACCAGTTAACATATGAATCTATTCGAAAAGAAAGGGCATTTCCAATCTAAATACTCAAGAGTTAACTCCTAAGCAAGCAGTTATTAACTCAGGCACAACCCATAGAACTACAGAAGGCCCGTCATGAAGAATAAGACACTGACTACATCCTTAGAGACCAGCAGAGGAAGCAGCATAGATGATTCCCTAAAATTTAAACACGACTCAAAATATAACATATGAAGTTATACCCACAGTCCTCACTGAGGTTCAGAGAAAGTACAGTTCTCAGCTATGGGCATGAGTGCTTTAGCTCATATCACTCAGTTTCCAGCAGTTAATGAACAAAACAAACAGATGAGAAATGTAAGTAAAATCCTTGCTTAGTATCTGTGGAGTGGGAAATTGGTTCCAGGATCCCCCATGGATACCAAAATCCTAGACACTCAAGTCTCTTATATAAAAATGGTGTGGTATTTGTATACAACCTACACAAATCCTCCTATATTTTGAATCATCTCTAGAATATGTATAATATCTAATGCAATGTAAAATTTTTATTGGTGCGTTATTTTTTATTGTTTTGAAGTAAAGGGTATTTTTTTATCCACAGTTGGTTGATCCACAGATGAGGAACCTATGGATAGAAAGGGCCAACTATAATGATGAGAAAAGAAGAAAAAGACTTACAGAAGACTAACCAAGGTTTATATTTTAAAATAAGAATTAAACTCTACTATTCCCATCCCACCTACACATACACAAGTTTTAAACTGAAGGTACTTTGCATCAGTTGGATAAACAGGCCCTTTTCCCCTACTCTCCTAAACTAAAAGATTATCAATCATTAAATGGGCTGTTCTTCAGTCAAGTTATAATAAGAAAAATATATAGCCATATGAAACTGATGTCAGAATATAATACTTTAACAAAGTACTCATTTTTGTAAGTTTGTAAAATGTGATTTCTTTCTACTGTTTAATTATTCAAGAAAAACAACCTCAGACCTATGTTAAGTAGCAAAAGTATTCCTGAAATGGGCAAAATAAAAAATTTTAAGATACCTTTCCCAAGATTTTTACTGACGTAATCATCAGGTTTGATCAATGATATCTAATATTTAAAATGCTAATGTTAACTTATCATAACACACTGATGAATATCCCCTAACATTTTTCAAAATTACTTCTTTTAAAATATTCTAGCATTAATATAATTCAATTCTTTTCCATTTTAAGTAGAAGGTGGAATTCAGGTAAGGTTTCACGCATGAAAACTTTTGAGGACTACACATCTTACTGAGATACTGTGAATGTTAACCTAGGCCAACGTAATTTTTTTAATCAAAATCATCTACTGAGCTTTGCAAATATGAACCCATTAATTTAAGGCAGTTAATTAAAAGTCATTTAAAATGTCCACATTTTTAAAAGATCCCCTAAAATTTGCTTTTTCTATTTGACCTTTCCCCCGCTTCATGAGATACAGCTAGATATGTCCACGTCATCTTTCACTTGAAAATCTTTCCTCAGCTCATGTAACTCATGTCCCCCAATGCTCCCTTCATCCTATTAACTGTCTCAGTAACTACCAACTACCTACTTACTTTTTTCTTCAAATAGAGGTTAACTGATAAGAGAATATGGAAGAAATGTGAAAGATGAAAAAATCTGAGATTATTTCAGCAGCGTCAGACAAAATGGAAGAGAAACTAAACTGCCACTACACAATATTATGCATTTCAACTGAATTTTACAAATTTCCTTAACTGGTCTAAATTAAGCCCCCCCTCGCCCCCAAGAAAACCTCTACAATAACGGCCATTCAATCTCACAAGAACAGCTTGATTTTTAAAATACATTTCCATTGTATTTACTTCTTAACATAGAAAAGAAAAAATGACTTACTAGAAATGAAGTATCAGCAAAAAGTGCACTTAGATATGATCCTTGCAGAAAATTCTTGTTCCTTTTCGCAAAATGCAATTCCTTAAAAAAGAAAAAAATTTGAGTGTGTTATTGTTCTTGACTCCAAAACTGAATTAAATATACAATTATACAAAATTCTAGCACTCAACACCATTCTTAGCAGAAAGCTCCACAAATACTGTTAAATGAAAATTAAATTTTAAAAAGTCATTTGTTTTATTTGGAATAAAACAAAATGTTAAGTCAACTGAGTATTTCCATTGTTACAAATCCTTTTTCTTCAGCAAGTATTACTCAAATGTTCAATAATATTCTTTGCACTGTGAGATTCAAAACTTGGTTTCCTAGGTCCCATTTACCTATCCTCTGTATCCTATGTTATACTTTATGTTTATCTGTACTGTGTATATAGCCTATTGAACTAACTAGTTTCAATAAACTAACTTGTTTTAAATAGTTTAAAATGTTCACCTCATTGCTTTCATCAAGAAAACTGTGAAATAATTATGTGCTATCACCATAAAATATACCTGTATTTCAATACAATGTGTATATCCGTACTTTTCACTAGCTAGCTATCTTTTAAAGGGAACAATGAAATTAACACAAAATGACAAAAATGAACAGAATACTGATGGTTGTCCATAATTCGCATTAAGAAAGGAACACTAGTGAATACTGCTCAATGGATTAGGTGCATAAAGAATAACCCAGCCCTGCTACATTCTTGCTTGAAGATAGAGCAGGACATTCAGGTAGAAAAAAGAAAGCTATCTCTTTCCTCACTCCCATTGGCCAGGATCAATTATAATGCTAACACAATAATTTAGAAATGCATGATCAGGTGATTCAATCAATCCCCAAGTAAATCCATTTCATCAAATGAAAATAATTTCTCCACAGAAACACCAATCTTCTGAATCTGATTCAGCAGTATTAATTATTATGACACTGATTTTGCTTCTATTCGGAAATGGACACCTCCTTTGGGGGTGGGAGGGAACAACACAAACTGCCAAGCATTCTTTTTATATTAACAAATTAGGTATTAAAAGTCCAAACTTTAAAAGACATAAAAACACATAAACAAGGCTTTTTTTTGCAAAGGTAAAAGGAACTTGCTTTAAAACACCAATTTCAGCTTTTAATCTAATTGTACTAAAATGCAGGAAAAAATTCCTCAAACTTAGATGCATTACCAACTTCTAAAATACAATAATTGAAAGTGAAGCCAAAATTTAGCTGTTTGGCCTATAGCAAACAAGTGATTAAACAAAAATCTGACAGTTACACATCACAGTACATATTCTCACATCAAAATGCATTCCTCAATTATATAAATGTAGTTATTGATGATGTATTTTGTACTTAGTCTTCAAGTAGTTTCTTAAAGACTATATTGTTAAAAATCAAGTTTTTATAGTTCTCTTACAATAATCTATAATGAAACACACTCTTTCAAAAAAAAAAAAAAAAAACTAAAATGTTAGTGCTGAGTCAGTTATCACCAAATTTCATATATTGAACCTTCAAATTCCACTGCTTCTGTTCATCTAAAAGGGAGACAACCTGGACCTCTAATTGCTATCCCTATCTCCCTTTACTACCCGTTGACATACATTGTTAACCTGGACAACAAGCCATTGCCAAAACTGTTAAGCTCTTTAACTTTGTTTTTACCTCCATCTGGAAATAACTTTCCCCTTTGTCTCTTATATAGATCAAATGTCCAATTCAATGATGCATTCTGTGATGCCATCTTCAGTACACCTTAACTATCACCATCACTCCCAGGGAGTAAATTTATTGTAGTTAGTTGTACAAGTATGAGTCTCCCCTATTATACCATATGCTTTTTTAAAAGAAGGAACTTTGTACTTTGTTCTTTTTATATCCCCAATATCTGGCCCAGGATTCAGTATAATTCATTTGGAAAATATTTACTAAGCATCCAACATATTCCAGGCACTTTTCTAGGCGCTAGGAATCAATCTCTATCCCTATTCCTGACTTAATAGAGCTTACATTCTAGTGGGGAGACCTACAGTATAAGGTGAATAAGGAATATATAACATAGGTGGTAGGTTGGTGGAAAAGTCCTTAATGAGAAAAAAAAAATTAAGCAGGGAAGGAAGTACTGTCAGAGGAAGGAGATTAAAACTATAGACAACGTACCCAGAGAAAGCCTAATGTAATAACAACAACTCCAAGAGCAGCAGTAATACTTGAGTATTTATCATATGCTATTCAGCATACTAATTGCTTTACATGTCATTACCTGACGTAATGCCAACAACAACCTCATTATTACCCCATTACTATTCTCAAGACGCAACGCAAATACCAAAGAAGCAACTTCCCAAGGTATTCAGCTAGTAAAGTGGTGAAGCCAGGATTAGAATCCAGGAATGCTTTTAACTGTTATACATAACCACAGTTCAGTAAATGCTTTTGTTGAATAAAGAGGTGGGGAAAAAATGAATGCCTAATATAGCAAAGCAAACCTCAGTCTCAGAAGACCAGTACATTTGAGCAGGTTCAGATATACATTGTACATCAATCTCTATATGATAGAGACCATGAACAGGTAGATACCTGCTGTGAAATACTTACAATTATTGATAATTTCATAATACCTTTTAAAATATATTTAACATTTCTATATGACAATTACCAGAACTAAAAATTATACAATATCACACAAATCACATGGATAGAAATAATGTGATGTAATAAGAAATACATATTTGGTTTCTGCTGGAGTGGCAAGTGTCTCTTGTACGCAAGTGAAATGACTAGTGACTAGGGGGCCCTAAGTAGCTTCAATATATGTGCTGGTCATCAGAAAGACCCAGGCATGAATAGAGGGTTAATGTTTTCAGTCCCAACTCCCAACCTCTAGGGAGGGGAGAGAAGCTGAAGGTTGAGCTGATTACCAACGGTCATTGATGTATGTAATCAATCATACCTAGGTAACCCTTCAAAAAAAAAAGGACATGGTTTGGAGTGCTTCCAGATTGCTGAACACGTGGACGTTCCTGGATGGTAGCATGACCAGATAGAGGATGGAAGCTCTGTGCCCCTTTCTATACACCCTACCTTATGCATCTCTTCCATCTGGTCATTCATCTACATCTTTCATAATAAATGGGTAAACATAAATAAAGTGTTTCCCTGAGTTCTGTGAGCTGCTCTAGCAAATTAATCAAACCAGAAGAAGAGGTAGGGAGAACCCCTGATTTACAGCCAACTGATCAGAAGTACAGGTCACAACCAGGGACTTGCAATTGGCATCCGAAGTGGGCCAGTCTTGTCAGGCTGAGCCCTCAACCTGTAGGGTCTGATAGTATCAGGTAGATAGTATTAGAATTGAACTGAATTATAGGAAATCCAGCTGTGTACACTGGAGAACTGCTTGGTAAGTGGGAAACCCTCACAAACGTTTTGGTGACTGGAGGCAAAGTATCCCGTGGCGAGTGGTGTATGAAAGAGTCCAAAAAAATATAATTTGTTTTTTTCCTATCTCAAATAGGTGATTAAAAACAAAACACCTTTTTTAATAGAAGGTACTCCTGAAAGAAACGAGACCTTTGAAGCATTATCAAGGACATTTGAATGTTGAATATCATGTTTTATACCATGGTACAACTTTCTCAGCTTCCAATTTTCCATACTAGTAAGAATGGTTAAATGAAATGACTTCAACCAGTGTTCAAATTATTTGTACTATCTTACATTTGAAAACAATCAAAATTTCACTGGATGTTCTGTACTGAGCATAATGCAGTGTCAAAGAAAACAAAAGTTTCTATATGAAAACAGTTCCAAAGTCAATCCAAAATGAAACTCACAAAATTGTGAATTTCATTTGTAATCAAAATTTAGGATTAGCTGCAAAGGGTATTTTTAATTCAAATGAAGGTGAACTCATAAGGGCACCCAACTCCTCATGCCTTAAGATTTTTGCTACCAGCCATGATGTAGCAACTGGTATCGGACATGCTCTCCCATTGAACTAAACTAGAAAACTGATAAAATATATAAAACTACAATTATAAAACATCAGACAATGAGCAGCTCAGCACTGTGAGGCCTGGAAAAAGGGAAAGTGTCCCTACAAATGCTTGGATGCATAGTCAGGATGACAGTGCAGAAAAGGGAAGCCAAGAAGAATATGGAGGACTCACTGAGTACATGAGACAGATAAAAATTCAGGAAGTCTGAGGTAGTGGGAATTTGTGGGACAGATTAGCAAAAAGGATGGTACTCAGGAGAGAAAGTGCTCCTGAAATCTGCAGAGGGATTCTAGAGCAGCACTGCCCAAAAGAAACATAATATGAACCTAAAATGTAATTTTTAATGTTCTAGTAACTACACTGTAAAGTAAAAAGAAGGTGCAATTAATTTTAATACAATGTATACCACCCAATAGAGTCATAATATTATCACTTCCGGATGTAACTGATATTTAAAAAATGAGATTTTCATATACATTTTTCCAACCTACATCCCTAACATTCAGTGTGTGTGAAATGATTTGGATATTTGTCCCCACCCAAATCTCATGTTGAAATGTAATCCCTAATGTTGGAGGTGGGACTTGGTGGGAGGTGTTTGGGTCATGGGGGCAGGTCTCTCATGAATGACTTGGTGCCCTCCCCTTGGTAATGAGTTCTCACTCTGAGTTCACACAAGATCTGGTTGTTCAAGAGTGTAGTACCTCCCCCCAACCCACTCTCTCTTGCTGCCCTCTCTTGCTTCTTCTCTTCCCACGTGACAAGCTTGCTCCCCTTTTCCCTTACACCATGACTGTAACACTCCTGACACACTCATCTGGAAGCAGATGCCAGCAGTATGCTTCTTATACGTCTGCAGAACTATGAGTCAAAACAAGCCTCTTTTCTTTATAAATTATCCAGTCTAAGGTATTGCCTTATAGCAATGCAAACGGACTAATACAGTGTGTTTTACACACACAGCACATTTAAATTCAGAAAAACCATAATTCAAGCTCTCAAGAGCCACATATGGCTAATGGCCACCACACGTAACAACACAGCTCTATAGTTTTTCATCGAATGTGTGCATGAATAAAGTGAAATTCACAAGGCCAGGCAAAGAACAATGATCAGGAAGCACTATAATAAAAAAAAATTTCCAAAGATTACATAAGACTGCAGAATGTTCAAGTTTCACCCAGAGAAACCTGGGCAATCAGTAGAAAATGACGCAGCAGCACCACCAAGTGCTAACGTAGTCCTATAATAGTACAGGCTACACTAGATCTGCCAGAACAAAGTTTAAAAGCAAGCTCAAAAGGTTCATGCATGTCTGCAAGAAATTTATCAGTCTGCCAAAACAAAATTAGAATCTCTTGACAGGAAATCAACAAAATCCAGACAACAGTGTGATGAATGTCCAGGAGTCAATCAAAACTTACTAAACATAAGAAAATGAAGAAATGTGTGATCCACACCACCTAGGGGGGAAATCTGATAAAAGAAAGAAGCCCAGAAGCAAGAGAGGATGTCTTTAAAGGCATAAACTTCAAAATATTATAAATCTATTGCTGGATTTTTTTAAAGGAACAATAAAGAAAATGATAATTTTAAAAGAATAAAATGCATTTTCTGAACATGAAAAATGCAGTATCTCAAAAAAGTAACTGGATGGAATTAACAGTAGATTAAACTGCAGAAAAGAAGATCACAAAATTGAAGATGTAAAAACAGCAAAAAGAGCAAAACAAAACAAAAACAGATCATCAAGAACCTGTGAGAATATCAAGGGCAATCTAAAAATAATGTAATTGGAATTGCTGAAGGAAGGAGAAACAAAAAATATACGAAGAAACAGGGCCAAAAAATTTCCAAATTTGAGGAAAACGGAACACACATATTCAAGAAACTCAACATACATACAGCAGATTAAGCACAAAGAAACCACACCAAGGCACATAATAGAAATCCAGTCATACAGAGAAAATCTTACAAGAACCCAAAGAAGTGGAAAGACACATTACACACAGAGGAACAAAGATAAGAATTACCAGACTCCTTGTCAAAAGTAATGCAACAAGTTTAAAACAAAGGAATTACACCTGTAAAGTGCTAGAAAGAAGAAGAAGAAGAAAAAAAAAAAACTCTGTAAGCTAAAATCTATATAAAGCAGAAATATTCTTCACCAACAAAGGGGAAATAAAGACATTTCAAACAAACAAAAGCTGAGACAATCTGTTACCAGGAGGCCTGCAATCCAAGAAACACTGAAGGAAGAGTTTTAAGAAGCAGAAAATGGTAGCAGAACTGTACAACAGAGAGTGAGCCCTAATGTGAACTATGGACTTAGCTAATAATAATGTATCGGCCCTCAATTGTAACAAATGTACCACACCAATACAAGAGGTTAATCATAGGGAACCTGCAAAGGGTGGGGTTAGGGTGGCATATATGAACTCTGTACTTTCTGTTCAATTTTTCTGTAAACCTAAAACTGTTCTAAGATACAGTCTATTAAATTTTTTAAAAGAGCAGATAGAAACCTAGCTCTACACAAAGAAAGAGTAACAAATGGTAAGCATGTGACAAATTATAAGACATTTAAGTTTTAAGAAGATATTTGATTGTATAAAGCAACAGTAGTAATAATGTACAGTAATAACATACATAGAATAAAATCAATGACAATAGCAAAAAGAATGAAGGGAAGGAAACTGGAAGTACCCTACGGTAAGGATCTTACATTATTTCTAAAGTGATGAAGGTGGATTGTGATAAGTTCAAGATTCATGTTGTAAAACCCTACAGCAACTACCAAATACATAAAATAAAACTAATAAACCAAGAAAGTAGATTAAATGGAATGCTTATTTTTAAAACATATAATCCAAAAAAGGTATAAAAAGAGGAAGAGAAAACACAAAATAGGTACGACAAGTAGAGAACAAAGATGGTAAGATAGTACACTTAAATCTAACTATAATAATAATTACAGTAAATATATATGGTCTACACACCTCAATTAAACAGTAGACTGTCATACTAGATTAAAAGTAGAGATTGTCAGATTAAGTAAAAAAAAAAAAAGACCCAACTATATATATGTTTCCTATAAGATACTACTTTAAATTAACACAGATAAGAAACATAAAATAGAAAAGGATATATCATATAAATATTAATCCTACAAGCAGGAGTGCCTATATTAATATCAAAGAAGAGTACAGGAGAATTAATAAAGGGATGTTTCATAATGCTCACAATGTCAAATTATCAAAACTACCAAATAATTCTAAACATGTATGCAGTCAATAATTTCATGAGTTCCAAAACACATAAAGCAAACACTGACAGAAATAAAAGGAGAAATAGATAAACCTACAATTACAGCTGGAGATTCAAATATTCCCTTCACACTAACTGGTAAAATGAGTAGATGGAAAATCAGTGAAGATATGTAAGACCTGAACAACACTATAAACCACCTTGGTTTAAATGAATATTACAACCAACCACTACAAGAACAAACATGAAAATATACATGTGTCTTGGTACAATCAACAACAAAGAACATATGCTGGACCATAAAACAAGACACATGAATTTATACGGACTGAAATGACATAGAAACTGTTTTCTGACCACAAAACAATTAAAGATCAGTTACAAAAAGGACATTTTTTGGGGGGGACATTTTCCATTTTGGGACATTTTCCAAACATTTGGAAATTAAGATTTCTAAATAACTCATGGATCAAATAAATCATTTAAAATTTTAAAAATACGTCAAACTAAATGGTAAAAACATTATTAGATTATATAGGGTAAAACTAAAGATACTGTACTTGGAAATTTACAGCTTTTAAGTGCATATTTTAGAAAAAAAATAATGGTTTAACAGTGTTCCAAACTTCCACCCTAAGATGCTAGAAAAAAGGAGCACATTAAACTAAAAGTAGAGGTAAGGAAATAATAAAAGTAGAAACTGGTAAAAGAGATGTGGGACAAACTAGATAAAATCAATTATAGTAAAGTTGGTTATTTGAAAAGAACTTCTAGTTAGACTGGTCAAGAAAAAAGACACAAATTACCAACATCAGAAATAAAAGAAAGGACATCACTACAAACGCTGCAAACATTAGAAGTATACTAAGGGTGATTTTATGCCAATAAAACTGACAACTTAAGTAGATAAAATTTCTTAGAACATGCGGATTATCAAAACTGACACAAAAAGAAAAGTCTAAATAATTTCTGTATCGAATAAACTAAATTCATAATTTAAAAGTTTTCCACAAAGAAAACTCCAAGATGGTTTCACTACTGAATTCTGCAAACAGCTAAAGATTTACTATCAGCTGTACACAATCTCTTTAGGAAACAGAAGGAGAGGACACACTTTCTAACATATTTAAGGAGGCCAGTATAAATAACTCTGATACCAAAATGAGTCAAGAGGACCACAAGTAAAAGAAACTACATACCAGTGTCACTTGGGTACAGATGCAAACATTCTTAACAAAATATTAGCAGGTCAAATCCAGCAAAATATATAAAGAAAATATCAGTACAGATGGGGTTTGTCTCAGGAATACAGGGTTGGTTCAGTATTCAAAAATCAATGTAATTCACTACATTAACATGCCAAAAAAAACCATGTGATTAATTTCAGTAGACACAGAGAAATAACAAAACACCCATTCAGGAAGAAATTTCAAAAAAAAAAAAAAAAAAAAACAACTCAGCAAACTGGCCAGGTGCAGTGGCTCACAGCTATACCCCCCAGCACTTCAGGAGGCTGAGGCAAGAAGACTGTCTGAGGTCAGGGTTCGAGACCAGCCTGGGCAATACTGTGAGACCCCATCTCTACAAAAAAATACAAAAATTAAGGACAGGCGCAGTGGCTCATGCCTGTAATCCTAACACTTTGGGAGGTTGAGACAGCCGAACTGCCTGAGCTCAGGAGCTCAAGACCAGCCTAGGCAACAGGGTGAAACCCCGACTCTACTAAAATACGAAAAAAAGACTAGCTGGGCATGGTGGTGTATGCCTGTAGTCCCAGCTACTCAGGAGGCTAAGGCAGGAGAATTGCTTGAACCTGGTAGGCAGAAGGTGCAGTGAACCGAGATCATGCCACTGCACTCCAGCCTGGGCAATAGTGAGACTCCTCAGGAAAAAAAAAAAAAGAGAGAAAGAAAGAAAATACAACAAAAAAATATTAGCTGAGTGTGGTGGCACACATCTGTGGTCCCAGATACTTGGGAGGCTGAGGCAGGAGGATTGCTTGAGCCCAGGCAGTCAAGACTGCAGTGAGCCATGATGGTGCCACTGTACAACAGCCTGCGCAACAGAGGAGACCCTGCCTCAAAAAAAAAAAAAAAAAATCCTCAGCAAACTAAAAAATAATGGAACTTCCTCAACCTATAAAGAGCATCCACAGAAAACCTACAGCTAAGATCATACTTAATGGTAAAAGACTAATTTCCCCCTCTAAGACTGGAACAAAACAAAAATGTCCACTCTCACCATTTTTAATTGCTATTTTACTGAAGGTCCTAAGCAGTTGAATAATGTAAGAAAAAGAAAAGGCATCCAGATTGGAAAGGAAGAATTAAAACAGGTTCTATTCTCACACATCATACCCAGTAAAAACCAAAAAAAAAAAAATCTACAATAAAGTAACTGGAACTAAGAAGTGGAGTTTGCAAGGGTATAGGATACAAGATCAATATTAAACATCAACTGTATTTCTACATATTTGTAATGAAAATGCAAAATTAAGTTTTGTAAAAATATGTTAGTTTCAAAAGCAGGAAATATTTAGAGACAAATTTAACATGTGCAAGACTAATATTCTGAATACTAGAAAACACTGCTGAGAGAAATTAAGGAAGGCCTACAAAAATAAAGATTATATACTATGTTCATGGAGCTGAACACTCAATACTGTTGTGATACTGATTCTCCCTAAATTGATCTATAGATTCAACACAATCTCAGTCAAAATCTCAAAAAGCATTTTTGTAAAAATTGGCAAAAAATTCAAAATTTATAAATTTATAAACAGCCAAAACAATTTTTAAAAGAAACAAAGGCAGCCATAAAAAAGGATGAGTTCATGTCCTTCGCAGGGACATGGAAGAGGCTGGAAACCATCATTCTCAGCAAACTAACACAAGAACAGAAAACCAAACACCACATGTTCTCACTCATAAATGGGAGCTGAACAATGAGAACACATAGACAGAGAGAGGGGAACATCACACAACGGGGCCTGTCATGGGGTGGGGGACTCGGAGAGGGATAGCATTAGGAGAAATACCTAATGCAGATGACAGGTTGATGGGTGCAGCAAACCACCATGGCACATGTATACCTATGTAACAAAAGACCACGTTCTGCACACGTGCCCCAGAACTTACAGTATAAAAAAAAAAAAGTTGAAGGATTTACACTACCTAATTTTAACACTAAATACAGTGTGCTCTTGTAATAACAAAACATAAATCAATGGAACATAACAGAGAATCCAGAAATAAATCTAACCAAATATGGTCATTTGATCTTCAACAAAGATGTCAAGGCAATTCAAGGGGAAAAGAAAAACCTTATCAACAAATGATACTTGAACCTTGACATTACCTCAAAACAATCACAAAAATTAACTCAAAATGAACTGTAGACCTATAAATAAAAGCTAAACTATAAAACTTCTCAAAATTGTATAGTTTGGGATAAAAATCCCACTGCCCCATGTAAGGCAAACATTTATCAGACAGGACACCAAAAAAGCAGGTACCATAAGGAAGAAAACTGACAAATAGCACTTCAACAAAACTGAAGACTTCTGCTCTTTGAAAGACACCTTTAAGGGATAAAAAATATTCACAACATAATGGAGAAAATGAAAAAAAGACTTCTGTGTAGAATATATAAAGATGTCTTACAGTGAGTAATAAGAAGGCAAATAACCCTATTAAAAATGGGCAAAAGATGTGAACATTTAACTTAAAAAGATGTATGAAGAGACACTCAGTAGATTAAAAATGTTTAGCATCATTAGTCATCAAATAATTGGAGATTAAAATAAGGATATACAAGTATACATCCACTAAAATGGCTCAACTTAAAAAGGCTCAGAATGCAAAGTGTTGGTGAAGATATGGAGAAACCTGGAACTGTCATTTACTACTGATGGGACTGTAAAATCATGCAACTACTTTGGAAAACAGTTTCACAATTTCTTATGAAATAAAATATACATATACCATATGACCCAGAAATCCCACTCTTTGGTATAATATTTACCCAAGAAAAACGAAAGCATATGTCCATACAAAGGCATGTACTCAAATCTTCATAGCAACTTTATTCATAATACTACCAAAAGTCCTTGAAAGGCAAACAGTGAAATTGTAGTTTAAACATAAAAGGAACACTGGTCAACAGAAAAATGGAACAAACTACTGAAAGATACAAACACAGAAGAATCACAAAAACATTTTACTGAGGGACAAAAGCCAGACACTAGAGAATACCTATTGTATGATTCCATTTAGGAAAAAACCTACAAATTTTTAAGACACCACTGAAGAACACAAACAGATCCACAATTCATACATTATGAAAGCCACTCCTCAACACTGGAAAGCTATAATTTAAAAGATTTTTGTGATTTCATAAAGTTAACACCAAGAATAACCAGCATTACTGTTTGAGTCTGTTTCCTCATCTATAAATAGTATAATTTCTATACCTCATAAGTTGTGAGAATTAAATAAGCATGTAATGTGCTTAGCACAGTGACTAGCATACATTAAAAACTCCTTAATTACCAAGTGTTTACTGTGGTACACAATGACTAATTTCTTAACGACATTCCTACTGAAAAGTCGTCACTATGTCCAAGACATCAGAAAGGCAAATATTACAGCAAAAGCCAAATTAGAAGTTTTGGAATATATTTAGAATGATTAAATAGCTGATACTACAATTTTTTAAAAATACTATTAAGGCCTTAAAAGAACAGATTTATTTCAAAACATATAACTAGATACTAATTCACAGGAAACAATATCTTTAAGTCAGTAAAATTTCACTGAAGCAAGCATTTAAGGAAGAAAGTGATTATATACACACTCACGAAACAAGAGATTGTTCCAATTACAGGAAGTAAAAAAGAAAAATGACACAAACTTGAATAGGTATGAACAAAAAGCAAAGGAGGGTGTAGGGTAGACCGATGGGCAGAACACAATTTTGTATAACCTTAACCCTGAAAACAAGAAAGCATCTGAATTTAACATAAAAAATGAAATAGATACGAGAATGGTAAGATTAATCCTGTCAACTAGAATAATGCACAATTCCAGCCCCAGTGCTAGGTAAGGTTAAAAAGATACATTGTTATACAATCTCCACTAAAACACAACTTATTACATTCTTAGCTAGTGGATGGAGGAGAAGGTAGCATTTGTGTGACAGTGTGATAACACAGTAATGCCAAGAAATGCCCATTATCCCCCCATGCCCTTCTACCTCCATCTACATCCACTAAACTACCCAAAGGCCCAAAACATCTGTTCAAACAGCTTCTGTTCTTTTTCGAAAAAATAAAAAAGAAAGTAGTTTTATTGAGATATAATTTACATACAATTCACCCATTTAAAGCATACACTTGAATGTTTTTATATCCTCAGGTATGTGCAACCCTCATCACTATCTAATTCTATAACATTTTCATCACCCTTTAAAAGAACCCCAGTACTAATTAGGACTCACTCCCAATTTCCTACGCCTACTGCAGCCCCATATGGCTCAGCCTCAGGCAGTGAGACACCTAATTTCTGTCTCTATAGATTTGCCTATTCCAGAAATTTCATATAAATGGAATTATACAATATGTGGTCTTTTGTGACTGGCTTCCTTCACTTAACATGTTTTCAAGATTCCTCCATGTTATAGCACATATCTACACTTTATTCCTTTTTATTGCTGAATAATATTCCCTTGTGTGGAAATACAACCTATTATGTATT